>NC_132798.1:18578750-18884375 GCF_048594095.1 Paramormyrops kingsleyae | reverse complement strand
TTGATCTAGACCCTCTCGCTCCTGTTCCGTGCCTTTGGTAAGGTACCTCCATGAGAAGGTGTGGATTTAAACAGAAGTCATTCTTTACGCGGGTTTCTGTCTCCGGGAGCCTGTCTCATCCTGCCTGCAGAATCTCGTCGGCTCGAGTCTCCTGTGCTGCTGGCGGGTGTCGTCCAGCAGCCCAGAACACATGTGCAAGTGCAGCTCGCGTTAAGCCAAAAAAAAATCCTTTAAATGAGGGAGTTTCCCATAATCAGCACGCAGGACACGCAGATGTGTGCCAGCTGATGACCGTGAAATTACCTGCGACATTAATGTGAATTAATGCAATGTTTCTGTAATGTTTTTCAGGGACATACGAGTTAGTTGTTCGAGTGGTTCTTTGCCTGAAGGTTAGAGTGCTGTGTGCGTGCCTGTGTGTTTTTGGGTGTATGTGCATATTTGGGTATGTGTGTTTTTGGGTGTATGTGCATATTTGGGTGTTTTTGGGTGTATATTCAAACAGCGTGACTGTAGACAGGGGCCAGTTTGTTGTTTCTGGGGCTCCTTTCAAAAAGTCACTATCTCCCAGCCCCGCCCCCCCATGATGTCTTCAAATCGAATAAATAGCTAGCAAGAAGCATCTGACGATGGTAGCTAGTTAGCTGATTAGCAGAACACATTGCTTCAGCATTACCTAAATAATGAATGTGTTTATTTACTGTTTAGTGCAGTGACTGTTTGTGGCCAAATTCATGGTTTGAGTGAATAGGATAGTGATACTTTATTATTCCCTAGGGGGGGATTCTATTTACCTACTCCGTAAGACACACAGACAGATAAGAGCAAGCTTGGCCATGGGGGGGGGGGTGTCCCATGACAGGATCAGCCTGTAGATGGCAGTAAAGGGTCTTGCTCAATGGCCTACAGAGACATGACTCAGTTGGGGCTCAAACTGGCAACCTTCTGCTCAGAGACCCAAAGACTTAGCCCGCCGAGCCACACAGCAGCCCATAGACACTACTGCTGACTCTAGCAATACTGGCTACAGAAAAGAGGTGGGCTGGGGTGGGGGGCAGCTATGGCCTCCAGCCATTCGCTCTGCCAATCTCCCTCCCTCCAACCGCAGAACCTGGGACACGTACCGGCAGTGAGGTGGCTGTCTGGAAGTCCGCGAAGTGTGGCTGACATTGACCCAGGCGGGCCACCCGCTGCAAAGTCCGTCTCAGGCCCCACTGGCGAGTGAGTGCTGGACCAGATCCACCAATCAATAGCCATTATGGCACTGAAGCAGATCCGAGATGCCTCATGATTACTTCAGGCTTACTTTTCATACAATTCTTAACCTGGACACACTCACTACCCACAATGCATCCGGCTGTGTGGGGAGAGACGAGCGTTCTGTTTACCTTGGACGTTGGAGCCGGGAATGACGTCACACTCGAGTTAACTGTGTTCCAGTACAACTGGCCAGATCAGCCATTAGCAATACCAGTTCTAGCCAGGTTCATTTTTAGCTGTTAAGTAGTATGCATTACCATTACCAGCCATACCATGTGCAGTTCACCTGAAGCTAAGCAGGTTTGGGCCTGGGCAGTACTTGGATGGGAGACCAGCTGGGTTGTCCCATTGTGTGGATCCCAAAGCCCCAGTGCAGTGATGGGGATAGGGTGCTGTAAAGATGGTGCCGTCCTTCAGATAAGATGTAAAACAGAGGTTCTGACTCTCTGAGGTCATAAAAGATCCCTGGGCGTCTTTTGAAAGAGTAGGTGTGCTACCCCGATGTCCTGGCTGAAATTGCTCACTGTGGCCCTATCAAATCTCTAATCATTCCCTATATCTAACTGGTGAATTCTCTCCTGCCCCTTCACCACCTTAGCTACTGTGTGGTGAGCGTACTGGTGCAGAATGGCTGCCGTTGGGTGTCTTGAAAAGGTGCAGTATAAATGCAACATTCTTTCATTACACGTTCTTTGCACATACAAACAAACATGTCCACAGATAGCAGTTGAACAGTACTGTGTGTATGACCAATTTAATGAGCCACAAATAAACTTTAAATGCTAATAAACAATATATAACTACAGTTTTCACTTCTATGGATGAAGGGTGCAGCCATCTCCTATCCTAGCCAAGGTCGAGGTTGCAGCGGTTCCTCCAACTTTCCAAGTTGGAACTCTGACTTCAGGGGGTGTTCCAGTTCCTGATTAGTAACTGAGAAATTCTGACTTTCCAGTTCAAAAGGAATGCACCAAGACACTGGTAAACCAAGCTTGTGGAATAAGTGAGCATTTGCAAATCTCTGTTATAAAACAAAGGTTGAACAACAATTATCACAAATCATTTAGATACTTTTCTCTTAATGTATGAAAAAGTAGATAATTTCCGTAAGTTTTTGCAAAGTCAAACACGCATTTGAAAACACAGAGACAGGCTCAGCAGGAGGCCCGCATAGCCGCTGTCTGAGAACTAGCTGCGGCCCGTTTCATTCCAGCAGCTGAGCCTGTATTAGCAACTGCTGACCAGAAGGTGGGGCTGTTGAGGCGCCCGGACAGAGAATGCTAGAAACGCCCAGCTCTCAGCATGCCTGTCAGCATTAGCATACTGCACACAGAACACGTGCAGACTCTTCAGTGGGAAATAAAAAATTAGATTAAACTGGGGTCCTGTGTGATCCATGAAATATACAATAAATGTAAACAGGACAAAGGCTGATATTCAGCAACTCTCCCGAGAAAGTATACTTGAGGTGTGGCAGAACACTCTACAGCATTTTATTAATGATAGAAATGTATTTCCGAGTCGACTCTGCTCTGATTATCTGCCGCTGTAGCTGGCACTGTGTTGCGCGCTAACAGCTAAGAGCAGTGCTCTGCTCCATCCGGCTTCTGCTCTGCCAGGCAAGTTTGCCTAGCTAAAATATTCATGAAATGCAGGCCATGCATTTTAAAGCGCGCTGGTCGCCAGAGGTCCCGGCAGCCGCCCCTGCGCCGTGCTGCAGCAGTCTGACTGCGATCTGGCCGGCCAGCTGCATCCCCCGCAGTGTGTGCTGGCGGACAAAAGAATCACCGTCCTGGGAAGACGAGCACCCCTGGAAGGGGGGGGGGGGGGCACACCCCCCGAAAGAGAGGCTTACCCAGGGCTGAAAATCACTCCATCCTACCAACCCCAAAAGGAAACCATGCAGAACAGTCACCCCCTCCAAAGAGGGGCACACCCATGGATGAAAGTCAAACTCCCAAAAGAAAGACACCCCCCCCCCAAAAGAGTCATGTTCTACGCAAAGAACACCCCCCCCTCAAAAAAAGCATGTACACCCCTCAAATAAGGCGAGAGCCTAGAATCACACACAACCACAAAGGAAAACCAGATGGAGAGAGCTCTCCGCTCATCTCAGCATTCCAAACAATCCTTTCTCCTTTTTCCACTCCTCTTTGTCTTTCTTTTTCTCTTGCTGGGCTCTTCCCTCTTCCTTGTGCCCCCCCCCTATTAAGTGGACCTTCGAAATGCTTTAAACCTTCAATCCGGCAGAAAGAAGCACAACTCAGATGCAGGTATTTCCTCGTCAGCAGCACACAGTGTTTCTCGCTTATTACCTGCCATGGGGCTAAAGGCAGGGATTCCAGTGGTTGCCGGTTCGAGCTCAGGGACTCGCCACACAGTCTCTGGGGAAGGTGCTTCAGTGATTCCAGCATCTCAAACCGTGTTTAAGTGCTTGGGCCTCAGTATTTTCCCAAAGCTGAAACCAGGAATATTCTGGGAAGCATGCAGGCTGCTGTTAGCCATCAGCCGTCGTGTTCCTATGCAGTCAATGGTATCAGCATCTCCTGGAGCTTCACCTTCACAGCATGATTCCTGGTGAAGGTCGCAGTGGCTGCAAAGACTTCGCCCTCCGTCTTGCAAGTTGCCCCCCGCCCCCAAGGTGAAAGGTGGGGGTCAGACATGGTGCTGCTTGGGTGGACAGTGAGAGCACCACCCAGAGCTGTCCGTTTGAAATGAAGACTCCTGCAAGCACCTATATTTACACATTTCTTATAAAAATTCCCTTTTCCATTTGAGTTAATACGCTATAAATATCATTGTTGAATACTGGTAAATGGTAATTACCGATACCCGGGGTATCATCAGAGTGCGGTAGGTGTAATCGGGGCAGGCATAGGGGAGCGGGTTCCGCATCAGGGTTCTGACATAGAAAGGATGAACCCAGAGTCCCTGAGCGCCATGCTTGGGCCGGGGGGGGACAACAAAGCCAGGCAGCTGGCATGAATGGGGTGGGGTGGCCCAGTCCACTTGGGTGGAGTTGACAAGCCGCCGTGGGGTGAGCTCATCTATACCAGGCTGTCCTGTTTAACCTCCTAAGGCAGCGATTGAGACCAAAGATGGCCAAGCAGAAAATGCTGCACCGGCTGCAACTCTAGTCTTGCCCTCCAGGGGGCAGTAGTGACCCACTCTCCAGGAAAACAGTGACCTGAGCCTGGGGCTGCATCCTAATGAAACTGAGTGACTCCTCCACTGTGTTTGAGTGTCCTGTCTCCTTGCGCCATCTGCCTGGCTGGGAGGTCCCACCGTCCGCAGCTGATTTGGATGGGCTCGCAGTTCTCGGTGCCGCTTCCCTGGCTGAGAGGGCGGGTCTGGGCCGGGCAACGGGTCTGGCTGCTGGGTCAGGTGTCCATCTGTTTGCTCCCGATATCAACCACCTCCCCCCAGACTGAAAGGCAGGCCGCCCCTGTTTGCCATATCGTTTCTCTCAAAAGTATCTCACTTTTGTGGTCTGATGACATTACAAAAAATGTCTAACATGAATCTCCAGCACCGATGGACCCTTGATTGACTGTGCCTTGGTTCCTTTAAAGTGCTGCACATTATGGACATGGACACAACAAGCCAGGGGTGGGTAGTTCAGGTTCAGAAAGTAAAAGTCCAGATAAGGATTTTGTTTCATACAATCAGTTGAGTACTCTGACTGTGACTCTTTATACTCAACTGGTTGATTAAAACAAAATCTTGGATTCTGGATTTTTACTCTCTGGACCTGAGCTACCCACCTCTGCCATAACTTACCATCGATTCCCACCCTGATTCTGCATGGGTGCAGCTTCCATGTTCTCTAGGATTCAGCTTCTGTTTGCCATCCAAAAATGTCTTTGCGTCTTTAACTTGCCCCAATGCTTTGTGATGGACGGAGGACCCACCCAGTATCGCTGCCCCATGCCCTGAGCTCGGGGAAGACGCTGCTGCCTGCTCTGTCCTCAGCGGCAGTGGAAAATTTAACATATAAATGGACCAAATGGAGTTATGACAACTCATTTCACCTTTAGCTGGCACAAATATAGGGGAGTTAAAGGATCTGTGCAGTTGCAAATTAACAGGAGCTACACGTGGATTAGTAGTGAGTAACGATTCAGTCTGATCTAAGTAAGGAAGGAAAGTACTGGAGTATCTTAAACCTCACAGCGCTCATGTTCACGTCGAGTTGCCGTCTTTGTATTTCCATGACACAAAGCTGCCATCTGCTGTTAAGTTTTCAAAATTGCAGCAACTGCGATATAGAAATTAATTCCTTGCAAAAGATATAACTTACACAAGTACTTAGTTTTGTTGCGATTTTTAAAAACAATTACAAAATATGCAATATTCCTTATTTAATATTAAATATATTTGCATATTTGTTTAAAATTCACCAAGTTGAAAATAAACAGGAGTAAATTATCCCTTTGTGACCATTATTTTCTGCTACAGCATTAAGTTTCGGTATCTGATAACTTACTGGCAATTTTTTTTTTACAGTTTCATACAAACCAATTAAATGACCTCACTTTCAGAATAAAGAGCACAGCCCTGGTACAGTTTTGTACCCAAGTTACAAACAACATTAATGTACCACCAATGGTACAAAACTACAGCTAAGGGTACAACTGTCAGGCCCTTGAGGGTACAGCCCCAGTAACAAGTACGGTAATTGAACCCTCAAAAGTACAAATTGGTAGTTTTTTTCCCAGAGAGTGTAGTAAATAAACTTTGCTGCACAGCCAGTCATCACTCTCCTTCATGGGCCCACACACAGCTACTCAATAACCATTTAAAATGATCGATAATTAATAAACAGTAACCTTTAACTAAACGCTTCTCCTTTCGGAAACACTCAGATTCACACACCGTCTTTAGGCAGAGTGATGGTGGGTGGAGATGAAGGTTATTATGATGGAGAACAAGCTAATGTGCAAGGGGCTGGAGGGGAAGGATGCAGGGATGATGAGAAGAAGTGCAGGGCGATGGGGAGGGAAGGAGACGAATGGCAAAAGAGAGAGAATGAAGAATGACAGGGGATGAGTGGAGGAGCGGGAAAGAGGGGAGGGTGTTTCACTTTCTCCAAGCTATAAAAACAGCAACTGCAGAGCTGACTGGCAGATCAGACACAGGACGCCTCAAAGATGTTTCTACGGCAACAAATGCTCCAGTTATAGCAGAGGCCCAAGGGTGGATGCTCCTGACTGACAGCACAACATACCAACTCACATTATATGGGTAAATGAAACAGCAAGATCACCATTAAACCACTTGGGCAGATTGTCAACAGCTCCGCGTGATATGAGAAGAGGGCTGGGGAGAGTCGCGGAGGCGGTGAAGAGGGCGGGAGGCTGGCACAGCACACTCAGCAGAGACGAGGAGAGTGCAGCAACACTGAAGCTCAGGTGATACAGCCAGTGAAGTCAACGGAGCGACTGGAAGCCAGAAACAGTATCTTTCATGGTCAGAGTCTCATGAAGGACACATACTTAGCGGCGTTTAGATGATGGGTTAAAGTTATAAATAAGAACAGATGTCTGGATCATAAGAACTTTATTGTTACACTGAAACACTGCTTCACCACAATAATGTACAGCTACAAGCTTTCACCTTTGATCATGAAGGTATATGTGACGCAAACAATGTCTCAGCTGGGATTCCCCCAAAGCGCACACAAGTGCTTCAAGTTCAGCTGGTTTAAAATGTTTGCCTGCATGTCACTGTCCACAAATGTCAGAATGAACAGGTGATCCCACAAACGAGTTGGCATGGTTCTGAAACATCACCAGTTTGATACAAGATGTTTTTAGAGGCTACATTTCAAAATGCTTCTTGGCCATGGAAATTTCCTCGTTAACTGTCCCTGTGCAGACACGCTTGGTGCATGCCGCCCCTAGTGGCAGGCGTGTGAATCAGCGCAGCGTGCGGTGCGGCTTGAAGCAGTCCGGGCTGAGCTCAGAGCAGTGCTTGTGGGCAGGAAGCAGATACCTCTTCAGGCTGTCTGGCAGAGGCAGGGCCTGCGCCTTGCTCTGCAGGTGCCATGGTCCGAGGCAGCGGCGGATGGTGGCCCGACAGAGGCAGCGCAGCTGGGGGGGGGCTGCATCCTGATCCCGTGGCGGGCTCCCGTGTAGGAACAGCAGCCCCTGGAGGCGGGGGTCTCGTTCGAAGTGGCGGAGGTCCGCTCTCGGGGGAAGAGGGAGGTGCGGTGATGATGCCAATGCCAGGTCCAGGAGGAGCTCTGCTTTGGTCAGGAGCTCAGCCTCCAGCACCGGGTCCTGGCTGCCTGCAAGGGCCGAGCCCAGTCTGCCAAAAATGAGCCCGTGCCCCGTCCAGCAGGGGGCACTGTGGCGGGTGCAAAGAAAAGGGCCACCTCGCTCCAGCAGCAGCACAGCCAGGGGAAAGAGCAAGTCAAAGTACTCCAGGCAGGTTTGGGTGAGCGAGGGTTCACCCACCTCCTCACCAGGCTCAGGCCCCATGTCGCCAGGCGTGAGGCAGCAGCTGGGGTCGGCGCCGTGAACCAGCAGTAGCCTAGCAACAGCCAGGCAGAAGCGGCCGATCTCAGATGCGTCCTCCTCAGTGCCTTCCAAAGCCTCCTTCACCAGGAAAACAAGCGAGGACACGGCCGTCTCCCCGTCTTGTGTGGTGGCTCGCACATCAGCGCCTTCAAGAGGCCAGAGGGAGATGGGTAAGGAAGTACAAGTCAAAAAAAAAAATCAGGAACACCGACACCAAAGGATTCTGGGAAAACTACCCAACCATCTGGTCTACCTTTCTCAAGCAGTAGCTGAATATTGTCAGTGTTGCGGACCGTGAGTCCGTCACTGCTGGCCAGAGCGTGAAGCAGGGCAGTCTTTCCTGCCAAGTGAGGAAGACAAGAAAAAGATGAAGGAAACCGCGAAGCTCTTGTCTCCACATGGGAGTTGGCCGGCCAGGGCATGTCTGACGGTACCATTCCTGTCCCTGGCATTTACGTCGGCACCCAAGTCGAGGAGCATTCGCAGGCAGGGCAGTCTCTCCAGCTCCTCGCTGGCCAGGTCCAGCGGGCTGCTCTCGTGGATCTGCTCGCAAAGATACCACTTGTCACCCAGCACCGCAGGACAGGGGAGGACAGGACAGAGCTGGCCTCGTTGGACTTACCCGATCACGCCTGTTGAGGTCCGCCCCATTGCGTGCCAGCAGCTGCACCATCCGCGGCCGATTCTTCAGCACGGCGACATGCAGGGCCGTGTAGTAGGACACGGGATCTTGGATCAAGCGAGAAAAATTGACAGAGAATAAGACAAGATGCTGCTCGTCTCAGAGTCAGAATCCCTTTATCTGCCAAGTATGAAAAGTACAAGGAATTTGTTATGGCGCTGGGGGGCATGAGGTGTCCAAACAAATACACAATCAAGAGAAAAGTACAAAAAAAACTATAAACTGAATAAAAATAGAAGCAGAAATGAAAATGTGCAAATAAAAACCATACATGTAGATGTATAAAGAGGAGACCTGCAGATGCAGGCTCTCGGTCCTCACCCTCGAAGTTCAGGTCGGCGCCATGGCGCAGCAGGATCTCGGCAGGGGAGGCGAGTCCCCGCTCCGTAACTTTCAGCAGTGCGTAGCTGATCCCCTCCTCAAACACGGCTGACTCCGCTTCCTTCTCCAGCAGCTCCACCAGGACACCCTCGCCCTCTGAGTTCCTGCCACCATGCACATTTTTTCATTTAACCAACGCTTTTATCTAAAGCAGGGGTCTCCAACTCCGGTCCTGGAGAGCTACCGTCCAGGAGGTTTTCTATCATACCCGGCTTCTGATGAGCCACACCTGTTCTCAGGTAACTACCAGGAACAGCTGTGGCTCATCAGAAGCCAAGTGGGACAGAAAACCTACTGGATAGTAGCTCTCCAGGACCGGAGTTGGAGACCCCTGATCTAAAGCGACAAAGCTGGGTCAGGCAACAGAGGCTTAAGGACCCTGCTCAAGGATCTCACAATGTAATCACTCTGCCGACTGCGGGATTTGAACCAGCAACCTTCTGATCACAATCACTGCGCCCAAGCCACACAGCAGCCTCCAAACTGACAGTCAACACCCCAGATCAATCAGTCACAGCATCAAGTGGTTTAGCATCCAGTCCATCTAGAACCACATGCAAAGCTCTCAGGGGGCTGCGGGAAGGTCACCTGATCTACCCTCACCTCTCTGCGACTTCCTCCTCTTCCTCAATCCCCACCACGTACATCACAGCATCCACCAAGGGCTGGTACTCGTAGACAATCCTGCGGAACCCATGTAGAAAGGGCATGTTCTCCGTTCATCTGCCACTCAGTCCAGCCCCCAGATGCTAGGAGGAAAGACAGGGGATGGTGAGAAGCAGCATTTACAATTTCAGAAAAGTAGCTCATGAGTATCCATCCATTTTCTGTAACCCATCCATCCATCCATCGTACCAAATTATCCTATTCAGGGTCATGGGAGGTCCAGAGCCTATCCCAGAGGCTATATACAGAGGCTATCCCAGAGCCTATCCCAGAGGCTATCCCAGAGGCTATGGGCACAAGGCACCTCATGAAATTAGTCATGCATGACTTTTTAGGTTGTTCATCCAAAATTACAAATGTTAACTATAAATGGCAAAAATATGTATCCATATTTGAATAATATTCAAACTCAAATAAGAAAAATATTCATATTTGAATGGCTCTGTGGAAGCAAATTATTTGTTCTTCACCAGTAGCTTGGAGCAGTTTTTAAACCAAAGCAGATTTAGGCCCACCAATGTCAAAGGGTCATGTCGCACCACTGTGCGGATCACATGAACACACGCTTCATTTGTGAGCGACATGGTTCCCAGCTCAGCCTTCTGCTTCAGAAAGATAGATCTTAACCCCGCTCTATTTTTAAATTCCACTCAAACGCCTGGGAGAGAAGTTTAATAACAATTAGAATTAGTGAAGAAAGCCGTCTGCACAGAATTACTGCTCCAGAACCGCAGGGACTGGGAGACACACCGTCGGTCCATTTCATTTCATCTGACTACAACCTCCTTTTCTGAGGGCCCTTTAAAAGTTTTGTCACAGCCTGCATGTTTGTTTTCACTGGGTCACAAATGTGCATTTGGCACCAAGCCAGGGTGAGAACATTGGAAATAACATGGGGAGACAACATGGATGGTCTGGGTTTACACATTTGCATGGTGGATGAAGACAGCAACCTGAAAAAACAGAGTTAGGAGTGTGTTACTATAGTCCAATCATCCAGCTCTAAGGATGTCAATGAGCTTTCAACTCACCACCCTGAAGGATAGGGGGGTGTGAGAGGGTGAGATCGATTACAAGGGCCCCTGAGGGACAGGGCACCAAAAATATTTGGAACGTGATTGGATTGGTTTGGGTTGAGGGCCTAAAGCGATGTGCCTTCATGGGACCCAAAGCGGGAACATTCATATATTTGCAAAGCGTTAACCCTAACCGTAAGCATCTCCCCCTCCGTGTACTACGTTCACGTGCTGTTAAGGACTGGGCGTGGTCTGCCACTTACAGCCACCATAATAGACAATAAAACACGCAAAAAAACACTACTGATCAGAATGATCATCGAAGATCAATGCAAGGTTCTCTGATTAACTGTCCGAATAAATAAATAATAGTGCAGATTTATCATCGGGAAAATCCGCGGCAGACAAGCACAAGACAACACTTGATGTATCCCTGCTTCTTTCAGCAACATCAAACACAAAACGCAAATGTACTTCCCTAAAGACTTGGAATATGTAAAATATTTGCACTCTCATATGTCATATTTAAAATCCCTAATTACTACAAAACGCTCACCAGTTGAATCGTTGCTAATGTGACAGTTCTCTCATTCTTATTAAACTACCATGTAAGAGACCCGAGGAGTAAAAATACATCTCTTTCGTGAAAAAAACTAGCATTAACCACATGTTTCACTGACAAAAAGCTTCTATCTGCACATAAGCTTATTTCATTTTTGAGAAGCTTCTTTTCAACTCACCAAAGTATGAACCGGAAAGGAATAGGCTTGACGTAAAGCTTCGCTTATGTTTAAAATAACGATTTCCGGCTCTTTTAATATCTATGGTCCGTTTCCGGGTTTGGCTTTTCAAAATAAAAGTCGGCCAAAAAATAATGATAAAAAAACGAGCAACTTTGCTTGTATAGTTGTGATTATAAGCAATCTGAATATACATTAGAAGATGTTATTAAATATTATGACTTGCATTATTCGTGACGATGATTTCACGTTTATGTATGTTATGCTTTAAAATTATCTTAACTCTAAACTTCATATGTATTGTGTAATACATAGTTAACATATGTATTAATTCTTATTAATTTACTATTCCAAGAAAAACACAGCAACCGATCCAGGGCTTGAGTCTGCTGTCCTTTTTTCATTAAGGAATATCAGAAATAAACACAATTGTATATCTTCCAAGAAAAAAATCACTTATTATTCAGTTCATATTGATAACAAACCTATAATCCAACTTAACCTTTTTAGTGTGTAGAGAACAACTAATTACCAGACACAGCTCAGAAAATGTGAGCAACACACAGGTAACATAAGCCCTGTAATATACGAATCAAATGAGTCGCAGAGAGCAAATAACAAAAGGGAACTGAGAAAAATGTTCTGAAAATTATGCGTATGGAACAGCTGCTTGATAGACACCCAAATGTAGGGACAGAACCCACAGTGACAGATACCTAGGCTGATTAGCATTTTATGGAGTACCTGTATCACGTCACTCCGGAACACTTTACGGCACATGTAACGTTGTCGCTTAGGCTGTGCAAAGGTACAGGGAACTGGGATGCCCCAGCCCGTCCAACAATGTGTTCTGTCTGAATGTAGATATTAAGCGGTGTGTGATGATAAGAATCGGCCTCCTTGCGCTTTCTGTCCGGAGCCTCCCGGCCCATTGCAGTGCCGCCACCGCAGGTTTTACGGCATCAGCTGATGGGTCATGTGGTTTCCACCGCGGACACCGGAAGAGGGATGCAAGTTGTGTGGCTGTCTGCGATCGCGAGGAACTTTGCCTCCCCATTTTTATCTGTTTGATGTGAAGGGATGCTTTGGCGACACTGTAAATTAATGCGCGCCAATTGCCACGTTTGATAACATACTGTAGTAGCCTTTTTTCGTTTCTTTGCGGTAGATTTCGGCGGGGAGGGGTGATGTTTGCGACGGATGATGAAGACGGAGATTTCCTCTCGCCATCGGGAGGGTGAGTTATCTCCAATATCAGTACAGCAATCCTGATTTGTTTGGGTTACCTGACGCGTTATTATGCCATCGCTGACAAGCTCGCTCTCAACTGCATATGTGTCTGTGTATCATGGATAGCAAGATGGGGCAGGCGAAAACAGAAGTTTGACTAATGAAGTGTCATCATCATCATCATCATCATCATCATCATGATTATTATTATTATTTCACATGCCGAGGCATATACTCTTTACCCTACAATGGATGTGACGTTAAATATTAACCTATACCGTCTGTGACATACCGTCTGATTGACTAATTCAGGCAGTGGTTTAATTTGTAACCCGGTACTTAGGTACGGATACTCAAAACCAAGGATGAAACACACAGCAAGCTGTACCCAGGATGGGAGAGCAAAGGGGCG
This sequence comes from Paramormyrops kingsleyae, assembly GCF_048594095.1. Taxonomy (NCBI): domain Eukaryota; kingdom Metazoa; phylum Chordata; class Actinopteri; order Osteoglossiformes; family Mormyridae; genus Paramormyrops; species Paramormyrops kingsleyae. The sequence continues at coordinate 18,871,467 of NC_132798.1, read as the reverse complement.
AATATTTCAGTGTTCAGATCTTTTTTACCCCCCCAAGTACGTAGCTGTTATGGCGGGGTAATTCCAGTTTATTCAATTTTATGGCTGTATTTCGATGTATCCGACACCGTCGCGTTATTCCACAGAGGGGAAGTCCCATCTTCCTTAAATTACTTTTGCAAAGGCGCCGCCTGTTGTGCTTCTGGTAAATGGTTTTCCTTTCGGTTGGCTGGAAATAAAACATAAAAGCTTATGATATAGCACACCCTTATGCTTATGTGTGATTTGCAAATACTTTGTATATTCGTATTTAATATCGCAAGTATGACATCTGTTTTATAACTGAAACAAATATATTTTCCCTCTAAATAGGATAAAACACAAAATAAATTAGCATAAATATGTTGTGCTGTAATATTGAAATGTCTGTCAGTATACCTGTATAATTGCCATATATTACAACCCAAGCTGAGGTGTGTATTATGGATTTTACTTTCCGTATGGAAGTCCTCCTTCGTTCTTTGTTTTTTGTTTTTTGAACATGGATCCAGAAATGCCTGAGCGCAGTAACTGGAAGCCGTATAGATTTGTAGAAACCTGCAGAGCAGCTTGGTTTTCCGCAGGTTTTGTCTTGAACACTGTGATGCTGTCCTGGTATTTTCCCTGCACTGCCTCTCAGCTTTCTAAGGAGGGCGACAGCGTTCCCAGCAGCGTTGTGGGGTGGAGTGTGTGCGAAGGGGGTGGGGGTGATGTCAGCTCCCTAATTCATATCACTTGTTTACAGTTATGGGAGCAGGGTGTGGGTTTCCCATGCAACTCGCTGAGGGGCTGGAGGTTTTCCCTGAGAAGCGGTGGCACAGGCTGGCTGGAGTACCTTGGCGTGGGCCCCCCAGCCTCCTGGCGATGCTGCCCCATGTCTGCTGTCTAGCACCACCGTTTTTGGATGCCTGCTGAATCTGCTGTGGTGATGTGATCGCTGGTTGCTAGGTGGTGAACGGAAAGGCACACGCTGGACACTGAGGCATCTGCCATGGCTGTGGCATGAGTCGCTAGCTGTAGTCTTTTGGGGGCGGCTGGAATCTGGCACACGGGCTTCCCGCGATGGCTGAGGTGTGCGACACTGATTACCTCTGGAGGGAGATCCAGGGGTCAGTGTGTTTGGTTTTTCTGTTTTCGGGGATGTTACAGGATTCCACAGATCTAGGTGCTCTCGTCAGGTTGTGGAAACGGATGTAAAACTGCCTGGCTCTGCGTCTCTGTTAGAATGTGTGACCTTTAAAGAAAAAGCTGATCATTTTCTTAGCTGGCATTTATGGCTGATTGCAGAAGCTTTATAGTCTGGGTGGTACAGATTTATTGAGCTTTTCTAAAGAGATGATAACTTTATCAGTCGGACTGTAAAACTTTGCAGTTTCTTGATTTGAATGCAAGTTGTAAACATTCTGTACATTTACTGTGACGTTGACTGTTTCTGTGCTCTTAAATCAGAAAGTAATGATCCTGGTTTACTTCTTAAGGATGAAACGTGGTTTGCTGCTGGTGGAATTAAAGCTTCAATGGTCTGTATTGTTCTGGTCTAATCATGTAATCCAGAGCATACTATGGATCGGCACCCGGAAAATTTTTGTCTTCAACTTATGTTGATGCTTTTTTGGAAAAGGGCATATTATTAGACAATATAATATTTTAGCAGAAACATAATTTTTGCTTTGAAAAGGGATTTGACCTGGTGGATGGTCATTTATAGTCTTCAAATGTAACACAACAGTCACATGAAATGTAAGAAAAATATGCAGTTAAATTACAGGAACGAGGTTGTATGGGTTTGAATGCTGTGAGCGTAGATGTAGATGTAGATGTAGCAGCAGTGCAAATCTGAATATACGAGTATAAATCAACAGGTGTTATTGTGATGGTTTTTAAGTTTGTTTAAAAAGGATAACGGTTAAAATTAGTTTTTATTGTCGAACCAGATATTTTGAGGAAAACTTGTGATGCACATAAATGCTTTCAGGTTATAAACGGAATGCGCATAAAATTAAATTTGCGTTAAGTGCTCAGCCACCGTGTCATTGTCAGTAACCATGATGGCTGAGTCTCTCTCTTCCCTTCAGTGGATCTTTGCTCACCGCAAACTCGCTCACCCTCTGGGCCTCATTTCAGAGCGAAACTGGCCTCTCTGTTCGGAATGGACCAGGCCACAGCTCAGGGGAACGAGTCCTTCCAGTATACCGCTCCCAAACAGCCCAAGAAGGGCTCTGCCGGCTCGGGTAAGCAGGGCCGCAGGCAGAGGGCGCCACCTCCTGGTCATTGCATTCAAAAACATACAAAGTCTGACCAATCACAGTGTTCCATATTTTCATGGTCTCAGTAAATGGCTTTCTGTTTGTTTTGAAGGCCCCCCAGGGGGGAAGTCCACAGCGCCCCCTGGAGCACCTGCCGTCCTTTTTGCCACGGCCGTCAATGCATTTCAGTAGTAAGTGCAAAATATCATAAAAGATTGGTTTTCAGTTTTAAAATTGGCTGAACAGTGGCTGACTGTGTTTCTGCCTTATCAGTGTGAATGGACAGTACATGAAGCAGGGGAAGCTGGGAGCTGCGGTCCTGGGTCACCATGCAAGCAGAGAGGTGGGAGGAGCCGACCCCTGACCTTTGGGTCCATGCTGGTTCTGTTTGGGCTCTCTGCTGCAATGCGATGTGTGAGAGTGTGCTCAGCTCACGCATTTGTGCTGTTTTATTTTTACTTTCGGTTAGACAGTAGCAAATCAGAATTGAAACCCTGTTAGTAATAGTTGAATAGCAATGGTCTAATTTCCACTTAAAAGTTTTTTAGTAATGATGCTTACGTGTAGACTTTGTTAAAAAGTCTTAAGAAAGCGTAAAATGTTATAAAGGTGTACGTGTAACAAGGTATATTAAAACGGCTCCTATTGTCCTCGTTAATAAGTGTCACAATGTCTGTTATAAAACAGGGCAGTTAGTGGCGACGGTGGCTCTCCTTGGCCAGTGGATGTCGTCCTCCAGCTGAGTCTGACTGTCTGTCTGCTTCCACAGTACAAGATTTTGCTGTATGTCAGTCAGCAGAAGCAGGTGACCAGCACCCGGATCCACACGGGCTTTGTGTTCACGGTAAGTGGGTGACAGCTGGGGGGGGAGGACAGGATGTATGGGGGTTGTCTTATCCCCAGTGGTGAATGACAGACCTGCCCCCCCCCCCCCATCTCTGCAGGTCCAGCCCAGCAACTATGGCACCTTCTACGATGAGCAGCGTCAGAACTGGTCCCTGATGTTTGAGTCAGAGAAGGCAGCCGAGGACTTCTGCAAGCAGGTGGGTGTGCCAGTAGGTGGCATGGCGGCTGAGGATGAGCACTGCCGGCTGCCCCTCTGTGTCCCGCTGCTGTACCCCTGAGGCGACCTGCTGCAGCCACATGGCTCAGCTGGTCTTGAGGCGTCAGGATTGCGAGGCACTAAAATGGCTCTGTTCTTGTGCGACGCAGGTGTGCCTGGCCAAGGCAAACAGCACCCCCACTCTGGACTCGGTGGTCACACAGGAGCTGGTGCTGGGCGAGGGGCAGAGGGTGGAGGTCGGGGACACCCTGGAGGTGGCATACACGGGGTGGCTGCTCCAGAACCATGCAGTGGGACAGGTAGGGCGAGGGCTGGCCGCAGCACGCGGAGTGTGTGCCCGTGCAGGAACATGTAGCTGTGCACATTCAGCGCCCGTCAGGGCTCACTCACAAACCGTCCCAAACTAAAACAACAGAAGAACCCAAACAACAAGGGCTGGTCCTTTCAGTTCTGTATCATTTATTTTTGGGAACTCTGTGTCTGTGACTCTTGTGTCTGTGACTCTTGTGTCTGTGACTCTTGTGTCTGTGACTCTTGTGTCTGGTTGTGAATCCACTTCCCAGTCCTCCCCCACTTCTGTCTTATCCCAAACACCAGGAGCTTCTTTCATGTTGGAATTCATCTCCGCAGACAAACATCAGACTGACATTATTTGCTTAGCCTCGACTTCTCCGTAGGGAGTGCTGTGTGGCTCAGTGGGTTAGGATGCTGTGACTGTGATCAGAAGGTCACTGGTTCGAATCCCAGAGTCGTCAGAGTGATGTCACCATAGGACCCCTGAGCGAGGCCCTTAACCCCCAGTCCTGCTTCTATATCTGTGTCTGCTAAATAACTTACATGTAATATGAGTGCAGTGCAGATGTGCCCCCCAGACTGACCTGCATGTTACTTTTCCTTGATATATATTGATAGATGTTCGACTCGAACCTAAACAAGGACAAACTCCTGCGGCTGAAGCTGGGGGCTGGTAAAGTGATCAAGGTGAGTGTGTGGCTGGGTGAGGGGAGGGGGGGGGGGAGCACTGCCCCTCCTCTCACTCATTCTTCCCTCTCTCACTTTCTTTTCAGGGCTGGGAGGAAGGCATGCTGGGAATGCGAAAGGGTGGACGGCGCCTCCTGGTGGTGCCCCCTGGACAGGCGTATGGCTCTCAGGGCGTCCCCAGCCGCATTCCCGCCAACAGCACCCTGATCTTCGAGACGGAGATACGGAGGGTAGGGCGGCCAGGCTTCTGACATCACCAGGAAATTCTGCTTCTCAGCATGGAGACGTCGTGGGCGGCCGTAAAGGCCTCAAATCTGTGTTGTCATTTTTAATTGGTACCTGGTGTGGATTATTTAATAAACATGTACATAATCGAAATGGCGTTTGATTTCCTGGCCTTTCTGCTATCAGGTGAAGTTCGCCAAGGACGCCGGGCTGGACCGAGTCAGCACTGGGTCGCGGGACTCCGCCGCCCCCTCCCCGGCCCCCAGCGTGGACAGCACCGGGCCGGACACAGCCCAGCCCCCCAGTGCTGTGGCAGCCAAACACGGGTATGAGGCCCCGTCGCTGTTAGAGGGGGGCGCGCCCCATTTTCGGGTGTCCTTAAGCACCATCAGCGCTTAGGCCGACTCTGTTCCGATCCACACTCCTCATATTCCCAGATTTCAGGTTTGAAAATTATTTTTCAGAGACGTTCCCTTACGGGCGAAGTCCGGTTCCCTGAATGAACAGCTGGCAGTGAGTAATTAAAATACTTTTAGTAATATTATAGTCTTTTTTTTTTATTATTATTACTGCCTTCCACTGTCCTTCGATCCCTGTCTGTCCCCGGTGTTTGTGTAGTTCTTTCTCTGGTCACATGATCACTTTGTATGTCCCTCTCTGGTCACATGATCACGCCCCCCTCCGCCGGCCCCATAGAATCCCGACTCCACCAAGGCCAAGCTGATCTCCCGCATGGCCAGGATGGGCCAGCCCATGCTCCCCTTCCTCACGGGGACCCTGCCCTCCCAGCCCGACTCCAGTGACTCCGAGATGGAGGTGAGTCTCCCTGGAGCTGTGAGGTGGCATGGCCTTGCCACATTTCCAGAACGTTCTGTCAGTGGACACCATTACTCCTTTATCTGTTTTGTGTGACTTCGCCGCCATCGATATCTGTGCCAGGACCACAGCGGGTCTCGAGATAGAAAGCACCCCCCTGCCCCCTCCCCCCAGCCTGTGCAGATTTCGGCCACGCCCCCAGTCTCAGCTCAAGGTGAGTGATCGCTGTGCTGTTAACGTCCGACCCACAGTAGCTTTAAGGCTTTAAAGGAGCAGCTCTGAGCTCCTCTCGGTGCCTTCCTCCTGTGTTTACTCGCTCCACTCACGGTTTCTGTTCCTCCCCCCGCTTCAGGTGTACCCGCCCCGTCTGCCTCTATGCTTCCGGTTTCCATGACGACAGCCAATCAGCACCTAGGGCCGCCAGGTTCTGTTCATGCCTTCCAGGTGAGTGGCGGCTGCCTCCCCCAATGGTTGCACAGGCCATTCCTCTTTCACCCCGAGCTCGGTGGGGGTGGCGGGGCCGTACTTCCCATTAAACATTCTGTATAAACACCTCCCCTCCCATTACAAAGCCATGCAGACCTATATGGTATTTATGTGGCATAAGCGTTTACATTATATTTATTTCTATTCATCAGAAGCTTTTGTCCAAAGCAACATAAAAGTGAGGTAATTAGCACATTACAGACATACGGCTGTCAAAGAATCGACGAGACATGAGTGCAGCTTGGCTGAGCTTCCAGTGAGTGACCAGGTACAGGTGTAAGCAGGACTGGGGCAGGAGCTACAGAAACACATCTAACAAAGAAGGAACTTAATAACACAACTATTCAAATCAGGTGTAAGATTAAGAGCATCCAGGGACCACATCGTGGTGTCAGGCTAGTGGAGGAATTCCTGGATCAGATGGGTCTTCAGGTGTTTCTTGAAAGAGGACAGAGAATTTGATTACCAGATTGACTTAGGGAACAGGTTCAATATGCTGTTTTTAATCCAGCTGGCCAACTGATGATTTTGCATTTTGCTTGCGTTAAGGTTACCATTAATGTACAGGTTCTTTACTGTAGAGTAGCGATTCTAGTATTTTTTTAAGGTGGGGCCCATAAATGGGGCCATGATTCATATAGGGGAGCAAAGCTTATCATTAACCAATGATATGTTTTGAATGTGTGATTGACAGTGGAGGGGACACTCCAGGGGCCAATCAGCTTTCAGCTGGGGCCAATGCCCCTTTGGCCCCGCCCCTGTATCTTTATACTGACAGTCACAGCTTCAATTTCCTGATTTGTTCTAACGTAACAGGATAGTGGGGAAAGCAGCATAAGGCTGTAAAATTTTAAGTCGTTTTAAGTAAAGCTACCTGTACATTGTGCTGATGACACATGAAGATTGGGTTTTGCCGTGTTCCCGTCCCACAGCCATACTCATACAGCCAGTCAACTGCAAACACATCCCAGCTACAGCCAGTAAGCCAGATGTACACCACGCAGACCGTGCCGTACCAGGGTAAGTGACTGCCGCTGACAGGGCCAGGTAGCCTGTGACCCTCCAGCGATGAGCACGCTGTCCTGATCCGATTCCCCCATCAGGCCCCAGCGACATCACTGCCTTCTTGATGACTGAGGCCCGACAGCACAACACGGAAATCCGCCTGGCCGTGGGCAAAGTGGCCGATAAAGTGGACCAGCTGGCCTCCAAGGTCAGCCTTTGTGGAAGGTTTTCCTTCCTCCTCCTCCTTCGCTCCTTCCCTCCCTCCCTCGGTGTTCCTCCGGTGACAGGCGCTCCCCTTCTCCCTCTGAAAGGTGGATGACCTTCAGAAGCAGGGAGGGGTTTCCCTTGGCCTGTCCAACGTCTCTATGGAGACGGCCATGATCATGCACAACATACAGAGGATCATCCAGGAAAACGAGTGTCTGAAGAAGGAGGTGTTCGAGAAGAGCTCCAAGATCGAGGAGCAGAACCGGAAGATTGGGGAGCTCATCAACCAAAACCAGAGGTGAGGGGACCCTCCCCCTACCCCCTGCCAACTGCTCCCTGTGTCACTAGATCTTCGGGTGTCAATTTTGAGTTGGTCCCTTAAAGTTGCACAAATGAGCAAGTTCCAGGAGTTTTTTAGTAGACGATTCCTTGACCACTGACTTAATTGAAGGCCAGTTAAGACGGCGCTGTGTACAAGCCATTGTGTTCCACCCTCTTTCTCAATCTCTCTCGCTCTCTCTCTCTCTTTCTCTCTCCTCTTCCATTCCCTGCAGGTACATGGAGCAGAGCAACCTGCTGATGGAGCAGAGGAATGACTCGATGAAGTCTAGCAGTGAGCAAAGCCAAGCCCGCATGCTGCAGGCTGAGCTGGACAAGGTACCGTCAAGTAACCAGATGTCGCTTGCAGACACGGCCATGGGCACACGGTTACACGGCCATGGGCACTCGCGTATACGGGCACACTTGGGTACGCAGCCATGGGCACTCGGGTATATGGGCACACTCAGGTACACGGGCATACTCGGGTACACAGCCATGGACACACTCAGGTACATGGCCATGGGCACTCGGGTACGTGGACATGGGCACTCGGGTACATGGCCACACTCGGGTACGTGGCCATGGGCACTCGGGTACACGGGCACACGGGCACACTCGGGAACACGGCCATGGGCACTCAGGTACATGGGCACACTCGGGAACACGGCCATGGGAACTCAGGTACACGGGCACACTCGGGAACACGGCCATGGGAACTCAGGTACACGGGCACACTCGGGAACACGGCCATGGGCACTCAGGTACACGGGCACACTCGGGAACACGGCCATGGGCACTTGGGCTGCATGAAGCTCCCACTTTAGCCAAAGCTCTGTGCTGTGGAGCACCATCATGAACTTCCTGCCTTCATGCTAATTATTTCTGATGTTAGTCTGCCATTGGACAGTACTGGGTCATGTGATATGAGGTGGAATGTCATTTTACTCATTGTCTTGCCAAATGCTGCTTTTGATTAGGCAGGTGGTGTTGAGGATTATGTGGGACAGCATCATTGCTCTTCTCTGGTTTTGAGTGTTCGTGTCACAGCTTATGTGAATTATAAACTGTTCACTGGCCAGTATGTGCGGCATTTTTAAAACCTGTAGTGTGTCATAAAAATACTGACCTAACACCATTTTTGGGTATATAAGTAATGGGAACTGTGCACTTTGTGGATATTTGTTTTTTTCTTGGTTCCATAAATGTGTGGTTCATGCAGTGTGTGTATGTGTGTGTGTGTGTGTGTGTGTGTGTGTGTGTGTGTGTGTGTGAGTGGTGTTCCCGTCGTGACAGATTCCTCCAGTGAGAGGAACGGGATGCCCCCTGCTGGCCGGCACATGCCGCGGCTCTGCGCGGGGCCATACCGCGCCCATGTTACCGCGTTAAGCTCAACTTCACTGAATGTGATGGGTTAAAACACAAATCCAGTCTCATCCGGCTTCATTGTCACCGGCAAAATTCAGGGAGAATGCAAGAAACTTGCATAACAGTCAGTGGTTCCTCAAACGTGGTAAAATATCTACACAAGTGTTCCTTTCCAAAGCATATGTGTATTTATTCTGTCCTTTCCTGTCTTCCCTGCCTCTTCCTCTGATCATCATGTGTATATAACTCTGTATCTCCCACTAACGCGTCTGTGTTTCCTGGCTGCTTCTCCTGCTCTGACTCTGAGGGCCTCTGTTAGTGACTGATGTCTCTTCCCAGCATGCACTGCCACAGGACCTGGGATGGGGGCAGGTGAGCTGCTCTGCTTCTTCACTCCTCTTCCTCACTGTCTCCTTTTCTCGCTGATTCACATTTCCTTTATCTTCTTTTATCCATCATCCATCACTCTGTTCTTCCCACAGGGTCATGCTGTTTTTTTTTTGCCCCTGCGGCATTTTTGTTGCCCCTGCATCGTTCTGCCCTGCTCTTTCTCACATTACAGGTGTCTGTGATCTCCCGGTTTCCCAGAGCCCTAATCTGCATATCTGCATCTTCCTCCTCCTCCTCCTCCCTGTGCAGGTACGTCTGACGGAGGAGCTGGCGTCGTCCGCAGCACGCGTGTCCCAGTTGCAGCTGGAGGCCAGTTCACAGCAACAGAAAGCCGCTGAGCTGCAGGTCAAGCTGGGCGCCGCCCTGCAGGACGGAGAGAGGCACTGCACGCGGCTTGCAGCGCTCGAGAGCCAGGTGGAAGGTGAGCGGGGATGGGGGATCGGCTGATTTATTTGTCCTAAGTGGTGGGGAGTGAGATGACTCAGAGAACTGGGGGGGGGGGTTCCCTCATGTGCTCGGGCAGAGTTGAAGGAGCAGGCGGAGCGAGCACAGACGCAGTACCGCGGCGAGAAACAGAAACGGCGGGAGATGGAGCTGAAGCTGAGCAGTGTGGAGGAGGAGCTGCAGGACCTGCGGGTGGAGAAGGAGAGCCTGGAGCGCGTGAGTGGAGAATGGCCGCCGTTTCTTTTTTATCTTTATAGTAAGGTGTCCACATCAAAAACATCAAAAATCAAACCGTATAACCACAAGAATACGTCAAACTAAGCAGACAACATGGGGACAGGAGAAAGAGAAATAAGTAACATACAGCTTACATATCCGTGTGTGTGTGTGTGTGTGTGTGTGTGTGTAATGGTCATATTACACATCAGATATATGAGCAGATGATTGTAAGGCAACACAAGACAAATAACCATAAATCCTTTCTTCATGGGTGTCTGTCTTACATCCTCTTACATTTTAATCTAAAGATACTAATTAAGAGCACATGGTTCAAGAGAGAAAAAAATAAATAACTGTTTATAATGTATCACATGCTTAATATGAGAGCAAATATGATTTAAAAATAGTGTCAAAACAGATATTAATTCATAAAGTATAGCAATACGTCCCCTTTACAAAAACAAATTCACAAAATTGGATGCAATTCTAGTCTGATGAACCAAACAAAACACGGTACACTTGTGAGAGTGTCACTGTCATGGCTCTCCACGTGCAGGCGCTGGCCGACAGGAAGAGGAAGTGGCAGGCGGAGCGTCAGCGCAGCGATGCGGAGCTGGAGGAGGCGCGGAGGAGCGGCCAGCAGGAGGTGGAGAGCCTGAAGGCCCAGCTGCGGAGGGCCAGGAGCAGCACGGACCAGGCGGCTGCGGAGCAGGTGGGTCAGGCCCCTGGGGGCGGCGTTGCACATCCTGGATGTAACTGCGTGTCTCCATAGCACTCCCTGACTGCCTGCCTGTTCACGCTCCTCATTCTACCTCCATCTGCACGCTGCCCCCTGGTGCCCAGCTGACACAGCTGCAGGCGGAGCTGCAGGCGGAGTGGGAGGCGCGGTGCGAGCGGGAGCTGGCGTCGGCCCGGGAGCGGCATGGGCGCGAACGGGCGGAGCTACAGGAGCAGAAGGAGGCGCTGGAGGAGAAGCTGGCTCAGCTGCAGGAGAAGGTGAGGAGGTGTGGCCGCTGCTTAAAGCACAAAAAAACATAATTTACTTAACATTCCATTAAAAAGTGGCATAACGAGGTATAAGTTTAATATGTCAGCTGCTCAAAGTTCCACCAGCAGATCCGCACCAGGGATTAAAACCACTTCTGCCTTAAATGTTACATTTATGAATGATGTTGCATGTATATAGTGCTTTTCACGACGCCCAAAGCACTTCAACCACCACCACTGGGCAGCACCTACTGGATGATGCGACGGCAGCCATTCTGCACCAGTACGCTCAACACACAGTAGCTTAGGTGGTGAAGGAGCAGGTGGGAAATCACCAGTTAGATATAGGGGATGATTAAGGGGGCAGATTTGATAGGGCTACAGTGGGCAATTTTAGCCAGGACATCGGGGTAGCACACCTACTCTTTCGAAAGTTGCCCAGGGATCTTTTATGACCTCAGAGAGTCAGAACCTCAGTTTTACACCTTTTATGACCTCAGAGAGTCAGAACCTCAGTTTTACACCTCATCTGAAATACAGTGCCATCTTTACTGCACTGGGGCATTGGGATCCACACAGACCACAGGATAGACTAACCTGTTAGCCACACCAACACCTCTGCCAGCAGCAACCCAGCTTTCCTAGTTGGTCTCCCATCCAAGTACTGGCCAGGCCCAAACCTGCTTAGCTTCAGGTGGACAACATAGTCTGAACTGCAGGTGGTACGCCTTGTGCTGACTAGTGCACTTCTTAACTAGAATGCCACCTTCAGGACGGTTCAGTACAGTGCAGCTCAGTGAAGGCCATGTTCTGCCCTTCCCCCAGTTCTCTGCGCTGAAGCTGTCCCGCGAGTCAGAGGAGCAGCGGCTGCTCCAGCAGCAGGAGCAAGGGGAGGAGCTGCAGGCACTGAGACAGAAGGTACAGGGAGGCGATCCGGGGCTTAGGTGGGGCCGAGACCTGGGGACCAGGGCCAGCCCACCTCCTGCTGTGGTGGAGGACAGTGGACGCCAGCTCTGAGTGCCGGTTCTCCCCCCCAGTGCTCGGACCTGCAGGAGCAGGCGGGGGCCGTGAAGCAGCAGCTGAAGTCGCACGTAGCTGAACTGGAGAGCAGGCTGGCCGAGCAGAGCCAGGCAGACACTGCAGGGGAGGTGAGCGGCGCCTATATGGCACCATCTCTGGGTTCACAGCCATTTATCCAGAGTCAAGGTACAGCTGCAGGGCCTCTTCTCGTGACTTTAAGGTTATGGGGCTGTGTTCCTAACCACCACAGGCTTATATGACAGTAACGCCACCATGTCTGGTTCTTTCCACCTGAATCACGCTGTGTGGTAACAAGTAACAGTATAACGTAATTAGGGAAGGAACATAACGCCTTTATTAGACTGCCTCTGCCGGCCAGGATATGTTACAGCCTTGTGTTACCTCACCCCAGGATCCTTTACGGCCTTGTGTGACCTTATGGTGTGTTATCTAACCCCAGAGGAGGTCAGCTTTCATCCATTACAACCTAAAGGAAAGGGGGCTATAGGTTTTAAGGACAGGATGATGTGTAGCTCATTGGGTTAGAAATCTTAACCCACATCCAGAAGGTTGTTGGTTCGAATCCATGGAAAAGTTTTTAAAGCCAGCAGTTCTGAGTGCCCTGACCTCAGGGCGGTTACAGGAAGCCCTCAGGAGGGTTGACTCCCAGCATGCCGAGCGCCAGCCCTGATGCCATTCTGGATCTTCCCCTCCAGGTGAAACGTGTGATGAATGGTGTGTTCCATTCACTCCGGGGGGAGTTTGACCTGCAGGAGAGCTACACGGGCAGCGCCATTCTGGGGGTCATCGTCAGCACCATAAAGGTGCGTGACGAAGACGCAGCAATGATGGTTGACCCCTTAATGTTTGTTTTGCTTATTTATTCGTCCTGTAGTCATTTATTTTCTCTGCCACTGCTTCCAGAGGGTAACCCTGCAACTGCTGACTGAGGCATCTCAGAAGAACGAAAACGACGAGGAGGAGGAAGATGAGGAAGAGGAGGCAGGACCGGGGGAGGAGAAGCCTTCACAAGAAGTGCAGTCTAATGGAAAGATGGAGGAGGTAGAGGAGGATAAGCCAGCACTACAGGAGGAGAACAGCGTGCAGACCTATGTGGGCCTCCAGGCCAGGGAGGAAGTGGATCAGCAGGAAGTATGTCAACAGGAAGTGACCACTGCGGAGAAGCAGGAAGTGGGTCAGCAGGAAGTAAGTCAACAGGAAGTGACCACTGCAGAGAAACAAGAAGTTGGACAGCAGGAAGTAAGTCAACAGGAAGTGACCACTGCAGAGAAGCAGGAAGTGGGTCAGCAGGAAGTAACTACTACCAAGAAACAGGAAATGAAGGGGGACCCTAAGGGGGAGCTGGCCCCGGCAGTGAGACCTGCAGAAATGGCATTTGCTCCATCTACAGCGGACAACCAGCCTGAGGCCACAGCAGCAAACCATGTCCAACCTCTGAGCTCAGATCTGGAAGCAGAGGCCCAGGCTGAGGTTGTGGATCTAGGTGTGGATGGTGGGGGTCCACAAGGGGAGCCCCAGGTAACAGAGTCAGCCCCTACTGGACCCCCCACACGACCACCACCTCCCCCCGACCCTCTGCGGGGTGAAATGGGCGAAACTGTCAGGTGAGTCCGGATGCAGCCCACTGTGTGCGTTTAACGGGTCTGACATTGCCCGCCCGAACGGGTCTGACGGTGCCCACCCACTGAGCCTCCCTTCTCTGTGCTGACCCCCACCTATCTGTCTTTTTTTTTCTCTGCCTTGTACTCCTACCCTGCACCCCCCCCCCCCCCCCATCCTGGTGTCCTATTCTCTCAGTTCGTCTGAGGGAGTAGAGGAGGAAAATGGAGCAGGGCCATTTTTCCAGAAAGCAGCCCCAACCAAACCCCCCCCACCACCCACGGAGGAGGAGGATGATGAGCTGGTGAGGAAGGATCTGCAGAGCCCCCGCCCCGGACTCTCAGATTTCACCTTCATGCCCCCTGTGCTGACACTATGTGTCAGATTGTGGCTTCGTAAGCCCACCTTTTTGCTTTGGCTCCCAGTGTTTGGTCAGTGTTGACTGATTGACTTATTTATCGTGCATTCACAGAGCCTGAAGGGCCGCCCGCCTCCAGCCCCCCTATTCGGTGATGACGACGACGACGACGATGACCTGGATTGGCTAGGCTGATGGCAGTATGAGTGCGTGCATGTGCGTGTGCGTGTGCGTGTGCGTGTGATGGGTCACGGGTCATTGGGGCAGTCCCGCTTCTCGCCAGGCGTGATCCTTTCCGTCCTGCAAATAGCAGGAAATATAATGACACTGTAAGAGCCTCAGATCTATCTCTGGCGATGAGGCAATATTTTGCTCCAGTCAGTTTCCCTGCCTATGCCTCTCTCTCACAGGCAGGGACACGCCCCCTGCTGGTGAACCAGCCTATCAGACTGTGTGCTGACCTCCGCAGTCTGCTGTGCTCTGGTGGGTGGACAGTGGACTTATTTGGCCTTAATGGCAAACATGTACGTTTTAGTGGTGCAACAAAATCTTCATAGCCTCGGATTTCTTAAACTTCTCCAGAACATGTTTGAACTGAATGTCTCTCGTATAATTAACGGTTGTCAGTTGTTTTCCACAAACGAGAACTGGATAACGCTAAACTACAAATTGCAACGTCCAAGAAAATCATTCTGTGTTACCATTCAGAGGTTATTTTTGGCCTCTCGTGACCTCACTCTGCTACCAAACTTCTCTAACATAGAATGATGAATTATTACAGATTAATAAAATGTTTTCTCTAATTCATGCAATCCTGGTGTTTTATTGTTTTGACTCCCCACATGCTAACCAGGCTCCTTAGTGTTACTCATGCTAGCTGGGGGTGTAATGATTCTCCAAATCCACGATTTGGTTAAGGCATGGACGTAGGTTTGGGTATTGATGGTAGGGACAGAGTACTGTGTGTGTTTAGGGGGCTGGGGGGTTCAGGCCTGATCTGGTCTGTACCAGTATTGAAATCAAGCCTACAGCAGATGATATGCGGGTGTGCTGCCCCATAATATTCAAATGTTCATTCTAAGTTCTGTTCTTATGAACCAGTGATTTCCGTGTCTATCGTAAGTCAGCAGCCTGGTAAGTATTTTTGTCACTTCGCATGGGAGCAAACCCATAGGATGGCAGTTGTCACTGAACAAACCTAATGTCAGTTTTGAGATTTATAACTATAATTTATATAATTCATCAAGAGCCAACAAGCACAACAGTGTTAAGCCACACAGAGCTAATTACTACAAGTGCATAACCTTACAGGACAGACATCAATTAAAATGTACCATTTCTGTTTTACTAAGATTTTTTTAGACAATGCCACTATCCGTACATACTATCTAATCTCGTCAAATAACATTGTAGGTCTCGTAGATCACAGGTGTGTGTTTTTTGCTGGTATATGTGACAACATTTTAATGCCATTTCAGCATGGAGAAATTCAGGGGTCCAACATACCTCATAATGGTTGACCACCCAAATCAGATAATATGCCACTGAAACATTCTGTCCGCCCCACTAGCCTAAACAGTGTCAGATAAAATAAACATGTCAGAAACATTCTGCTCTTTCTAAACACGTTCAGTTCCTTGTCCTAAGTGCTCTTAAGGGTTATGTGACCACCAACAGCTACGTAAAATGGAAGTTAGGCCTCTTTAAGTGAAACCAAAAAAAAGTGCGTAATGCAGACTCGAAGAGACAGCTGAGTGACCCAGCCCTTCTGCACTAATAGAGTTCAGCTTGGCGATTGAGGCAGCCTGTTTAAGAAATACAAGCGAGAGGTTTATCATTCTGTCGGACTAGGTCGGACTGTTGATGGATGGATGGTCAGACGGACGGACAGACACACCCGTCCTAATACCACACCTATGGTGCAATTAACGCACAATAAGGTGAGTCATGGCATCACCAAGTCAAAAAGTCTTGTTCTGGATTTGTAGCTTCTGGACCTGAAATGCCCAAAATTGGTCAAACGGCAGCTGGAAGGTCCACCGTCAATCCGAGCGTCCGCGAAACGTGACGAGCGGTAAGACCTACATGTTTTCTGATTTTCAGTTCCTAACGTGAACATTAGATGGTGCTCTATGTCGATATATTAGCGTGTATGCATCCCGGTGATCGATGGGGTTTCTTCACCATCAAGGAGCCGCTGAAGGACGGGATGATCAGAATCATGGAGCCGTCTGCTAAACTTAACAAGAAATGTAGAACTTGTATCTAGACTTTTTGAAACCCACTTTATTATAACATAGAACTAAGTATAAATGTAGCAGACTTCTATTTTCCATCCATCCACCCATCTTCCTACCACTTGTCCGAGTCAGGGTGATGTGGAGGCCTGAGGTTTACTTTTAAATTAGATCCTCAACCCTGTTCTATCTGAGGAATACACAACCAGTGACCATCCAGTGTCTTCTCTTGATGTGTCTGCTGATAGCTGCTGGAGGACACCTTTTGTCTTCTTTAACCCTCATCTTCTTCCTTCCCTGCCTGCTCCTCATCATTCATATATTCTAGGTTCTCGGTTTTTGTCCCTAACTGCACTTCGTCCCTGTATCTGGGTATACAGATAGCATCGAGAACGCAAATGAATGGGCGAGGGTAAGCTAACGTTATAGAATTGTTTAGATTATGTGTAAACCAACTGGCTAATGTAATCTTGAAGCACTTAGTGCCATGTAAATATTGCGGGAAATTAGTTTTGGATTTAATGCATTCATACCTCAGGAAACATCTCAAAATGAAAAAAATATAAAGTTTTATATTGTGAGCCCACTGCTGCTATTGGTTTAGGCCGGAACACGTGACAAATCCCTGATCCAGATCGAAATCTGTAATCCACTGCGCCGCAGTGACCGTCATTCCTATGGAAGATTATAAGCACAAAAATTCAAATGGCAATTCATTTTGCAATTGACAATTCAATATTCAAGGTGCCCGACTTCTGCCCGTACCTCGACTATTCTTTTGGATTCCCCTCCTGATTTTTGGCTGTTCTCGGATCTTTCAATAAACCCTTTGGCTACTGCACTTCGGGGTCTGCCTCCTGTGTCCGTCCAGTACATCACAGGAGCCCAGACAGCTCTGAAAGTTCAGACGTCATAGCCGATTGTGTCACGTTTCCTCGGGACACTGTGAGATTGATGTCACTATCACATCTGTTTGGATAGGTTCACTGGAGATACAATGCCATACACTCTTCTGCCTGATCATTAGCTTCTAACTAACCCTGTCCCACTAACTAACTGGTTAACATAAGTGGGAATAATGAGTGCGATGACAACACTGTAAACCTCTCCGGTTGCACTGCCATACCTAATGATCGATTAAATGGTTATCCCGCTTCTCAGTAATAGTATCGCTCACATTAAGTCGAGTTAACATTCTATTAAGATTTTCAGATGTCACTCCAGAATCAAGATAAAACTATTTAATTTAACGAGAGATTAGCTTCAGCGAAATTTTCATCAGAAACAGAAATGTAGTTAACCGTCACCTTTTGCATTTCGCCAGGTCAAACGTCAACCAGAAAAGAAGATAATTTGAATCACCGTCATAAAAGACAATGTTCCCTGAAAAATGGGAAATTCCGACACACGAGCCGCCTTTTGCTAAAGCGTCCGGTTGCCCGGCAACGAAGTTACTCACGACCAGATGCAGCTGCACGTGCTGTCACCTCTAGTTTGTTCACCCGCTCCCTATGGCGAATGAGGTAATGTGTTCTAACAAAATGTATGCATTTTTGGGCTGCTTGATTTTTATAGTAGCTTGATATTTTCCCTGATCTCTTCTCATCTTGTCCCACCTTTAAAAAGCCAAAACAATATTTACACAGCTTATTTAATCCTTTTTTTTAAAACTTCAAATCAGCATTTTAATTACTGTGTGTTTATGCGACTGTTGTGAAATAATGATCTGGGTGTTTCATTCGGTAGGCTATTTGATGCATGTGCGCTGCTTGGATAATTTATGCAAACAGCGGGCATATTAAATGGCCTAGCTGGAATTAATAGAGATTTCGTTGGTTAATGGCAAGGGAAAAAATAAGTAATTTAAGTATCTACATAGATAATTGCGATCGGCCGTATTTGTAACTGTGTTTGAGATCTTTCATTTGCCATACAAACTCATGCGCTTATAATCATATTACCACAATACAAACACTCAGCACATTACAACCAAGTTACGACTAGGTCCTTAAGTGAATTGGTCGCTATATAAGCCCATATTTCAAGTATACTGTAGTGGTATTTTCAGTATATTTATACATGTTTATACAGTATTGTACCGTATACTGTAATAAAAAGTATGCTGTTCCCGATACGTGTTTTCTCCCTTTGACAGGTGAAAAACTATGAGTGAAACTGTAATAAACGAAACACGGAAAAGACTTGGGAGATGTCTTATCTAGAACAGCAACGTTACAAGAAGCTGGCCAATAAGTGCTAACGTTAATCATCAACGGAATTACAAAAAAAGGATACGCTAACATGTAGGCATGTTAGTGTCCTTTTGCACATTAGTGAACTAAAACAGCGCATAAAAAATAAATGTCACTTGTACATATTAATTAAGATATGAAACAAGTAAAACACTTACAGCCATTGCTTTCGAAGGCGTAAAAGTATGACAGGGAAACTTAAACCTTGCGCACATCCGTGCTTTACGCGCTGCTGGAGGTTCCCTATCCAATACAAAGCATATGCATCAAACTAAAGGCAACGGACTGCGAGTTCAGTGTACACTCATATGGCATATCATAATAAAGGTCAATAACGGCAAACAATATACAAAATTCCTCTATGGATCCAAATAAATCAGAGAGCAGAATAGAAAGGCCCAAGTTTTCGTATAGTGTATAATACCAACAGGTCGGAGAGCTGGTCGTAAGTCCAGGCGGTTGTAAAACAGGTAGATCGTTAAATGAGTATCTGTAATAATAATAATTCAGTCTATATTTCAGTGATGCCTAATTAATATGCAGATTTCAGGGTCCGTGCTGGTCCATCCCTGTCCTATGTGTTTGTCCCCATTTGGTCAGCAGGTGTCGCTGGCCATCCTGTTCCTTCTGTCATGTAACCCTAGTCCCTAATGTTTTTCTCTACTCCCTGGGTTGTCATAGCTTAATGGGCTGAGTGAGTGGCTCAGAAGTCTTTGTCCCTGTTTTGATTTACTCTACTTGTACCCTATTTTATTTTGCTCTTCTTGTACTTGTGTTCCTACTTTTGTCCTAGTATTAGCCTCTGTGTTTAGTAAAGTTTCCTTAGTTTCCCGTTTTATGGTTTTCACCTGTCCTGAGTCATGGCCTGTTAGTCCTATGTATTTAAGTGCCGACCTTTGTTGATTTCCCTAGTTAGTCATTATGAGACGTTGCTCTCTGTGTGAATGTTACTGTGTTTTTGATACCCTACTTGTCCAGTTCTGTTCCCGGTGTTCTGTAGTTGTGATTATTCTATGGTTTTTAGTTAATTCCTTATTTTTCCCCCTGTTGGGTTTCTGACCCCTCATGGTTCTTTTATTTTTGTGATTTGTTCCCAGTGTATGTTTTGGTTCCCCCCAATAAACCCCTGTTGTCTCTTAGAGCCGCAAGTTGATTGTCACCTTCTTTTCCCGCCTGCACCATGCCCCGAGTCCATAATAGCAGATCGGCTCTCCAGATCAAATTCGTCACAAGATGAACTTTATGCTCTTTGGCTCTCAGAGGAGGAGGACGCACTTCTCTCCCTCTCCCTCCCCTTATCTTCCCTGCTTTGCTCCTCTCGTCTCGTCCAGTCTACTGTCTTACTGTCTATACTTGAGAGACTCTCTCAGCCCTGCTCTTCAAAACCAAGAAAATCATGGATTTGATCAACTGGTCTCTCAACGCAACTGACACCATCTTCTCTACGAGAAGCCCAGGTTTGGGGGAACCTGAGTGTCCTGCAGGAACCTACGCAGCTGGCTACATGATGGACGGATGGGAGAAGTGGAGGGTCGCGTGTCTGGCAGCTCCGTCCGTGGAGGACATCGAAGATATTTACCTATTCGGGACCATGATCACAGGTCTGATGCTGATTGGATTAGGCATTGCCCTGGTTTATCGAAAATTGAAGAAAACTGTGACAGCCGCTCAAAGCCCCACTAGGCTGGCCGGGATGATTGACGGACTTGGCAGAGCTGTTGGCGCTCAGACTATGGCTATAGATCGCAAATTGGATAACATCACTGTGACTATTGACCGCAGATTTGATAACATCACGGAGAAGCTCACAGCTCTGCAAAGAATTTTGGATGGCGGAGACCAGCGTGGACATTAGAGGAGCTGCGAAATTACAGCTTCCCGCCCGAAAACCCAAACAACCCCATTCTATCTGCTTGTGGCTCCCCCCTAATCAGCACGGGCCTTGGCCAAGGTCGCTGCTGAATTCGACAACTCCCCCAGAAGAACAAGGCAGTGAGACTCTCTTGCATTCCTCTCCCCCAAGCCCAAGGACTCCCTCCCCCCATCCCACACCTTCGCCGCTTCATACCCCCAGCGTGAACAGGCGGGTCTGTGACCAGCGCCTCTATGGCTGCAGGACCGAGTGGCTGTTTGTCTATGCTGGACTACCTCCACCTCCCCATTTCCCTCCCCTGTTGCAAGTCACGACTTTTTATGTTGTAAGGTGTAGTGCCCATGTGCTTATGTTGCTACATTGTACTCCCTAATGGAGTACAGTCTGGGGGCTGTTTTTTTTTTCCTCCTCCTCTCTCCTCATGTAATCCTGTTTTCTCTGTTTTTCCTATATCCCCTGTCTTCCTGACCTGTCTACCCCCTATAATGTGATGTGTGTATATGTATGGTCGGGTTGATGACCTGCTTTTCGCTGGTACTTGTGACTAGTGACATGGTGCATTGCAACAGCAATAAAGGGTTTTCATCATCATCATCATCATCATTAATCCCATGTTAATGGATACCCCTCGTGTAGATGTTTATTTTGAATTGGTTTTGTTTTCTTTGGCTGCTTAGTGTCTCTAGTTAAAGTCTGATTAAGTGAAAGTCTTCATTAAACTGAACCCTTTCATGCCCTGCTCGTCCAGTCCTCCTGTGTGCCACGCCCCCTCACTACCTTGTGTGGAATCCCCATGTTACCAGCTGTTTCTCGTTGTTAATTATTCCTGTGTATTTAAGTCCACGTTCGAGTATGTTTCCTCAGTTCGTTCATTGACATTGTGATGTGTTCCAGTGTGCGTTCTTCAATTAAACCCCTTGTTCACCCGATTTTGTGACTCCTGCTCCTGTTTCCCCGTTCCATGCCGATCGACCATAACAGAACCCACTCTGTATGGACCATCGCCCCAGCAAGCTTCTGGATGAGCCCCACTGTCTTTGGGCCTTGTGCCAACATCTTTGTTGCTGGGAAACTGTGCAGCGAATGGCTAGAGGCAACCTTCGATATGCCAACATCAGAACATCCACAAGAACCCAAGTTAGCCGGGAAGGTATGCCGTTCTCCATGGCATTTGTACACAGTGCAGCTGAATAATGTGCTGGGCTTTGATGGAACGTTCCTGAGCTCCCTTTGACCTTTTCCTGGTTCTTTGTGAGAGCTGACTCCTTATCTTGTGTCTCCCAGATGAGCTCCCAGCCTTGAACGTTGTGAATGTGTCTGAGTGGTCTGAATTGGACATGGTCCCCGCAGGCAAAGTCACGCAGAAGAGGTTTATCTCAGAAAAGGTCTCCACCAAGATCCAGCACCCTTGTACTAGCTTAGACAGGTAAAAAGAATCAGGTTAAAGATCCCAAAACATTAAACAAGATCAACACATAACTAGCTTGGATCTTCTGTTGACATTTTCAAATACCTTAATCTTGTGTACCATACGCTTCACCACATGCATAGTTAATTTTTTCATCAATACCTCTATTTTATTTCCCAGTTATATTATCATAGAACAAAAGTGTTACATGAGCACATTAAACTCTCCATACGTTGTTAAATATATTCCTGCTGTAAAATAAGCTTTTGAGTAGCATAGGGATTAATGCTTCTGCTTGTTTAGGGATGTGTGAGTCGTCTATGCCGGCAGCTGCAGAGTGACAGTGTTTACCGTTTCTTTCAGCGCTATTCTGCAGCCGGTCCCCTGCGGCTTGGCCAACGTCCATTTCCCGAAGCTTGTCTCTTCGCCTCCTGCTGTGCGCCCCGCCAGCAGCAAGGACAGCAAGACCATAAAGGTTCCCGCCCCTTTGACCGCTCTGTGAATGCCCACACCATCCTGGCCGTGGCTTTGATATTAACTCTGGGCCTAATCAGCTAGACAGAGGCTTAAAGGAAATAAAACCTTATCGATCAGCAACAGAAGCCAGCTGATCAGCCAAGACTTTTGGATATTGTGCCGTCTATTGCCAGGAACGATGGGGCAGCCTGATGATTAAGTGTCTGCCTGAGTAGCTGTGAATCTTCCTCTGCCTGCTTTCTTTCCTGTTGTTCTCGCCCCTGGCACCTGTTCCCCCCGCAGCTGAGCCAGGCCTACATCCAGCCCCTGGAGCCCTGCCCGGCCCCTGTAATGATCTGGGTCCCCAGCTCCCAGCACATCACCCACAAGCCCCTGCAGTGGAGCTCGTGTGTAGGCCACCTGTAGGCCACTCGCCCGTTTTCTTACTCTACTGAGTGATGGTTTCTCTTGCAAACTGTGTTTCCAGCCATTGCATGTGCTGGCTGGAGATATGAAGATGGTATGAAAATGTAGTTTTGCTACTGCAGATCTGAGAATAAGAACATAAGAATAAGGAAGGGTTACAGTAGCTTTCAGTGTAATATAGTAGTATTCAGTCTACTGTAGTATTCATTGTAGTATAGTACCTTTCTATGTAGTGTTAAAGTATTCAGTGTAGTATATTAATCAGTGGGACGGAGTGGTAGCTCTGAGACTAGGGATCTGTACCCGCAACTGGAAGGTTGCTGGTTCAAATCCTGTGAATGCCAAGAGTGATTCTACTCCGTTGGGCCCTTGAACAAGGCCCTTAACCTGCAGTTGCTCATTCCTGTATATGACGTTAATCTACATCCAGCCCTATAAGGACGTCCTCCAACTTACTGGGAATAACTTGGGGGTTGGTGGCAGGATTGGCACATCAGCTACTGGAAAAAAAACATTTCGGACTAGTGTGGTGCTGAGGTATCACCCGCCACATGGCTGCACTCAGGTTCCCATCCCTGAGGTGGTTTGTCGTGTGGTGGGTGTGGCAACACATTGAAATCAGTGCAAGCTCCTTACCTACCTTAGTAATCAGTGTATTATAGTAGCTTTCAGTGTAGTATACATGAAATGTTATGTATATTATATAGTTTGTCAGATGTTCTAAATCACGCAGAAATTTCAGCATTTCAGCATGAGGTGATAATCAGTGGGTTGGTAGCTTCTGATGTGCATATTTTTTGTAACATTTTCACTACTGGATTTTAGGGCAAAATCTCCCCACGTGACAGTAATGCAGATCTCCTGCAGTTTTCCACCCCGGTTTGCTGACCCTATGGTGAGAGAGACGACCTGGGAAGCCAGGAAATGCTGAGTGTGGGAGTTATTTATCTCTTTGCATAGTTGATTATTAATTAGGTAAATTATTTAATTGCTGCAGGACTGGATGAAATCAAAAACTGGAGCCAAGAGAGTCCATTTCCAGGCCCCTGGAAAGCCAGAGGCCGGAGACGGTCCGAGCACAGATGGCGAGCTGGACTCGGACGAGGCAGTGGATGCACGGGGGGGCGACATGCTTTTAGAGAAAAAGCCAGAGGTCCTCCGCAACTTGAGGCAGAGGAGGCAGCGAGGGGCCTCCTCACGAGACGTCCTAGCGCCTGATTACATGCCAGACACCAAGGTGCAGACAGGGGGCGCTCTCTGGACACGTCTTTAAGCATTTTGAAGTGGCATAAATAGAGAGCAGGTTTCCCTTCCCAGGAGCAGAGGCCTCGCGGCAGGGAGGGAAATGGAAAGCCGTTATCAGGATGTCCCATCGTGTGAAAGAATGCAGCTCTTGTGTGCAGATTATCAGGGTGGGGGGTGGGGGCATGGAGGGTGGTTCTGGGGAAGGCACTATGCCTCAGAAGAGGGTCCTGTTTATGTGATGCGGCCCCTAGATAACGCCCCCCCCCCGCACCAATACCAAACACCTCTTTCATATTTGTTTTTCCGTTTGGGCAGAGCCCCGTGTTGCCAGTCACATTCCCTGCCGGCCAGCCACCCTGAACCGGTAGGAGCAACCCTTTAAATGCCAGTCCGGCTGAATCATGTGTGCTATGTTAAATCACACATTTTATTTGCTTAACAAAAGTCCCCTGACTATAACCAGTGATGCAGATTTACGGGTTACAGATTGAAACTTTTGTCACAGCAGAATGAGCTAATCAGGCTATATTAGGCAATGCCATAAGCTCTGGATATTCTACTGGCTCCCAAGGGCCCCTGAAGCTTCTAAACCATCACTAACCCACCAGGTGTCACTACTAGTGCTTTTCCACTATTATACTCTATACATTATGATTTACTGTGTGCTAATTTTTGCTAGCAAGTCTGTGAGAATCGTCGTATCATGTTAGCATCAAATGTTAGCAGGTTTAGCATTCAGTTGCATTACAAATCCATTCTGTTCAGCTGTTCTATAGTAATTTTTTAAGCAGGTGGTTGGAAATTTGCAAGTTCCAGGTTACCATGAATGCATCACAAGTCGCGAAACTACTAATAATGAATAATATACTTAGAATATAGCCTTTTTTTCCTTTGAATAATCCATGCATATTAATGTAAGACACTGGTATTTCCGTGCATTTCGGCCAATCAAATGGTGGTTTGGTCACACTGTGGGTCGGGTGCAGCTCACATAATTTACAACGAGAGCCACCAGTGCACAGTATGGCTTGGCTATAGCTCAGTTTTTCATAGAGGTATGTGGAAGGTGATTGGGGGGGTCAGAAAATGTCAACAAGAGAGTTTGTCCTTTCGTTTTATGGGGGGTCAGGAGTCATGGGAGTCATTGACTGGCAGAAGGGCGGCACCTACCTCTGGAAGGGAGACAGCATTCTGGGGCCGCTGCTCTGGGGCCACTGCTCAGCGGCCGCTGCTCTGGGGCCGCTGCTCTGGGGCCGCTGCCCAGGGGCCGCTGCTCTGGGGCCGCTGCCCAGGGGCCGCTGCTCTGGGGCCGCTGCTCAGGGGCCGCTGCCCAGGGGCCGCTGCTCAGGGGCCGCTGCCCAGGGGCCGCTGCTCTGGGGCCGCTGCTCAGGGGCCGCTGCTCTGGGGCCGCTGCTCAGGGGCCGCTGCTCTGGGCCACGCCAGTGACAGGTACACACAGCACCGTGCCACCCCACTTTCAGTCCCACTCTGATCTCCTCTCTGTTCCTGTACTCCATCTCAGCAGGCCTGCAGCAGAAGACTTATTTTTTCACTTAAAAAAAAGTACATTTACATCTAGTGAAACAAGGACGGTCTGTAATATTGTTTAACTGTGACACTTAACGATACAAAAAGAACAACAAACTAAAACTGCAGTGAGTTTTCATCACTCTGGCGTTACTTCTTACCAGGTTATCTGAGGTCAGTTCGACATGTCTATATTACAGCCAACTTCGATAAACGTACTTTATCTGACATTTTACACTTTGTGTACATTTGACTTTTACACTGAATAAATGTTTCTCCAGTCCTTCATTGTTGTAAGTCTTGTTACGGAAATGATCAGAAGACTGTTCTCTATATTTTTAACGTTCGCCACAGTTTTACACGGATCAAGTTTTGTTGTCGAGAGATTTCATTAAAATTATATTTGCTGTGAAGCATGGTGGTGGTGTTTTATTACACGGTAGTAAGTTAAAATGTTTCCAAGGTCTTCTGCTTATTTTAAAATCAAAGCACCCTTGAAGATTTATTCTAATGGTTTGTTGATGTTTCTAAACATCCCCTCGCTTATTTTGGTCATTGATGACAATTATGGGGTATTAACTTCACAGATATTCTAATCTGAGATGTGTGTGTGTGGATTTTGTCCCCGCAATGTGATAAAAACATGTTATTTTGACATTGTGGTGACCATTTTTTCAGACCATACAAAGGGAAAGTCAGTTTATAAAAGTTATAAAAGTCAGTTTTATAAAAATCTGTGACTGCAATAAAAAAAAAACGAAAAATGCCAAAAGTCTTGTGTTTTGTTTGGTTACTTATAGTAAGGTTAGGGTTGGGTAGGGGTTAAGGTTGTCATTGTTTTTCTCAGTGGACCACAGTGCCCTGGTTCCCATGGCGACCCCCTTGCTTGCCAGCTCCCTTGATGACTGCCATGTTACTTGGCCGAACCATAGCAGCTCGTGCCCAAACTCTGGACCCCATGTGAGTCCCTCAGCATGTCTGCGGCACTGTCCCCTGTGTCACCCCCCCCCCCCCCCCCCCTCCAGCTATCTGCCATCAGGAAATCTCTGCTGCTGTGGCCAAACCTGTATCTCATTTGTGTGATGCTGGGGTCTTCAAATGGCCGATTTTGGTCTGCATCCGGACTGAAACTCATGCCCTCCCAGTGGGCAAAATTTACAGAGGGGGGTGGTCATAGAAAATTCCCGAGGGGGACTCCCCTCCTGTCAAAGAAATCTCCCAAAGGGAATCCCCCCTTCCCCCCCCCCAAACATGGCTTTGTGCGACCAATAAAATTTGGACCTTTGGGAAAAATAAGCTCTGTGTACATCCCTGTCAGACCACTAGATGTCACCGTAGAGGTACAGTTGGTGTGCCTCCATCCATCCATCTTCTATCTATCTTCCATTAGCTAATCCTGATTGGGGTGGCAGGGGGGCCCGAAGCATAAGATGGCACACATGCTCACATGCTGCCATACCCTGTGTAGAAACACCAGTTAATCTGTAATGAAACCAAGCGGATCAGACTCAGTTAGGTAAGGCAGCAGATGGAATTCACAACTGAATGACCAAATACATCTATGATCTCGTTATTGTTGTGTAATTATTTTTCAAACTATGGACTTTACCTATACTGAATCTTTACAAAAACGCCTATATTTGTTTCATAAATGTGATCTCATGTTGTTTTGCTGAGTAACTTTCATTCCGCACCATCATACTGCTGTATGCTTTTCCGGAAACTATTTTGGTAAAGTAGCTCGTTCTGTCGTCGGCCACGTCGGCCGAGGTATAAAATAATACCTTATTACTTAATTTGCAGCAAAATGCAATATGTAGTCTCCAGGGCAATTTAATCTAAACAATTTATTCGAAAGTCCAACAGTGGGATGTCTCCCAGGATGTGAAGATGGCAACTTCAAGGGATCAACTTTAAGTCCTTAACCAAGGCGCCCCTTGCTGTATTATTCATAATTGCGTGTGTGATTTAGAGACAGGCGTTTAGTATGCCGGTGTTGGGACATCACAGCGGATTGCTGCGTGGCCTCTGTGAACAGCTGGTTTGTTCTGACAGTGCTTGAGAAAGTGGCCCTCACTTCCTTAGCGACAGTCGTAACGACCGCACACTTGGCTTCCAAACAAACGAGCAACATGAATTATGACTCTGTTCACTTATGAAGTCAAGTAGACTTTCTTCATTTTGCCCATGACACTGTGTGCTGGCTCTCTCGCTGTTTATTTGGTAGGTTCACCCGCCGCTCATTGGCGGCAGGACAGATAGGTGATCAAAACACATAAACAGGTCATTTAAAAATTCATAAAATGCTGTTGGCCTATTAATGAAATATTTATGGTGATATTTTTATCTGTTTCAGGCAAACGTCTTGGAAAAGTACCGATGCATTTAGTGTTTATTTTTCCTAATGCGTTAATAAATTCTCCACATGGCACGTTAAAAAGCCTTTAGCTAATTGAGTCATTTGGTGAAATTTTGTAGCGAAGCAAATTTTTAGGTGGAATGACCAGCTATTATGTTTTTCTTATTTTAATAGACTTTGGATTAAGGCTGCGTGGACCATACAGGATTAACAAGGTTGGCTCCTTCAGCGGTTTTTGTGTCGGGTGTAACTCTCACCGTGGCGGTGGGTGAGCGTCCTTGGCCCTGACTGATGCCTGGTGACTGACGTGCCCGTTTTTGATGTCTTTTCGTTGGAAGTCAGCCTGCATGTTACAGCAAGCCGGACACGCGATACGCGGCACCTCCTATGCAGCGGCATTCTGACATGGTCTGGGTCCGTATTAACATGGAGTGGAGCACCCTTCTTGCTGAGGAAAATTCCTGCCTCAGACCAAGAAAAACGACTTAAGACACATTCTGGGACTATCCCCAAAACAGGGCTCATCTGGACGGACGAATCTGATGCCTGCGGAGTATTTTTGAAATTAAATTCCCCTTGAAATTTAAGGTGTTACCTCCCAGCATATTGAATTCCTGTTTCAGCACCAATGTGTACAGATGAATATCTATCTGGAAAAAGACTGACTAGGTTACTCACCAGAGAAGTTGAACATCCACCTTCCACCTGATTCGGGGAGGCTGGGGGGGCACCTTGGCAAGCAGGGGGTATGTGGTGGGGGGCATGGGAAGCCAGGCCATCACAGATAAAGCATACCAGGATTGGCTTAATAAATTACATTTTACCATGGTGCTGCTGAATTCTCAAATCTGATTGGCCAGGAGGGTGTTGATTCATTGTCTATACCCGCACATGTCGTGCAAGCCAGGGGAATCACAGCAGTAAGTCAATGCTCTATTGAAACTACAAAAGCAAAGAGATTGCTACTGATCATTTAGACAGCAACAGTGTTTTAGGCTGAGTCAATTATTTAAACACCAAAATGATTTTCTGATGAGACGCACTAGTAGCCCAGTCATCCTGTGTAACCTGCCTAAATAAGATGGTAAACAAGTCCGCTTTTAATTATCGGTAAACTCTAAGAGGTACATCAAGCTCAATGAATAAAACACTGTACTGTATATATATATATATATATATATATATATATATATATATATATATATATATATATATTACACATATATATGTGTGTGTGTTTATTTTATTTGTCTTTGGCTCTGCAGCTTTGTGCTAAAAAATGCATAACCCTTACAGTAGCTTTTAATCCAACGTGACATTATTTATCTATTTATTTTTTGGGAGATGGCTGGCTCAGACCCCACCCCGCTTGCCAAGTAGTGAAATCACTCAGCCATATATATATATATGTATTTATATGTGTGCATGTGTGTGTATGTATATATGTATAGAAAAACGGACTAGTTTTGGGTTCTGTGTCCCGAGTATCTGAAAGTAGTCCATGAGATCTCATTGTGCTCGGTATCTGTAAGTAATCCATGACATTTCTTAGTGCTGAGTATGTGTAAGTAATCTATGAGATCTCTTTGCCCTGAGTATCTGTAAGTAATCCGTGAGATCTCTTTGTACTGAATATCTCTAAGTAATCCATTAGATCTCTTTGTGCTGGGTATCTGTAAGTAATCCATGACATTTCTTAGTGCTGAGTATGTGTAAGTAATCTATGAGATCTCTTTGCCCTGAGTATCTGTAAGTAATCCGTGAGATCTCTTTGTACTGAATATCTCTAAGTAATCTATGAGATCTCTTTGTTCTGGGTATCTGTAAGTAATCCATGACACTTCTTAGTGCTGAGTATGTGTAAGTAATCTATGAGATCTCTTTGTGCTGCTCTTGCTTTGCTGTAAGCTGCACATCTTCCGCTCCTGAACAGCTTGTGGCAGATTCCCAAAAAGAAGCAGTGATACCAGCAGCCTGCAGCAGTGAGGCCCACTAGACGGGCCGTATAATCGCTGTGGCCTCCCTCCTGCTGTTTTTTCAGTTTTATTTTTTTTTAGGGCGGCACCCACTGTAATAACATCTCGGACAGATGAAGTAACCTCTCTCAACACCCATTAGCGGTTTAGCCATTTTGCACCATCTTGTATAAGAGGACTGAGAAGTAAATAAGTGAGTGTGAGTTCTAGCCTCCCCACGAGTCCCCTCTCTTTTGAACTACAATACAATTTTCAGCACGAAAACAAGCTATATTTGCAGTCTTCCGTCAACACGACAATTTGACACCCTATTACTGCCCTTAAGAAAATATCTGGAGTCACGCAACATGGAATGTTCCAGAATGATACATTTTTCACCGTAAACGCAACCCTGATTTACCACGCTGACATAAGGAAAGTGAATTTAAAACAAATTAAAAGGGTGATTTTAAAGTGTCAACAGCAGCGCTTTAATAAAGAGTAACCCAGTGTACCAGGTGCTGAAGTAAAACACGATTAAGTGATCTGACTTGCTGTGCGATTGAAAGCACCTTTACAATGGACTGATTGTTATTACAATCAGAAGGAACCCCTAGCTTATAAATGTTGTTTCTCAGTTGCTGTTGTCAGTCGATTGTGTAAATCTTCGTCGCCAGATACAAATTCACAAGTGTGGGGAGCAGAAGCACATGGGGGGTGGCATTAGCCACCCTAAAACAGCAGCAGATGTGGCTTGGGGCAGATTGAGGATGAAGGTGGAGATTCCCAGATCTTCAGTCTGCTTTCTGGCTCACGTGGAGCCAGGTATGGCGGCCATCTTGCTGGAGCATCAAGGGACTTTGTGAGTGGGACCTCAAAGTGACTTTCTGAGTGGGCCCCCAAAGTGACTTTTTGAGTGGGGCCCCAGAAACTGCACAGTGACCCCTGGGTACAGCTTATGTCTTGGTTGGTTGTGATGAACCTCATGGTCATGTTTTCTTCCAGTGACCTGAACCTCGGCCACTTCCTGCTTGGTCTCCAAAGCCCTGATCAGGAGCTGCAGCTGTGATTCTTCACACGTTGTGAGGGGACAGCTATGGGGGGGCCATTAGGCAGGCAGCATCGCAAGCTCTCCCACCACCCCCCCCATATTCCGCTGCCACTGGGTGTTTCCAGAGCGGACGGACGGGGGCCAGTTTCCTCCCCCCAAGACCAGGTGTGCCCGCGACAGCTGGGGAGGGCAGGGTGCTCTCGGGGCGAGCCCAGAACTCGCAGTGCTTCCCTTCTGTGGGCTTCTGGAGTCCATCCAGGCTCCAGGCTGGTGACAGGGGTCACAGCACCGACATGTGCTCCCCGTGTGCCCCCCCCTGCTTTATTTGGGCCCCTGGGCCATCTTCCAAGCAGCAAGTGTCTGAAATCTAATGCTCTGTTTTGATCTATGACCTAATTAAAAAATTTCCCCAGTTACACAGAGGCCATTGGCCAGTTTGTTACCTAGAGGAAAGTACTGACAAATGGTGCTTCAGAATAGCCTGGTTATTATTTATATGAAGGCGGTTTATATATACTAACAGTGAGCGCCAGTGTTTGCAGCTGAGCCGGTCGTTAGCCAGGCACTCCGGGGGTTGTTGTTGGCACCGCGCTTGGGGTCACGGGGCGCCTGTACACTGACCATACGTCTGCGACCGCTCTGGGGTGTCACAGAAGGCCCCAAGACGATCACCCTTCTCCCACCCCATCGGTTCTGGGCTGCCAACAGACCAGCATCCTGGGAGCCATATTTGCAAGGTGGGACTTGGCACAGGGTGCGTTCAGGCCACAACTGACTGACGGCCTGACAAACATCAATTTTAACAATATTTGTTTGTGCCCCCCCCCCCCTCCGCTCCTGGAACTTTCTGTTTACAGCACTCTTAGATAACTTTCTCCATTGAGAGTCACAGGCAAGGTTCTGTGAGGCCGCCACAAACCAGCCACTCGCCCTGCATCTGCCCCACCCCCCTCATTAACAAGACACCACTGTGTCAGGCAGCAGGGTCACCGGCCCCCGACAGTTCGACTGTGTTTGTGGACTTCAGGCAAGCGAGAAACCAGCTGAAATTACTTCGTTAGTAACTGGCGTCAGGCTGGCAACTCATCTTCTGATTTTCCCTTTGTTTTTCTCTCTCCTCGGACAGGGTGCCTTTTGATGGCTTGGTGGGGGGGGGGGGGGGGGACCTCAACGCTGGAAGCGACGGCCTTCCAGCGAAGTCACTTTTCATCGTGCTCCAGGAGAGAGGACACACCCGAATGGAATGAGCCCTCGAGGTGGCCAAAATGGCAGCTCACAGCTAACATCTCCTCGGCTGCGTAAGTGTGCACCAGTCGGGTGAAATCCCTGTGCAGTGATTCACCTCCTGCTGAATTTGTGAATGCCGTGTGTGTTTGGCGGTTTAACGTTGCATGCCACATAGGCTGTGGCATGGGGGCATATTGGAGCAGGAGGGTATGGGTGACATGCTACCAGGCGGGGCACAGTGTCATGGCAACGGCATTGGAGAACACACCCCTGCCCAGGAGCTCTGGAATGGGGACTGGCCCACAGCACACCTGGATGAACCAGCCAGACAATGGGCAGTTTATTGCCGTGTGATGGAGGGTATCGCCGTCTGGGGGTATCACCTCCAGCTTTCATCGCTCCTCTTTAGCGGGGACAAGGAATGTGGGCGCGGGCCATGAGACCCAGCAGCCCGCTCACCCTGGCACTGGCCAGGTAAATGGACCCCATTGTGTGACTGGGACAGTCCTGCTCACACCTGCCTCGGACCGTTTGAGGCAGAAATGGCCAGATGTCTGGCCCAGGATATGAAAGCCCTTATGACATCATCGGCAGGTCCAGGGGGGTGTAGGGGGGGCTGCCAAGGCATCCACACCTTTCTCTTGTCTCGCTGATCCCACCCTTAAAAAACTAAGTCTTGGAACCTGAAAATTGTATAAGAGTTAGCAATGCGCCACTCCAACCTCCATATGTTAACGTCCGGGCGTGACAGTGGCGTTAGACAGGATTAGCCGCTTAGCTTCCACACGTTAACGTGCAAGCATGACAGTGGCGTTAGACAGGATTAGCCGCTTAGCTTCCACACGTTAACGTGCAAGCATGACAGTGGCGTTAGACAGGATTAGCCGCTTAGCTTCCACACGTTAACGTGCAAGCATGACAGTGGCGTTAGACAGGATTAGCCGCTTAGCTTCCACACGTTAACGTGCAAGCATGACAGTGGTGTTAGACAGGATTAGCCGCTTAGCTTCCACACGTTAACGTGCAAGCATGACAGTGGCGTTAGACAGGATTAGCCGCTTAGCTTCCACATGTTCACATACAGGCGTGACAGTGGCCTGTGACAGGATGGCCGTCTGTATGATTTCTGCTTAGACTGGATCTATTGTACAAATAGGTGCATTTACATGTAAGTTATTCAGCAGCAGCTTTTATCCAAAGCAGGGTCAGCCAGTCAATGCAGCAGTTGGGGGGGTAAGAGTCTCACTCAGGGGCCAAATGGTGACATCATTCTGCCAAGTCTAAAATTTAAACCAACATCCTTCTGATTACAGATCCAGCAGCTTATCCCTCTGAGCCACACACTGCTGCCATTTAGACACTAAAACTACCATCTTCAATTTTCAGGACAAGCCCCCCCCCCAGATTTTGACCTTATGAAACACACTGATCACATGGATCGATTCCCCCCTCCCCCAGGCCCTAGGATCTTTTAGAAAACTTACGTACAATATTTTCCACTGATATATTTAAACGCAAAATATGCACTTGGTTTAAAATAGAGTCATGCATCAGCCTGGAAAGATCCCATTTTGTGCGTTCCAGTTAATTGCATCTGTCGGTTTGACCGCTCGAGAGCATTGTGTACATCCAGGGGTGTTATATTTATTGAAGGTAACCGGGTAACGTGTGTTTTCGTAGCGCTGCATTTGAAATAGCACGATGAGCTGTGTTATTAAATCAGGGCCATATTTCATAACGAGTGGTTAATTTCGTGTTGTAAGGTAGCCAGGCAAAATTTTTATTTTGGGTGTATGAAATGTATGACGTGGGTAGCCATGGCGATCTTCTGGTGATGTTCAACAAGTGAAGATGTCACCTCTGTCCCCAACCTCTGCCCTTGACTGGCCCTGGATCTGTGGCTCTTCCAGGTCGTCCTTCATCTGGAGATGCAGGAAATGTACGTGGCAAAACTCTCCGGGTTTCTGGTCTCCTGGCTATGATACAGAAATGCAGATTTCATTGGAGGTTTTTTGTGTATTTTCCAGAGCAGAGTGGGGGAGGAGGGGCAGTTCCAACGCTTTTTGTTTCTCCATTCAGATGACAGAAGGGATGTTTGCCTCCCATCCCAAAATAATGCAATTTATTAAGGCCGGCTGTCTCCGGGAATGTCATGGATGCCGAAGGCGTGTCTGGGACACCCTCATGAGGAATGTTCCCCCCACCCCCCACAATCGAGAGCTGATCCTGAAGGGTAAGCAGGCTGACACTCTCCCAGCACAGTCTGTCACAAAACAGGCCTCATTCAAGATAACGGCCATGAAATTAATATTCAACGTGGAGTTTTAGCGTTAGCGGTTGTAGCATGGTTTACGTGCGCGGGCAGACGTGCAGCAGGGGCTCTGCGTCTCGTGAGGACGTCACCGCTTGCTTCAGGGATCCCCATGCAGGAGGGGTACCACCAAAACGAAAACATGCACACACGCGCGCCTGTGAGCGGACCCACAGCGAGGCCGTCATTCGCTACATGCAGCAGAGGAAAAAACAGATCTTGGTCCTCGTTTTCCTCGGCGCTTCCTGTTTGCTCAGAGCCCCGCCCCCCTGCCACGGCAAGCAACCCTTTCGTCGGACCTGCTCAGTGGCGTTGGCGCGGTGACAGCCACACGCAGCCCAGAGAGATGCACGGTGCAGCCGCTGTGCCACCTCACTGGAGGAGCCGGGAGCCAGAGATTCATGCGTGTAGCCGGCCCAATCACGCTCACATTCACCCCGTGACATTTTTAGTGAATGTTTATTTTCCTATTTGATAACTAATGAATGCATCGCCAGGGAAAAGGGCTCTAAAGTTCATGAAAAATGGGCCTCCTTTCAGCAGCCACCGGGAACCTCCTCCGTGATTAAGATGGGAGATCCCCCGCCCCTTCACCTCCCACCCGCCCTGTGCAGGTGAAAGGCATATCTATGCAAGAGCAAATTAATGTGTTTTTCAAAAGCCAGGCTTTATCAGCCAAGCTCTGCATGGAGCTCGGACACGAGTCGACTGTCAAAGGCACCTCCGTTGGATCAGAGGCAGGAGGGATTTTGGACCTGCAGGTTCGGTCCGGGTGTTGGACCAACCCGCGAGGTCCTGAATATGAGTGACTACCCATCTGTATAACTGGATATAAAGTAAAAGTGTAAAAACAGCATGTTTGCACAGGGGCTCCAAGGGGCCCAGTCGCTTACTCTTCACCTCATATTTGCCCCCCCCCCTGTTTTATAGCAGCTGTCACACTTGTGCCGCCTGTTGATTCTGCAGGCTGCTGAACACCGAGGTAATGTACGGCCCAGTCCGGAGACACCCCCAGCTACGGCTGGAAATGTTTATCTGGCCGGCCAACAATGGCTGGCAGGCAGCCAGCGGGCCCAGCCGCCAAACAGGCACCCCCCCTCCATCGGGGTGTTGGCTGGGGGGTAGCACACACATCCTGGCTTTGTGGACTAGGAATCCCAAGAATCTGGACTGCCCCCTCCTGCCCCAACAGCCGAGCCCAAAGCTTAGCCACATGCACCACTAACTGCCATTGCAAGCCTGTAACCACCTCCCTCGCCTGCTGTAGCCTTTGCCATCACCGATTATCACCATCAACAGCTCTAACCGACACCCCCTGCCGTAGCCAACCACTACCCACATCACACCCACACTCAGTGCGCGGACATGTTACACCACCCCAATACACGCCACGGACGCTCAGTGCGCGGACATGTTACACCACCCCAATACACGCCACGGACGCTCAGTGCGCGGACATGTTACACCCCCCCAATACACGCCACGGACGCTCAGTGCGCGGACATGTTACACCCCCCCAATACACGCCACAGACGCTCAGTGCGCGGACATGTTACACCACCCCAATACACGCCACGGACGCTCAGTGCGCGGACATGTTACACCCCCCCAATACACGCCACGGACGCTCAGTGCGTGGACATGTTACACCCCCCCAATACACGCCACAGACGCTCAGTGCGCGGACATGTTACACCACCCCAATACACGCCACAGACGCTCAGTGCGCGGACATGTTACACCACCCCAATACACGCCACGGACGCTCAGTGCGCGGACATGTTACACCCCCCCAATACACGCCACGGACGCTCAGTGCGCGGACATGTTAAACCACCCCGATACACGCCACGGACGCTCAGTGCGCGGACATGTTACACCACCCCGATACACGCCAAGGACGCTCAGTGCACGGACATGTTACACCACCCCGATACACGCCACGGACGCTCAGTGCACGGACATGTTACACCACCCCGATACACGCCAAGGACGCTCAGTGCACGGACATGTTACACCACCCCGATACACGCCACGGACGCTCAGTGCACGGACATGTTACACCACCCCGATACACGCCACGGACGCTCAGTGCGCGGACATGTTACATCACCCCGATACACGCCACGGACGCTCAGTGCGCGGACATGTTACACCACCCCGATACACGCCACGGACGCTCAGTGCGCGGACATGTTACACCACCCCGATACACGCCACGGACGCTCAGTGCGCGGACATGTTACACCACCCCGATACACGCCACGGACGCTCAGTGTGCGGACATGTTACACCCACAGCCACGAGGAATTGAATCTACCACCAGTTCCTAGGGCAGAATCGCTGAGGATGACAACAGGAATGACTAGAAAAATGCTGTCATCCTAAAATCATGGCCACTGCGAGCAGGACTGCATCCTGCCACTGCCTCATGTCTTGGTTGTATCGTTCTGTGGTATCTGTCGCAGCTGACTATGGCATTATGGGGACTCTAACCTATAATCAGAAAATATCAAACTGGGAACACACTATGAAGGTCTGCTGATGTTCTGGGCTGCCCCCACGGGGAACTCCACCTTCGTAAGCCCTTAGTACCAGGCATTAGTCAGGCCTGCTAGCTCTTGATGGCCATCCCATCCAAAATGCTCCGTTTCCGCCATTTAACGACAGCGTGAGCCAGAGTGAACCCAAGGACTTCCTGTACTAGAACAAAAACACTTTTTCAAATGTTCTCTCAGGCCGACAAACCCGGTTTGTGTTTTTCCTATGAGAACAAACAGGGTCAGTGGCGAGGGAACCTGCCTTTCCTGGAATGTGACATGTCAGGAAAGCCTTTGGAAGGATGCCGGTTTGTGGCAGGGAGGGGGATCCGAGCACAGGCTCTTCCCACGATGAGGGGGGGTTGGTGGGATTCTCCATTGTTTTCAGCATTCAAACACCTCGTAACCAGGCAAAGAGGGGATTCCCTGTCTCCTGTTTTTCTTTTTTTTTTAATGGTCGCCCTATATTTCCACTCCGGTTACGGAATCTTTGACTAAGGTGTCTAGCCCCTCTCAGCCTTGGCTGACGCTGAAAGCGACGCAGCCGTCAGGCCATTAGGAGGCTCGCGCGTCACCCGAGAAGGCTGTGGGGTTACCTCCCCTCTCCGCCGCTCGCACTGGCCAGGCGCTGCATGTTTATTCAGTCGCATCGTCGTCTGGATTGTTTCCCAAGCTTTGCACGAGTTCCAAATCTGCACCATTTTAAGCTTGAAATTTGACTTTTTTCTTTCTTTTTTTTTAAACAAACAATCCCTAAACCTTTCAGTTATTTAAGCCTTGTCACACTTTGTAATATTCATTTTTCTTGAAATTTGTACCAGATTCAAAGAGAGATGAATGTCACGCGCAGTGTGGCTGCGAATTTTCTACTCTGCACATTCTAATAAATTTTACACCCAGTTTAAATTTTGCTTTACATGTGCAACAAATCCTTACTTGACAAAAATAAACTGGAGCAGATTTTGCACTGTGCATATATTTGTAAATCACACTTGCACCACAGGATTTTGCACAAGGGAATCTGTCTTTGTTTTTATTTTATGCTTTTATTTCCCTGTGAAAAAGACAGGTGCGAATTTCACAGGGATTCGGTTTTACCGCGGTGCGTGTCTCCTCTGGCATATCCGCCAGCCGGATCTCCTCTCCTCAATCACTCACCGTTCTGCCTTTTTAATCGTCCCCTCTGCTCCACCACTTCTCCCCCCGCCCCACCCACTCAGGGGCTGCCTAGTGATGTCACGGGGGGCCGGCGGCCAGCCGCTATAAGTGGCCGGGCGGCAGAGGACTGATTTCTCAATGAAGCGGAGCGGAGAGCCGCTGAGAGTGGCGGGGGAGGCAGGGTGCGGGACAGACGTAGGACTCAGTGCACTGACACGCAAACCCAGGCGGGCTCTGAACACAGACAGGGACTTCACTCCCCCGCGTATCACGGACTCTGAGGCTTCAGCGACGGTCACATTCGTTGCCAGGAAACGAGGAGAGCATGTTTGCCCCCAAGAGCTTGGCACCGGCTTCCCTCCTGACTCTGCTTCCACTTCTCTGCATCACTGCAGCCACAGTGAGTCGCCAAACCGAACTGCACGCCGCTCTCTCTTACATAGAGCTATACTCCTTCATCATGACTGGACCTCTGGTCATCACTGTCTCTGCATCTGTTCCCTCATGGCGTGAATGACCTGCCATTATATGACATTGTACGATTGCTGAGCATTTGGCCATTAACTCCTGAATCTGGCAGGTCTCTGTCTTTAGCACATGTGGACGTTACAGTAACCTTACAGGCATTCATGCCGAAAGTGTCATGAACTTTAGTATGAGAAATTAGGAGCGATGCTGGCCATGCCTGCTGCAGTTTGTGGTTGAACCTTATTCTTGTGTAGAGATTGTCAGTCCTTCCTCTGAGGTGGTAGGAGCCCAAACCAGGCCGGTTCCAGCTGTGTGCCGTGCGCCGCGTGGTCTGTGTCTGTTCTCTGCTGACGCCCCCTAACAGTAAACAGCCGTGACAGGCTGCCGACGGCTGGAATGTGGGCTGCGGGGGGGGGGGGACTTAGCTCCTGTTGGCCATGTAAAGGCTGCAAGCATGCCCACTCAGGGTGCCGCGGGGGGAGGAGGTCAGGTGTGGGTCTCCCCGCAGAGTGGCAGGGGCACGGAGCTCTCTCTCTCTCTCTCTCTCTCTCTCTTTGTTTGTTTCCTGACATGAAAAAACAACATCTCCATGGCAACCGTACTGTCAATGCCACTCATATTGCTGTCATTAGCCAGAGCAAAGAACAAGCAACATTCAGGTACAAAGTTGTTTCCATTTATTAAACATAAAAACTCCAACCTCTAACCTCAGGAATGACACCCCCTCCCCCCCCACACACACACAGAGGCAAACCTGCATGCTTTTACTTGTTTCCTTCCTTCAGTTACAAACTATAAAGGGTTCGTTTTCTGCCGACTTTGTCCATTGACACTCTTCCTTGTTGGTCATGAAGGTCTGTTGACGACCCCCCCCTCCCCCCAGGTTAACAGCAGCTGCCCCCGAGTGTGCTCCTGCCTTTCATCACCCCCTATCTGCCCGCCGGGGGTCAGCCTGGCCACCGACGCATGCGGCTGCTGCAGGGTCTGCGCCCGCCAGTTCAACCAGGACTGCAGCCCCAGCCAGCCCTGTGACCACATCAAGGGTCTGCGCTGCCAGATGGCTGCAAACGGCGACCCAGATCGGGGGCTCTGCCGGGGTGAGGACCTGGGGGGGGCAGGGAATGACCCAAAGTGGGGGCTCTACTGGGATGAGGACCTGGGGGGGGGGCAGGGAATGACCCAAAGTGGGGGCTCTACTGGGATGAGGACCTGGGGGGGGGGACAGAAGGTCGTAATCACACATTGTCTTTGTAAATCTTTTACGATTAATATTCCCAAGCAGCATGTGCCATTAATCCAAAGGTATATAACACTGTACAGCATTGGGGGACATCAGCTGGTGGGTGGGAATGTTGATTAATTCCCAATGCAGTCATTGGTCACTGGACATTGGAGTAACTTGCTAGAGACTTAGAAACTTCCTGTTTCCATCTAATGAGTTATTTTTTCTCTGCCTATGCATTAGTGCACTTGTTAATTGTTCAGGTTGTTACTGCGTTAGGTTAGTAAGAATCTGTTACCCTGTTCCTGGGTTGGGTACCCCTTAACGAAACTGCAGCCGACTACTGGGCCCTTTGTGTTTTTATTAAATCTGTTACTATCTTCTGTTACTCTTACTAAACCTGTATTTTCATAGCATCTGCTAAATCAAGGAGCATTGATGCTCCCGAGTATAAGGCAGAGCGTAGGGGGCGCTGTGGTGCGGCTGCATGCACGTGATCATGTGTTCTTGCACCTGCAGCTGATGCGCAGGGCCGGCCATGCGAGTTCGGCGGGCGCCTCTACCAGCACGGCGAGCATTTCCAGCCCAGCTGCCAACACCAGTGCAGCTGCATGGATGGAGTGCTGGGTTGCATGCCGCTGTGCCCGCACCGCATGCCGCTGCCGGACCCGCGCTGCGCCAGCCCGCGCCTCCAGCGCCCTGAGGGCCGCTGCTGCGAGGAGTGGGTCTGCGAGGACAGCAACCATGTGGGTGAGGGTCCCCCGGGGCCCCCGGCTCACCCCAATGCCATCAACAGCGCACTGCTGCCACCACCGCCGGACTCCCGCCACCCTGGCGCTGCGGGTACATTCCAAGGTACCTGTCGCATTTATTCCTGCGCCGCTGCTTCTCTGTCACCCCTTTAAGCATGGCTGCCTTTCAAGTTTGCCCCCCGCTTTTGGACTGAGGTCGTGTAAACAGTGTGTGTTTTTGGCTTATATGCTGCATGCTAGCATCTGTGTGCTGCATGTTTCTGTTGGGTGTCTGTACTGTATGTCCGCTCCATGCCAGACTTTAGCCAGGAGTCCACGGCAGGGTTTGATCTCCCCCCCCCCCCCATCAGGACAGCGCAGATGTGGAAAGTTAGCGATGTAAGAGGCAATGAGCATCTTGTGCAGAGCATCTGATAGTTTGTGGATCTTTATTTTTTTATTTCCGTGTTGAGTCTTGCGGGGAAACTGGAGGATGAAAACTAGACAGATGGCTGAAATTTTGTTGTTCGGTGACAATAAACAAGCGTACATTCCTGTGGTCAGGGAATTATGAAGCGTGACTTGTTTTTGTGCAAGTTCAGCCCATGATTAACCTTTTTTTCGCCCGACCTTTAAAGACCTCATCAAGGCAAAAGAACAGATGCTGAATCGGTTGGGGGGGGATCCAGACAAAATACTGGCTGTATTATAATGTGTAAGACCATAAAAAGGGATGAAGAGCCTTTGCTAAGCGTGCAATTTGGCTCCCATTGCCCCCCTAGAGTGGAAGTCCCGCCCCCGCTCCTTTGTCCAGTCCCTGCAGACCGCCCAGTGCCTGCCGCAGACCACCAATTGGTCGGAGTGCTCTGCCACTTGTGGGATGGGCGTGTCCAGCCGTGTGACCAATAGCAACGCAGAGTGCCAGCTCGTCAGGGAGACACGACTGTGCCAGATCCGGCCGTGTGACCCGGAGGTCAGACCGCAGCTCAAGGTGGGACAGACTGCCTCCTGCCATCTGTAACTGGGCAGGATGTCACTCTGTGGCTGGGGATGAACAGTGTGGTAACCAATCAACCATCCATCCATCCATCCATCCATCCTATAGGACTGGGCAATTAATCGAAAGTAAATCAAAACCGACAATCAGAAACTCTATTCGACGTAATCTTAAAAAAAAAAATCTGTCAATACTTTCAGAATTAGAATTTAGTGATCATTGTTGACACACCATAGCACACAGTGCACAACAATGAAATGTGTCCTCTGCATTTAACCCATATGTGACATTGTGACATAGCAGGGGGCAGCTAATTCAGCGCCCAGGGAGCAGTGCTTGGGGGGGCGGTACCTTGCTCAGGGTACCTCAGTGGTGCCTTGCTGGTCGGGGATTCAAACCAGCAATCTTTCAATTACAAGTGTGCTTCCCTAACCATTAAGTTACCACTGCCCACAGTGTGTGTTCATGTACTGTCCTCTTAAATACATCCTGCCACATGCGTTGTCATGTGACTCCCTGGCTAATCTGGCCGACTGGCTTCTCTCTGTCACCCTACAGAGAGGCAAGAAGTGCCAGCGAACGGTGTGGCCCCGGCAGCCTGTGCGCATCACGTTCGCGGGCTGCTCCACGGCAAAGTGGTACCGGCCGCGCTCCTGCGGCTCCTGCTCGGACAGCCGCTGCTGCACCCCCTCACTGACGCGCACGGTGCGGCTGCGCTTCCACTGCCCCGACGGCGAGAGCTTCACACACCGCCTCATGTGGATCCGCCGCTGCCGCTGCCAGCGACACTGCCCCACCCACGGAAACGCCTCCGGGCCGTCTATCAGCCTCCACAATGACGTCCACACCTACGCCCACTGAGGCCTATTTACCAGCAGCCCCCGCCCCCCTCTGCCCGAGTTATCTCTGATGTGAGACTCCCGCCTATAGCAAGCCCCCATCACACCATTGGGCCTTCTGCCCATCAGTCAAACCCTCAGGCGATTGGGTGATTGGCCAAAAGTATTTGCTTGCACTTTAAGATTTACTCTCATTTGATTGGTGTGACTCTTAGATTCAGGTCCATCCTGTGCTCAGGCTGACCGCAGAATCCTGCAGATGCAACTCGACAGCTGCCTTAGCTATCTGTGTTATCGATGACCTTGTTGGGCCAACGACGACGACATGAAGAGTGCAGAAACTGCACGTTTTGCAGTGGAACAAGTTGGATATGTCCATTACAGGACAACAGCTCCTAGTTTGTCCATTTGAACAGGAATTCTTCTCTGGTCGTATGCAACTGGTTATTATTTTTTTTGAGTAGATTAGAGAAAACGTGGTAAAATTCCAGGTTAATATTCTTTGCCGAGAGAGAAGTAAACTATCAGCAGTATCAATATTACTGAGATATTATCTGTCAAGAGACGTCCTGTCACAGCTGATAGGTAAAGGAAAGCAGCTGCTTCCTGCAAATGTCAGACCCGCTCTGACTATAAGGCATCAGCTGAACAGAGCGTGGCGATCTAGTGACGTGGAGTAATGTCGGAGTAATGTCGGAGTAATGCCTTTGCATCCATGTACATGCGGAATGCGTGTGGGAAGCGTGTGTGATGTACGCCATGACTGTACAGACTCTGCCATTTTGGCAGAGTGGCACTTTCTGGAAACCACTTCATTTTTCGAGGTGTTTTAAGTGCCTAAGAGTCTTTTTGTATTGAGATGAAGATTTGATTTGTATTTAACTGCTATTTTGTTTAATATATTTCTTTTATGTCTTCCGTTTGTCTTCCAAAGTCGTCTTCAAAAGAGAAAATATGTAAACACGACAAAAAAAAATGTGTGTCTGTGTGTTGTCTGCTGATGGGCAGGGACTCATATAAACAAACCATACAAAGTCAGTGTTTCGATCGAAGAACAGTTTAGTGCATAAAGCATGAATCTCTGCCTGGGTATATCTGCACAGGCACAGAATGACCCCCAACCCACAACCCTATGGATGGAAAATGGATGGAAGCCTTGAATTTGAATGAATGACATCTGTTTTAAATCAGCCAGCTCATGGAGAGCTGGTGGCTTCTTGGTTAGGGACACAGACTGAAAGCCTGAAGGTTTTTGGTTTAGGTCTCTTGCTGTAGTAACTGTTTGGGTGAGCAGTTAGCCTGAGACAGCAATACAGAAACGCATGCCGCTCTAGACTGCCACCCTACTTATAAACCGAAGAAATGAAAAAGAGCCTTTTGTACACACATGGAGAGTTTGTTAGGGTAAGACTGTGCAGACTGCTACCAGTTCAACATTCTCCAACACAATGCACTGCACTGTGTCCTGAGCTCGGTTCCTGTCCCCGTCTTCCGGACGATGGGGTGACAGTTGAGGACTGGCTCGGTCCCCTGCGGGAACACCGGCCCCTTCCTACCCCACATTCCTGCTAGCATGGCCCCGGATTTTCATGGCAAACATCACAGATGCCTCCGAAATTCCACACAACTTCCCCCCCAGGCTCCTCAAGGCCACCCCTACCTCTGTCCACCCCCTCACCTTCCCACCGAGAAGCACGGAAACACACTGACCTACATTGTAGACTGGGCCGCAGCCAGCTTGGGTGCCCCAGATAAAGTGAGTTCCTATTACAGCAGATTCCTCTTTAGCCATTAGAACGGACACAAAAGGATTGACATTTCTTAAAAAATCATTTTCAAGAGAACCACAGTGGAAACACAATCCTTCCAAAGCA
Source organism: Paramormyrops kingsleyae (assembly GCF_048594095.1). Taxonomy (NCBI): domain Eukaryota; kingdom Metazoa; phylum Chordata; class Actinopteri; order Osteoglossiformes; family Mormyridae; genus Paramormyrops; species Paramormyrops kingsleyae. Next base: position 18,827,540 of record NC_132798.1, on the reverse strand, counting down.
GCAGAAAATTATTATACCAAGTACATTGATTATATTAATACAATTCAGCCAGGCCATAATAGCATACCCTTCTACAGTATGCTATGTCACAATAAATAGTGCATTTGTCCAATTGTTTTTCTCTTAGTATTTTAAAAGTACTAAGTAGGCTAATTAATTTAAAGCATGTTCATAATAAGTGGTTGTTATTAGATTTTATATAAATGAACAAAGGGTATTATGGACTCTTATCCGCGTTCTGCAATTCCTGGTGATATTCACAAACCCCGGTCCGGACGCACAGCGCGCCCCCGTCCCGTATCCACGGCGCGGTTCTGCACCTGAGCTCTTTTCGGGCTCCATTTGAACGTGCGCGCTTTCCCGCTGCTATGCGCGCCTCCTGTCCGGACGGCGGCTGGACGTCACGCCCAAACACGCGCGCACAGCTCCTCGCCGTCTCCCTGGAGACCGTCGCGCCATCTGCCGTCGTCTTCTCCGGGGCTACAGCTGTTCATGTTTTACATGTATTTACTCAGATTTTACCACATTTTCCCTCCCGAATGTGTTTGCTTTGCTGCCGTGATTTATACTGATAAATTAAGCGCTTTCTTGGGAGTTTGTGTGCACTCGATCAGGACGCCGTTCCTATGGCAATGACCGAGAAATGTGTATACATGTCAGAAAAGGCCACGGACATTCCTGGGGCCAGGGCCAATATGTGTTATGGAATCGCTGGAATAAATTATTTTTTTACCTTCTTACTTTATTAACCACATAAGATACTGACATTTTCTGGAAACTCAAAATGATGTCTGATTAAATGAACCTGTTCCCTTACAAAGATCCTGGTCATGCCCTGGAGATATCATGCACCCACTGGACCACCACACCCCATGTGAAAGGCACTTTAAGAAAGGCAGGAATCAAAATTACACATTTATATTTGTCGATGCACGTTCAGAGACGGTCATTGTCAGAGGGGAAGCGTAGTTCTCTGTAAGGACATCAGCGGCATGGTGCCCTGACTGAGTAAACGTTGGCTACAGAGTGAGACAGCAGGGCTCAGGTTTGCCCTGATTTTCAGGGGGCTGACAGATTCACCATCGACCCACTAGCGGAACAGGAAATGTCTCCAAAACTCACAGAAACACCAGGGTATCAGAGGTATGGTCATTTGGGAAGGAGACGAAAGAGAATCCTCTGTCTAATGCTGGGTTATTCAAATCACGGTCTCGAGGTCCGAGCACTGCTGGTTTTCCAGCCTTCCTTTACCTGTCAGTCAGGTGTGAAGCCTCTGACCAATCAGAATCAGTAATTATTGAAATCAAGGTCTGGATTTGGAATCGAGGTCCAGATTTGAAAAACCCTGGTCTAATGTAACAAAAAGAGCGTTAAAAACGTTTTAAGGTGATCCAGGGTAGTAAATTCACAAAAAAAAAGCACGAGTTACCCTTCTGAACCTTTCCTACAGATGGAAGGTTATACAAAATGCCTTTATTGTTATTGTCAAACTCTATTAGTTTGAACTGTCTGGTAACTATTTTTAGCTCAGTTGATTTATAACAAAATGCTTGCTTGGGAATTGTTGGCTAGCATCAGTAAACCATGTCAGAAATTCCTAGCAAATATCATCGTAATTGTTGACATTTGTACTGTTGTACTATACTGTTGCACTTAGTGCTTTGGGCGCCCTCTGTTGGAAATTATTCAGAACTGACATTTAATTTGTTATGCCTACTTATTTCAGGCGAAATAGTACAATACGATAAAATAAAGTTAGAGACCAGATGTACTTTTATTTTAAATATCATTTTTAGATTTTAAAACTCTCAAAGAACTCTAATTTGATGTTCGATGGATGCTAGTACAGCCAAGAAGTGATGCCAACCTATGACAGGGCACATTCATATACACAGTGGGAGGACACAGGAAGAACATGCAAACTCCACAATTGAAAAGTGGAAGCGGGATTCGAACCAAAACCCTGGTGACGAATCTATAGCACACTCTCTAATTCTTCTTTTCTCATAAATTTACTTGCAAGTAAGAGACTGTCCACCAAAGAGCATCTGTATTCATTGGGGTATGAGAGCTTTTTTCAGTATTGGTGGGGTACGGTACGAGTGGGAGTAATTCATCCTAACAGAGTTAATAATTAAAACTGGAACTTGGTAAGACCTCAGCATATTTGCAAACCACAGATAATATACAGATGATTAACCTCCTCGGTAAGATTCACTCACCCACATTTAAATAAAAATATTTCAAGAAGTGCATTCTTTCACCCTACCACCCCCAATAGCTCCCCAAATTATTTTGTTTGTAAAAGTAGCTCTCGTAAAAAAAAAAAAAAAAGGTTGGAGACCCCTGAATTAGACCAATCAGCTGAGAAATAACCAATCTTGCTTGACCACTGATGTAAGAAGTTGCCATTGACAAAATGCATAGTACACAATGTATTGACACACTGCATAGATATCAGCATAGCAGTTCCTTCCGCACAGATTTTGCAGTGGAGTTATAAATTAAGTGTATGTTTACATTTAATCAGTAAAATGCATTTCCAAGCACTGCAAATAAACATATTAAGCAAATAGAGAGCATTAACACCAGCATAATGTTCCATGTTTAATGCATAAGATTCAGAAATAAAGCATTACTGTGACACCCTGCACAAAAACACTTCCTGCATTTATAAGATAAGAGCAGCACGGGCACATTAAGATGAAACTGTAAGCAATATGGCATTTTAAGTCAACATTCTGACAAATGACATATAGTTTATAATATCTTAAAACATTGTGCAACACTTGCTATGGGTGCAGATCTGAATGTTTATGAGACTGGTTACTATCCAGAGTAAAAACAAACAGGTTGGGAATTTACGAGGCACGTAACTACGCGGCATCTGATATAGGCCCGAACCACATGCAAATACACGGGTAAGTCTGATATAGGCCTGTACCACAGGCAAAAACACGGGGACGTCTGACATAGGCCCGTACCAGAAACAAAAACACGGGGACGTCTGATAAAGGCCCGTACCAGAAACAAAAACACGGGGACGTCTGATAAAGGCCCGTACCACAGGCAAAAACACAGGGACGTCTGATATAGGCCCGTACCACAGGCAAAAACACAGGGAAGTCTGATTTAGGCCCGTACCACAGGCAAAAACACAGGGACGTCTGATATAAGCCCGTACCACAGGCAAAAACATGGGGACGTCTGTTATAGGCTTGTTGAATAGAGAAACATGCAGGGACATCTGTTTTGTGAGAGGGGAGGACGAACATGAAGATAGAGTCAGATTCAGTAGCACATCAATTCAATTCAATTTACCCAGCGCCTTTCACAATACAGTTGCCCTATGGGACTTGACAAGAGTGTGTGGCAAGACTACACTACATTGTTAATACACAATGGTACCTGAAACAGGGACAAAGGGAAGAGGGAAAGAAAGATCCCCACCCCCAGGAGACTCTGGGAGGAGGGGGGAGCAGGGGGGCGACGCCCCCCATGATGCCCCCATGGCTCGAAAAACATCGCTAAAGTGCCCTTTAGAGTTATAAAAATGTCACTTTTGGCTGCCCTAGGGTGCCCCCTTCAGGGGAGATGATGGCCCTACAGAGCAAAAAAATGAAGTGTCTTAATGAGTGCCCTTCTAGGTGGGAGAATGTGATGCAGTGCTCTATGAGGTGCCCTTACAATGGTCTAAACAGTGCCCTATATGCCAGCCCTACATGATTAAGTGTCCCAACAGGTGCCCTTTCCAGTGGAGAAAACTGAAGGCAGTGCTGTTTAAGGTATGCCTAAGTGGCAAGAGCCCAAACAGGTGCCCTTTCCAGTGGAGAAAACTGAAGGCAGTGCTGTTTAAGGTATGCCTAAGTGGCAAGAGCCCAAACAGGTGCCCTTTCCAGTGGAGAAAACTGAAGGCAGTGCTGTTTAAGGTATGCCTAAGTGGCAAGAGCCCAAACAGGTGCCCTTTCCAGTGGAGAAAACTGAAGGCAGTGCTGTTTAAGGTATGCCTAAGTGGCAAGAGCCCAAACAGGTGCCCTTTCCAGTGGAGAAAACTGAAGGCAGTGCTGTTTAAGGTATGCCTAAGTGGCAAGAGCCCAAATAGGTGACCTTCTAGTAGATAAAATGTACTGCAATGCAGTACAGGGTGTCTGTTTATGTGTGAACATGTGGGGAGTCCTAACAGATGCTGCTCTAGTGGAGAAAATGTCATTCAAGTGCCCTTATGTTAGTAAACCTGTGTTGCCCTATGGGTGCCTTTCTCATGGAAAAACCCATGAAGTGCCCTCTGGGGTTCCCTTCCAAGTGAGCATACAGGATGAAGTGCCCTTTGGGGTTCCCTACCGAGTGAGCATACAGGATGAAGTGCCTTTTGGGGTTCCCTTCCAAGTGAGCATACAGGATGAAGTGCCCTCTGGGGTTCCCTTCCAAGTGAGCATACAGGATGAAGTGCCCTTTGGGGTTCCCTTCCAAGTGAGCATACAGGATGAAGTGCCCTTTGGGGTTCCCTACTGAGTGAGCATACAGGATGAAGTGCCCTCTGGGGAGCCCTTCCAAGTGAGCATACAGGATGAAGTGCCTTTTGGGGTTCCCTTCCAAGTGAGCATACAGGATGAAGTGCCCTTTGGGGTTCCCTTCCAAGTGAGCATACAGGATGAAGTGCCCTCTGGGGAGCCCTTCCAAGTGAGCATACAGGATGAAGTGCCTTTTGGGGTTCCCTTCCAAGTGAGCAATCAGGATGAAGTGCCCTTTGGGGTTCCCTTCCAAGTATGCATATAGGATGAAGTGCTCTTTGGGGTTCCCTTCCAAGTGAGCATAAAGGATGAAGTGTCCTTTGGGGTTCCCTTCCAAGTGAGCATACAGGATGAAGTGCCCTTGTGATGGAGAGAAAAATATCTCTGCAGGCTGCCTTTCCAGTAAAGAAAATTAGATAAGGTTGCCCACTATGAGATGCAGTGTGATGACTGGCTCGAATCTATACTCGACAAAACATTAGACATGAAGACTACATCAACATACATCATGTACCATTCTACTAGTGGGGGGAAGGGGGTGCCTGACATGCAGTAGGTGCTCTTTCTACTTTTTTGCCCCAGCCCTTCAAACAGCCCGAGTCTGTGACTGATCACCACGATGGCTTGCACTTAGCTCTCCATTATCAGGTCCCCCCCCCCCCCGCCACACACACTGTATTCACTATCTGCCCTTCATGGATCCTCCCCTCAAAAGCAGGAGAGATCAGAAAAATCCAGGGAGCTTCCTGTCACTGGGAGAAATTCCACATGACATTACAACACAAGGCCCCCACAAACCTGCCCTCCTTTTCACACACCCAGGAAAACCCCTCAGACCACCCCACACACACACACATCAACCACTGTCCTGTTCCCCTTTTTTGTGTTTATCTCTCATATTCACATATCCCCTCCATTAGTCCCTCCCTCTCCCCCTCTGCGACTGGCCGGCCTGTTAATTCGGCCCCTCTTGTGCCGGGATATCGCTTTACCCTGGACAATGGGCATGGCCGATGAAAGGATACCCGGCCCAGCAACGAAAGTGTGGCCCCAGCAGGGGGGCGCACCCTCCGTCCCATGACCCCCCCCCCCTCCCCAGAGCACCATCAAAAGCTCAGCCCTCTGCTGATCACCCAGAGAATAGGACTGTGAGCTTTTTGAAGCCTTTGTATGGAGAGGATTTCAGCATAATCACACAGTACTGCCTCTTTTCAAACCGACTTCATTGTTATTGTAAAGAAAGGAGTTGGGGTGGGGGGCTGGTGTTGACCATGCAATGCCCCCAAATTCACACCAACAGGTAGAAAAAGTTACATATCAATGAGACCTTTGAACCCACCGCTTCAGCCAAGGAACTCCACGGGGCCAAGAGCTGCAGTCCGTAGTAATACCTCCATCAATCCATCCATCCAGCTAACCTGACTATGCTCTCGGGGAATTCAAGAAAACTACCTGAGCTGAATTCAGCACTCTTTTACCTTCAATAGGCAGATTAATTTTGAGAAACTGATTCATGTTTTTATTACCTCTCAACTTGACTACTGCAGTTCCCTGTATTTTCAAGTCTCCCCCCCCCCCCCCCTCCTCTCTCTCTCTCAGTCTCCAATCAAAGTCAGTGTCTCCAATTAATGGCTCAGTCGTAGTCTCTGTGGCCGGTGCTTTGCACAATCACACAGATCTCCCCAGACCTCCTGCCCCCCAATCGTGGCACTATATTCAGTGTGCTTTAGCCACACTATATTCTCAGTGGGGTGCTGTATACATTTATCTTTCTGGAGGGGGCTCTAATTCTGCTAAATCCCTCAGCAAACAGCAGCATGGGACCGATAGCCCCTTACCCTCCCTCCAGACACCCACCTTTTCAAGCACTTTCCGTGTGGCCCCAGTCCATCCTTTGGGCAAACAGGTTAAACCGAGGAGGGCTGGGGGTGGGACGTGGAGGGCGAGGGTAAAGGTGCGAGGGGGACAGGAGGTGCAGTTCTGAAGCAGGATTAGGTGTTTCAAAGTCAGCCTGTCAGTGTCAGCTGGAGGAACGCTCAGTCTGCGCTCCTCAAACACCATCTGTCGTGGCGGAAGGGACGCTGGGAGGAGGTGTCCGCTGTTTTAAGGACCATCGGTCCCCCCGCACATTGGCGCGATCCGCCCGTCCACTTTCCTCAGGTAAAGCCGTCACTCAGAAAAGTGAGGAAAAAGTTAAGCCGCCAAAAAGCTCCAAGTAGCCCGGAAATACCGGTATTCCGAAGGAATCCTTTCGAACTCCAAGTTCTTACCGCTGTCTCTATCAAAATATATTACATGGTGTTTGTCATTTAAAAGCAACGGGTATTAAATTAGTCTCCTTGGGAATTTAAGGCATAATTGCTTTCACTGCACTGCGGTCTTTGATGTTCTCGACTGAACATGATCAAGTTGGATTCATACACTGTAAACAACACTAAATAAAACACAAATTATTGCTAAGACGTAGATATTTTCTTTTGCTCCCCCAGAACAGCAGCGCTGATATAATATCCAGTTTACATTATAGCCTTAAGACTAGATGCTAGGATCGTCATAATCTTCTTACGTAAACTTATAGGTTATGCCTATTTGCTTTACTCGATCAATTTGCGTTTTAGTAAGACCCTTTGGATATATTTAATAAATGGATGGACGGAAAGACGTTGTTTAAAAAATAAAAACGTATTCCGTCTTATCCAGAAGGTGGCGCTCCAGCACTCAAAGTAAAATCTTCGTTTTAACAGATAATTCAATTCAATTGAATATTTTGTTCCCGCCAGCACTACACAAACAACGTATAAAACCAAGATTCTGCTGATTTTATACTATGTAAGTTTCTTGTGTTTGGTCGCAGAATCATAACGATTAATACAATGGAGTAAATCAAATATATGACCGATATTATTATAACGATTATTAATTTCGAATCATTACGTTTTCTTACGGTTTTGCTCAGCTGAGACAGACACTAAACTAAACACTCTCTATATTTAGTCGAAAACTACAGGCCTACCTTACAACCTAAACGTTTATTTTAAACCTAATCGTGTGTTTTGAACTTCGAGGCGAGCGCCACGGGCACCTTGTGCAGTCCTGGTGACTTTACGTGCGGCCTCATTGACAGTTGTGACGCCTGTAAATCGTATACATGTATATGAAGGCTGCATAGGCGCACAATGAGCGGCTCCCTAGCTGCTGCCACTCATCGCTTCGCGGCTGATGTGTGCCTGAATAGGGCTCAAACGCCCGCTTTATGCCTCTTTGTCCCGGGTGGTGTCTGAAGTTTTTTATTATGTAAAAAACGATTCTGGCCCTTTGAATGGAGTTTCCTGGTCCTGCGACCTCGCTCCCAAAACTATCCTTGCATCTGCGCCCAGACCCCGAGCTCCTACATATTTATGAGCCATTTAAGCGTACTGGAATGTCAACACACCTCCACACGAACCGCCCACCTCTCCAGACAAGATCAATTTACTATCTGAATAGGGTAACCTTTTTGGATGCGAGATATTGCACTAATTGATCTGCACTCACAGATTACCACGCCCCCCACTGCCGCCCCCAGGGTCGCGGAAAGGATTCAAGACAGAAGTTAGAAATTTTATATGAAAGTGTGTGGTGTCTGAATCACTGCTCGGATTATTGTCGCGATTTTTTTTCTGAATGTTGGTATTATAAGGGCTGAAGGTTGGCCGTCGTAGTTTTAGTAATTCGGCGCGCTAATTTATGTCGTGCAATCGGAACGCATTTAATTTATTGTGCACACACATTCTTGTATGCATTGGCACCCAGTCTGTACCTACTTCTGTCCGGTCTCTGAAGTAGGCCTAGAAAGCGTTCCCTATTCACTGGGAGCTCCCATACATCCAAAAGCAATAAATGAAAGTCTAATTAAACTAATAAATCTTAAAAAGGGACAGAACCAACCAATTATGTCCGATAGGTACACCTAATTAGCCACGTATGGCCCATAGGTACACCCAATTACGCAGAGCAGTCGATCATCGCAAGAAAAAAAGCACATTGTTTGGGGTAAACTATTCGAGTCTAATGTATGGCTATTTGCACTCAAGGCTGGTAATGTAAGCAGGCTATTATAAAACGCGTAGAGTAGATAATACAAATCGATGACGGACAAGCTCGTAGGCGTTTTTTAAAAGTAATTAATTGTTTAGTAGAAGTATCCACATTAATGCTAAACATAAAATCGTTTCGGAAAAATATCTAACAAGCTGTGTATTTGACAATCAGGACCTATGAACGTTTCTTTTTCTTTGCAGTTTCAACTTCCGTAACAATTGAATTGAAATATAAAATGTAAGTGGCTGTATTTTTAAAAAATGCATCATTAACAGTGATTGTCAAGTTATACTCTATGTGGGCTGTGTAATGATTTATGTTTATATGAATCAGTGTGTTTCTGTGTGGAATATGTTTATTAAATGTATTGAACAGAGGCATTCAAATGCAATCGTTCTGCACACGATTTCAATAGACTAAGTGACAAAAACGGTATTTCTGGAGACTAATCGAGGCAAAAGCCGGAGTTCAGTAGCGCAGTAATGAGCTGGTCCAGGTCGTGCGCGAGCGCCCGGAGTGAGGCGTCCTCTCCTTATGGGAGCGGAGGGGGGAGGTCGGGCGACCCTCCTCGGCGCTGGTGATTACGGCCCAGCTAATGAGGGCCACGAGTGAGCGGGGGTCCGTTAAACAGACATCGATCACCCTGTCAGACAGCGCCACACCCCGCACCGGCCGGGGCTCCGTGACGTCGAACGGAAGGCATTAAAAGCTCCGACCGTCGGCGCTCCGTCAATCTGCGGGCGGCGTTGGCGTGGGAGTGTGCTTGTGCCCGGGAGGAGTGTGCTTGTGCCCAGGGGGCGGCGGCTGCAGAAACAAAAGTAAAAAGCGCCGATACAACTTGTTCATTTCGTCTTTTGCGCGTTGAACAGGCGGCTGCTGTTTGTTTCTATGGGCTCAGAACTTGTTAGTCTCCGGTTCCTGTAACGTCGCAGGCGGGCTAGTCTTTTGTTTCCCGTCTCGTCTAGTTGATCGGTCGGTCCGCCGAAACTTTACGGTCCTCTGCTCGGGTCCACCGAGGCTCCCGAACCAGCAGTAAGAGAAGCACACTGGAGATCGGGCTGCTCTATGTTGCATATTTTGTTACATAGACGCGGTAAACACGCGGTTTAATAATAATAAGCACCACACCTTTGGATTTTGATTGCTGGCTCGCTTTTGTGAAATAACTACGGATCAGCAGCTGCAGAGGTGAGTCCTTTTGTTTTCATGCTGTTTTGTTTTCAGTTTTCTTTTGTGTCGATGGATAAGTTATTAAGGTTCATAATATATTTTCATACCTTTTTGGGTGACGTATTGGGTGACAGCTATTGAATGGGGATGGCGCACTGAGATGAGGCATGGTTCTGTGTGGTGATGGGGGTTGGACAGGGATCAGACCCCGATCGAGGGCTCAAAGTGTCCCTGCTTCTTTGAAGTTTTCATCTCGGCGTATCGGCCCCAGTTTCCCCGTTTGGGGGCAGGGGGAGGTTCGCCGAAAGCAGCTTCTCTTTCAAAATGCTAAGTTCAGCGGCTGTGTGTTAATTAAAACGAGACTTGTTTTAATGAAAGCGCGGTGCGTGTAGTTATGGTCCCTTAGTGCTTCATTATAAGAGGATTTATTACTGATCTGCTGTGCTGCCAGCACAAGTGAGGGCTATTTTCTTTTATATGGGTGATTTCCTGGTCATTCTCAACCTGCTCTCCGTGTAGTTTTAAAGTATTGTTAAATTTTAACGTGGAAGTAAAATTCCCTGCAAAATAATGGCATGTTATCCTAAAACAAGGTTAGGCAGCTAATTAAAATGAGATATGCTGACAACTAAACAAACCGGGTGCAGTTTTATGTAACAAATAGTAAGGACGGTTAACCAACACTAAAACTAAATAGAATAGGCCTATGCCTTGCCAAATAAGTGCAATTATTTTATTTCTGCAATAGTGTGAAGGTCCAATAAAGCTTAGGGTGTAATTTTGAAAAAGTTTGCATGTATAAAAAGCTAGCCTTTACGGTCTGAGATTAGCCTACTTTAGTCATATTTCCTAAACCCACATACGTCCAATTGTCAGAAAAAAATCAGAACCTCTTTGGTAAATGCCCAGTTCCGGGTTTATCTCGTTTCGTTTGTAGGGTATTTTTGTGCAGTTTACGTGCAATTAATACTGCCCAAAAGTTGTGAGGCGAGAACGCATGGTAACTCCTCCACCCGCACCCCCACCCCCTAGTTATAGAGTCATATGCTCAAATAGAAACGGCGTAGTCACTGAAGGGTAATTAAAGATTCTTGTTAATAGTTGTCAAGATTGCCCTGCTTATTGGACTCTAGGGAACAACACATGCATAGACATAATTTTGAATGTTTTTCCTTTTTTAAAATGTAGCATTTAATACCATCATTCAACGGAAGACTCCATCTCTTAATTTAGACAGGATATCTGTGTCGATTATCAGTCGGATCTCAATTTGAGGGAAACGGTGACCCGGCCGAACTCCTTCAGATATGCATCTGCTGTATAGGTTAGGCGGCCCGGTTCTGTGCTGCTTTTGGACCCCTCATGGTGGTGTTGTTAGATCCCAGTTTCCCGCGATGACGGGACCCCGAGGTACCACATATTGGTCCAGCATGCCGGTCCAGTCGGTTTCCCCTAGCGCAAAAATCCTGTGAAACGAGAATCCCGTTTAAAAAAAGAAAGGAAAAAAAAGGATGAGAAACTTTCCATTTTTAACTTTACCATTGGTAAAAGCAAGATGCTAAACTGGGTTTTGCAGGGACTGATTACAATATTATGCAGACAATTTTGGGGATCCTGGTTCAAATGGCACATTGACCAGGAAGGTCCACCCTGCCTGACCTCAGCAGCAAACCTTCCCACAGCCTCGCATGTGAGTGGTCTTTGGAGAAGCGAGTGTTCCTCTTTTTAGATGTGGTTTCTCCAGCTATTATTAGTGGCTGCATATTTTTTTTTTTCCCTCACTTGACCGTTTTCTGTATCTCAGCAGACAAATGTTGAGCTGAATGGTTCTCTTTCATTTTGAAGCTCAGCTTTATTATGCAGCAGTCACACTCTTGTGTTTTTCAGAAGAACCGTGCTTCTCTTCCAGGATTTTCCCCTAGCACCCTTCAAAGTTGATAGGGCCAGACTGTTTACCAAGCCTGACCGGTTGTTTTCTGAGATCCAGATCCTGACTGAGGCAGGTGTGTAGACCTAATGTAGCTGGAGATGGTATAATCTGCCCTTGCTGGCCAGACCAGATCGAGACGTGGCATTTTAATAAAAAATATAAAAGTGAATCGAGGCATTGGCTAATGTCCTTGGAATTTCCGTCTGTCCATTAAGTCACGCTCAGTGTCCTGTGCCAAATTTCCCAAAAAGCTAGCGGCAGCAGTGAGTTCTAGGACCACATATGAATGGGACAGTGAAGTATTCCTGTATTTAACCAGGAGTTAGAAGGACAGTGCTTGTATTTCAGGAAGCTGACGTCACGTGTGGGCAGCACGGGGATCGACGCGATGGATCGGGACGTGTACATGTATTGCGATGCCTTGGTAGGATGTCTTTCATTCACCTGCAGCTGGAGCACATCTACGGGTGAGGGGGGGGGCGCAGTTTGAAATGGTTTAGCGGGAACACGCGGCGTTCCCAGAAGAGACCTCTGCGGTCCAAATGGGATTTTCAGAGCAGGGATGAGTTCGCTGTCGAGGTGACGGCTGTTCCTCCACCACGTGTGTCGCTTCCGAACACAGCCCTCCTGTACTGCAATTGGTCGTCCTTGGCAATTGCCCAGAGGGAGTGAGGCGATTGGTGTGTTGGAGACCCGCCCCTGAGCCAGAGGCACGGCTCAGGGTAGCTGACCGGGGGAGTCCAGCCACTGTAAAAGTAGAAAGTTGTCACACACTTGCATGCAGGGCTGTAGCGAGAGGTGTGCTCTGTACCGTCTGTCCCCCGAGGCTCACGCAGCGATGATTAAGTGTTCCCAGAACTTATCTGCTGCAATGCAAAAATATGTCCATCTGCGTCTCCTGGGGCATTCTGGGAAGGATTTATTGCTCAGGTGGGTTTGAATCCCGGTGAAGAAGGATTCGTTCTTTGGCCCCACCCTCTGTAAATCATGTTTAACACTCCTCATCAGTATCACCCTTCCATCCCTCTGCACACCTGCCTCACGCACATCTTAGAGTGCCCCCCCCCCCTTCTCATTCATCTGAAAGCACCCAGTCTTTGTCACTAGGCTTCCTGCCATTTGTTCTAGCACCCCCCCCCCCCCCCCCCCCCCCCTCCCCGCCGGTTCAGGGTTTGTGAGCTCAGACATCCCATTTCATGGGGAGGGTTGGGGTACTGTCGTCATTCGATGCATTCTGGGGCCAGAGACCTTGTGATGTACCTGCAGTGATGCTGCTGTCACAGGAAATGTCCTGTGATGTGGCCCTTTGCTTCTCATCGTACACCCCCCCCCCCCCCCCCCCCCACTCAAGTTTCAGGTCTGTGAACTTGGAGCAGGGTTAAGATTCTGTGACTGTGATGGGAAGGTTGCTGGTTCAAATCCCAGGGCCAGCAGAGTGATTGAGTCACCATTGGGCCCCTGAGCGAGGCCCTTAACCCCAGATTGCTACAGGTTCCGTCTGACCCTAATTTCTCACTTTGTGGAAGAAAAATTCTGCAAAAAATTTTTTAAATGTAAATGAATAGCAGTGCTGCCTACGAACAATGTACATTTTTAAGCTGATCGTTGAAGTTTTTCAGCTCCCAGAGTGACGGTTTGTGGAAGTGCCTCGTTTTTCTAGATGAACATTTACAGATGATGCAGATGTTCAGGTATGAAAGTTCTGCATTTGAGCATTTGATCTGCAAACCGCTTCTTAAGACGTTCGTTTTGGTTGTATTTGAACGGGTTGAGGATGATGCAGTTCGTCCCATAAACTCTCCTATTAGTTGAGGAGGAAATCTGACTTTATGTAGCATAACTTTAATATTAAAAAGAGGTAGTCTGCTTATTTGGGTGTGAATTGTATGTAAATGGAAAAAGCTCCATTTCACTTTGGAGGGGAATCATCCCCCCCTAAGTGAAATGTGATACGCCTAGGTTACCGGGACTATAAGCCTTGGGACTGCGTTTTTTTTTTTTTGTTCTTTGGAGAGGGGGACCCGTGGCCACTCCCATATTTTTCCACCTTTGTCCCGATATTGTGACACACGTGACCTTTTTAATTGACTGGCCTCTCCTGTTTCAGCCTGGAAGATCGGCCCTTTTAACTGTCTTTACAGTGAGGCGTTTGGGCCGGATCCTTATAGGTCCACGGGCCTCCACTGGGAGCCCACGCTTCTGTGGAAGCTCTGTTTTGCATTTGCTCGCACGGCTACGCATTAACCTTGAGTGTGGGAAGGCGTCCTCCTGACTGAGGTCGGCTGAATGGGCTGATGGGACACAGCGTGCACCCCAGGAGTGAGTCAGATGGTTTTCCTGTGCTGGTGTTAGCTCCGCTGACTGCTGCCTGACCTTTCAATCAAAAGGTCGCGGGTCTGACCCCAGCCGTGACCTCTGAGCTGGCTTTAGCCCACGTTTCCTGTCAACAAAAAAACACACCCAGAGGGAACGATCCAAGATGGCTTCCCAGATGTGAATCTGGGCTCCTGCCCTCTGCAGCAAACTCATTTGACGTGCGTCAATGTTGAGTGTCTGTGCTCTCGGTGTGGGAATCTGGAGGATTGTCCTTTGGTGTTGTGTGGGGATTGGTGGGTATGTTTGTCATCAGTAGTATAGGATCAATGCCTGTGGAAAATGCCATTTGTGTCCAAATAAACTCATATATAATTATGTTTTTAAGGGTGAATGGCTCTTGCAGGTTTATAATGCAATGATATGTTAAACTATAATTTTGTGGTGGGCTTGAACAGGCCATTAAGACGAGGGTGTGGCTCCTGTTTGTATCTTCATCTCATGAGAAGTGTCACAATAACCATGAGTTAATTTATAGTTTAGGAATTCATTTGGTTTAAATTGAAAATCTGGTTAGAATGTTCTAGTAACACTCTGGGACTGTGTAGTGACCACCATGAAAATTCCCCTCCTCCAACCCCCCCCCCCCCCCCCCCCCGGCTGATCCAGTTTATCACCTTGATCTTTAAACCCCTTGTACAGAGTGAACCTCACCAGGGGCGTTGCTAGAGATTTTGGGCCCCATGAAAGCATATCATATTAGGCCCCCCAGTCCAAACCAATCCAGTTATTTTCCTAATTTTTTAGGGCCCCTGTCACTCAGGGGCCCTTGGAATCGTCCTAGCTTTCCTCCCCCTTACAGCGCCCCTGACTGTCACATATGGGTTAAATGCAGAGGACACATTTCGTTGTTGTGTGCTGTGGTGTGTCAACAATGACAATTGATCACTAAATTCTAGATAACTGATTATCTCACTAATGAAGTAAAAGGTGAAAGGAGTGTCTCTCGATTTTAATCGGATCCTTTAGTACTTTCTGACATTTCATAAATGGAAAGATTGCTGTTAGATTACATTTCAGAGAAATATTTTGAGGAGGAAAGATCTATAGGTGGTACAGTTAACTGGTAATAATGATTATTCTTACACCCATTCTGGAAAGAACTAGCAGATACGCAGCCTGTCAGCTGGGTTTTGTCAGCCCTGTATCTGAAGGTTAATCTCATCCTACTGTCCATTTAAAAATTGAATTGTGGTTAAACGTTTCTCTGGAGGTCAGAGATCTCAGCTGGCAGCTGGGTGGTCGTCTCCGTGGCCTCAGCCGGGCTCGTGCCTAACGCCGGTGTCCCTCTCCGGCTCCCCCTGCAGGCCCACCATGGTGAACAGCCAGCTGCCCGGCGGCTCCCCCCCCAGGGCCTGCGCGGGCTGTGGGGGCCGCATCGCTGACCGCTTCCTGCTCTTCTCCATGGACCGATACTGGCACACGCGCTGCCTCAAGTGCTCCTGCTGCCAGGCCCAGCTGGGAAAGATCGGCAGCACCTGCTACAGCAAGGGCGGCATGGTGCTCTGCCGGGACGACTACATCAGGTGAGGGGGTGGGGGTGTGGGCGGGGTTTGGGCCCGAGCCTTGATGGCGGTTAGCACTCGGTTCCTCATTGACGTGGAACCCTTAATCGTAGGTGATCTTTTCCTAACGCTAGACCCCTAACTAAGCATTCTGGAATAGACTCCAGGTCCACCATGACCATGTTCTGGATAACTGGTGTTATCCAGAACATGGATACTGGATAGACAGACTCCATACAGGCTTTCACTTTCCTTAATATTCAAACGCAGGGAATATTCACCAGGGCTTCAGATGATGGGCATAAACATTTGTCCGGATGTCAGTTTTTTTTACACTATTTTCCCGCTATTTGATAAGCACATTAGTAGTATGCCTAAAATATTGAGAAGCATATTGTGACACCCGATAGTTAATACGCCGAATTTATACAGATTACTATGTTTAATAAAAAGTCAGTTTAATAAACACTTTAAACTGTGGAAAGTACATCACACCACTGTCTCATTACCTTGTTTATCCACAATATCTCCTCTGCTGAGCTGTTCCTTTCTTCATCGCCACTTCAGTGCTTATTGCTTCCATGATTTACCAAAACAGTCACACGTAGCATGTTCCACATTCAGATACGTCAAATTTATACAGATTACTAACTTTTGGGCATCACAATGCGCCTCTCATTAATATTTTAGGCACACTACTAATCTGCTTACCAAATTGTGAGTGTAAGTAAACGTCCGTATAGCACGAAAAAGACGGCATTCAGACATGTTTCTCCCGTCATCTGAAGCTCTGCCGATTTATACAAGCGCCATATAATCGCGATGTGAAATACCGCAGCCCTAACAATTATCCATCCGTTTTCCGACATCTAATCAGTGCATAGTTATGGGGGGGGGGGGGCTGCCTGGAGCCCCCATCAGGAGTCGCAGGGAATCGCAGTCAAACACAATCACGTACTGTGGAGCAATTTGAAGATGCGAATGGGCCCGCATGTCTTTGGGCTATTAGGGGAAACCCATCCAAACCCAGCGAGGATGTGCAAAATCCACACACAGAGCAGGGCCCGGGTTCGAACTCATGACCCTGGAGGTGTCGGCCTTAATCATTATTCGTACTTAAATTTTCTGACCTGGCGTTGCAGTAACGGTGAGGAAGATGACCTAAAGCAGTCAGCGCTTGCTGCACCGTAGTGGCCCTGGGCTGTCAGCCCAGCTTCTGAACTAAAAAGCAAAGTATATTTAGCACTCAAATGTTGTCCTGCATCAGAGATGTACAACTGGTCCTATAGGAGCCAAAACCCTTCCGTCGTGAGAGCCTTTTAATTAGTGCCTGATTTACACCTGAAACTCCAGGTGAGCAGGCTCGTTATCCAATTAATTGCTCCAGCAGAGCAATTAAGAGCCAGTGTCAAGTGAGATCCTGCACAGCCTGAGGGGAGCTGCTGTGCTGCGACGAAATGCAGACCTGCGCAATCCCTGTGCGTCTGCGTCATGCTGCATGACATCAGCAGCCGTGTCTCCCTGTCTGCTCTTACCTGTTTATCATTCCTAAAGGACTTGCTGGCGATTCTTACAGTGAGAACTTCAATATCTACATGTCTAATTCAACATATAATAGAGGAGTGATACTTTAATCCTTTTTGGGAAATCTCTGTTCACCAAACCTTGTTCTCCATGAGGTGACTGCAGGCTTGGAGGTCAGCACAGGGTCAGTCAGTGTGCAGCGCCCATGAAGCTGGGGGTTAAAGGTCCTTGTTCAAGGGCCCACAAAAAATGTGATCATTCTGCCAAAAAACCAGCAACCTTCTGATCACAAGCACATAACGTTCTTCCCAGTGAGTATCAAACTTCAGATTTTTTTGGGGATGGTGTGTGGCTCAGAGGGTTAGAATGTTGTGCCTGTGATTGGGACTTGAACCAGCAACCAACCAGCAGAGTGATGTCACTCTTGGACCCTCTAATTGCTCCAGGGACTGGCTGACCCTACCTTCTCAAATTTTGTAAATGAACAGTCGCTTGAAGTGGCACCAAGTCACCCTTGGGTACCAAACCAACAAATGTTTGTGTTGGTCAGTCTGGTTTTAAGGTCTGTGTGTGGTGATGGCTAAATCTTTTGGGGGAAAATAAGTAGTGATTTAATAAGTCGGGAGGGAGCACTTGAACCTGATAATGAAGCAATTTATACAACCAGCAAGTAATTACCTTCGCCAACTGAAACAAAACAACACCCCAATCCAACTTGTTTTTAAAGGTCTGAGTACAGACTTGAAGTAAAAGTAGGCTTGTTTTCGTAGCAGTAACTATGCTACACATAATTACTAGCTGTTTGCAGTTTGTTTCCAAGGTAACAAAGAACAACAACATTCTTCCAATTGCCACTCGCATTGGCTTGTTTGTTCGTTTTTTGATCACACTGAAATATCAGCTTACCGTTTAGAGCTGGTCGATAGTTACCCCGGCCTCCAGCTTTGTGAGCCAGCTCTCTGCTCTTGACTGTACTCATTAATGCCAAATTTCAAACAAGTTTGTGGGAAATGCTCTCGGTTTCACTCTGCACATGTAATGGGCTGACGATCCACCCCATCTCCGCCCGCGGTCTGGGAAAGCCGTGTTACTCAAATCAACACATGTCTGACATGTGCTGTAGATAACTCCCGCTTCTCTTGTGGCTTCAGGTCATTTTAGAGGGATTGTATTGCTCCGAGATGCTGGGGAGTCTTAGCTGGGAGTACGCTTGTATTCTTGCGCTATAATCGATACGACGTTGACTTATTTGCCCCAACTTTTTGAAAAGACATGGTTCTAAAAGTGTGACCCTCGCACGTCTCCCCATGGTTCACAGGTTGTGGTGGCTACACACCCTAGCCGCCACCCCCCCCCCCCCCCCACCAGCTAATGCACTCCTAGCCGATTGCCGGCTTGGCGGGATGTGAGTGTTGCCTGAGCCGGCTCACAGAGATGTGTGGAACGGCGATTTGTTGCCGGGACATTCGTAACGGATTCCGCGGATTCCGACGCACGGGGAATGCTTTTCTCTAGCAGTGTGTGTTGGTGATAAATCCTAACAAACGGTGATCGGTTTGGCTTTGACGCCGGTGACTCGGCACAACTGCCTGAGGAGACTTTCTCCCACCCTCATACTTTGGAAGCCATTCATATCCAGAAGTAGTATTTTCCATGTCCGGTGCCTGTGCCGCCAAAGAGGGCCACCCCCCCTCGGGGGGGTGTTGTCGTCCCGATTCGTTAATCTGCTCATTTCGTGCGCAGAGCATGTGATGTGATCCGGGACCAGCCCATCCTCCTGAGGAGGGCGTGAGGCTATTTTAAATCCCATTAACGGAGCAGTGGGTATCTTTCTTCGCACGTTTAGGTTACATGTTCTGCTGACCCCTGACTCTGCTGTAAAGGAGCCTATTTTCAGCCTTGCCGGCGCTGCATTTAACCCCGTGCATCAGTAGCTACTTTAATTCTGATTCACTAGAATATTGTCGTGCAGAAGAATAAGTGCCTGGAAGCGGGATTATGCAGGTGGGGGGGGGGGGGGGGGTCCTGTCTGGAGGCATTTAATGCGGTAAAGACCGGAATGGTGTGCGTACATCAGGGATACAGGGATGTGACTCTATCTCTAGATTTCTCACCTCCAGTCCCCTGTTTTTAAGGCGATGATACTCGGCAACTTTCTGAGCAGTGCTGCCGGGGAACTGCCAACCAGGTGAGAGGAGGGGTAACTCTGGGTGATCGTAAGAAAATTGCTCACTACCAGTTAAAGTTTTTCAGTTAGAAATTTGTTGCCCAATAGCATTGGGAAAGTGCCTGAGCAACATTGCTCAAAAAGTTACTGTACACACCCATTCAAAAACAACAACTGAGCTGTACGCAAGGGCAATAATGTCAGTCAGGTTGGATAAGTGTCAATTCAGATATTAAATCCTGTACTCTTAGTAAGTTTTTCCAGAGCCTGGAAAATCCGGGAAGCAGTTTAGTGGCTGTTTGTGAGCAGCATGAGGGTGTCTGGACAGTGTTTGGCTCATGGCCGTAGTGCAGGCCGGGGATCGCCCTGGGTTTGGTGCTGCCTGTAGGGACTGGCGCTGTGATGCTGGCTTGGGCCGTGCCTGGCTCTGCGGTAGCACCGGCGCACCGTCAGCTCCGGTTCCCCCTTACGCTCCAGAGTAAACAGCCGAGTGGGGCTGTTTGGGGAAGGCGGGGTGGGCAGCCAGAATATACAGGACAGATGGTGCAATCCAGACAGAACTCTGTCAAGAGGTGGCTTCATACCTCTGTTATTAGGACAGAAATCTTATTCAAAGGTGACCCAGATTTTTTAAGAAATTCTGTTTGTGAGTCTGGAGTGTTTAATTATCAATTCGCCATCTACCCAGAAGTCTGAGGGGCAGTGATGTCACAGGATACCGCTGGCCTTCGCTTGTCTATTTTTAACGGTTTTGAGTGTGGTGGTGGGGGGCAGTCACTCCGAGTGCAGCCTGCACGCATCTTCCAGCATTGTCACGCGTTTGTAAATGGCAGCATATTAAATATGTATTATATAGTTAATCAAAAGGGCAAGGGCTTCATTGCCAAATTGCACCGCATGGAGACTGGAGCCTGATAAAAGGACAAACATTAATTAGCAGCAACGCAGTTTCTCACTGGCATCTCTTATTGAATTACTGTTTGAATTAAGATCAAAAATTCATTACTGTGTGCAGAGCTGGTATGGTGGGGGGGTGAAGAGGGGGGGGTCCACTTGGTGCTGCAGTATTATTAGTGTATCGAAGTGCTAAAAAAGTGGCTGGGGTTAGCCACACATTTAATGCACAGTTGAGCATCTGAGGTAATGTGGTCCGGCGTGAGGGCGGGTCGCCCCGCCGGCAAGCTCAGGCTGCGGGGTCCGGCGTGAGGGCGGGTCTCCCCGCCGGCAAGCTCAGGCTGCGGGGTCCGGCGTGAGGACAGGGCGCCCCGCCGGCAAGCTCAGGCTGCGGGGTCCGGCGTGAGGGCGGGTCGCCCCGCCGGCAATCTCAGGCTGCGGGGTCCGGCGTGAGGGCGGGTCGCCCCGCCGGCAAGCTCAGGCTGCGGGGTCCAGCGTGAGGGCGGGTCGCCCCGCCGGCAATCTCAGGCTGCGGGGTCCGGCGTGAGGGCGGGTCGCCCCGCCGGCAATCTCAGGCTGCGGGGTCCGGCGTGAGGGCGGGTCGCCCCGACGGCAATCTCAGGCTGCGGGGTCCGGTGTGAGGGCACGACGCCTGGCAGAGGAGACTGGGTCAATTAAAAAAAAATGAAGGTCCTTCCACACTGTGTTGGGCTGTCTAAGTCACCCATGGTGTTGGCCTCTTGCTCCGTGGCCTCCCGCATGCTAATTATCTGCACTTGCCCCCCCCTCCCCCCCCCCCCCCTGTTGGAGCCCTGTGCCAGTCCTGAGACACTTTCAGCAGCACAATGCAGTTAGTCTTTTCCAGAATGAGCTAAGGGCACTGTGTGGGGCTTCTCTCACATGTGTGCCATTTCATGGGGATTCTGCCCCCCACCTTTTGGGGAGGGTCTAACGAGACTGGTGCTCTGTGTCTTTTGTACAGGCTGTTTGGACACAGCGGGGCTTGCAGTGCCTGTGGCCAGTCCATCCCTGCCAACGAGATGGTGATGCGGGCACAAGGAAACGTGTACCACCTTCAGGTAAGTCCAGCCCTAACCTTAACCATAAGTAACCAAACAAAATGCAAGACTTTTGACAATTTTAGTTATTTGATTTCAGCCATAGATTTTTCAAAAATTTTCTCTTATGGACAACAAAATAATTGTCTCCACAATGTTAAAATAACAGGTTTTTATCACATTGTGAGGACATTTTAGTCCCCAAAATGTAATAATATACACATACACATATACACACACACACACACACACACTCTCCATTTCATCTCAAAGCAGGAAATTTTCAAAGAGGAGGGATTCATGGTCATTTTTAACCTGTGTGGATTCAGGCTCTGGCCTGGAGGATGTTATACCCTCCACTGGACTCAGCAGACGGGGGGGGGGGTCAGGGTACCACACTGAGATTGAATTGTGTGTGTGTGTGTGTGGGGGGGGGGGGGGGGGGGTGTGTGTAACATTTTGTTTAAGTTGAACCTTAGTACTGGAAAAATTTATCATTTTAAAATGACTAACGTTGCATTTAAAACCCAAGGTAACCAATAGGGCCGAAAGCCTGGGGATGGCGTGACTGTGCCACAGAGCCCAGAACCCGACCGGGGGGGACAGGCTTTCCTGTGTTGTTCCTGCCCCTTGGACCCACTCGCTGCTTCTCACACATGCTGTTGCCTCCTCTCTCCAGTGCTTCACTTGCGCCACCTGCAGGAACCGGCTGGTGCCTGGCGATCGCTTCCACTACGTCAACGGCACCATCTTCTGCGAGCACGACCGCCCCGGTGGAGGGAGTGGAACCCTGCTCAGCGGCCACCTGCCCCCCCTGCAGGGCAACACAGTGCTGCCTGACCAGAAGGTGAGGGGTTGGGGGGGTCACTCTCCACCCAGGAATCATGTCCCCGAAGATGTCAGTGGTGCTCCTTGGGAAAGCTGTACTCCAGACGGCGTTTGGCACTAAAGGTTTAAACCAGGGGTGGCCAATCTTATCCGCAAAGGGCCGGTGTGTATGCGGGTTTTTGGGATAACCTGTAGGTCAGCTGTTCAAACCCAGGTGTGAGGACTCTTCAGCCAATCAGTCCTCTAATTAGTAATCTAATTAGGGAGTTGCAGCAAAAACCCGCATACACACCGGCCCTTTGCGGATAAGATTGGCCATCCCTGGTTTAAAGCACCTTAACCAGAGTCCCAGCAGGAAGGGACTGGATCTTGTACCTTACTGGATCAGCCTCCGTCCAGGAGTGTGCATACATCAGACAGTGATATTTTATTGAAGTCTCTGTGCCTTACAATCTGTCAACATGGCTGATGGACTCCTCTCGCTCTCTCTCTGTCCGTCTGTCTCTCTGTCTCTAGGTGTGCTGAGGTGTCTGTCTGCAGCTGCGGTGTGCCTTTGCCCTCCTGCCTCTGACCCATCAGTCATCTTGCCAAGACTCCACTCTGGTGTTGCTGTTGTATGCCCCACCCCCTACCCCCCCCCCCACCCCAACCCAACCCAACCCAGAAACCACACCCTGCCATCAAGCTGTCGCTGGACCACAATTGCTTTGAGACACTGACGTGCTTTTCATGTAGATGTGTTTGTGTTTGGGCGAACGGCTCATAGCCCCGGGACAATCGTGAGACATCACCGGGTGGCCCCCAGCCCCACGGTCTCACGGGGGGGGGGGGGGGGGCTGCATCTCTCACAGCCAAGGAATCAGTATGGGATCAGGTGGGGGGGGCTGTGTGGGCGGAGGGGACTTAGGAATGAGATACATCGCCCATTCTGCCTCAGAAACATTTAGCAGGCTCATTAGCAGATTTGACCCCCCCCCCCCTTCAAAAAAAGTGTTCTGTTTAACATTTGTCTTGTTTAACAATTGTACCCCAAAGATGGACCAGCTAAGGGGTGAAGCCAGAGGTTAAATGGGAAGGGTGACATGGCTACTGCTCTAGGGGATTCTGTAAAATTTGGGGGGGTTGGAGGGTGGGACAGAACTGTAAATATGTTTGGGTTTTCTTTTTTAAAAACGGGACTGTATGTTCTGTGTTTGGATTATATAGCTTCTACATTTTATTTACCAATGGATGTCTTTAAGATACTGTATTCAGTGTGAGAAAGTCGCTTATTAAACGATGACGGTGACGATCGTGGAGCTGTGTCGCGTCTGTCTGTGGTCGCTTAGCCGACCCATGGCGTGTCTTATTGGCGGCCCGGTCAGCGGGAAGCGGAGCCGTCCGTGGCGTGGAAAACACGGCCGATTAACCGCGGGAGCAGAATTAAACTGACCGTTATGGAAGCAATTAAGTGAGCGCTACGTCCCCTTTGCAAAGGATTATGGGAGGCTGAACCTGGGACCGGTTGTGCAGTCGGATTTAATGATGCATAATCGGAGAGCCAGGCTAATTACAAGGGTGGCAGGCTTCCGTTTGGAACTTAAGGCAGCCTAGTAAATTTCGTTGTTTACCAGTTTTTGAACTAATTTGTTTTTTAGAAAATCGCTCTCCCCGTCTCAGCTTACTGTGCTTGCAGCTCATTCCAGTCTAGTTATTACTAAGTAGGCCTATGGCATTAAAAACACACAAATTGCACATTTTTCGTTTTAAACTACCTAGCACACTTAATTGGCTAGTTATGTCCATGGTGGGCTGATAGATGCCTTGGCTTTCTAAAACTATTTTTTTGTCCATCTCTCTTTTTGATGAAAGTGAACGGGACAAAGAACTTCATTCGAGTTTCCATGGAGAGGAAGCTGACAGACGTGAGTACTGTCAGTTTGTCAATTATGAAGAGACACTCAATCATTAAGGTTTATGTATTCAAATTAGTTCAGTGAATTTACAGGGATCTGAAACCGTACGGAAAGCAGGCAATCTTAACGGTACCGTTTGTGTGTGTGTTGGGGGATATGACACGGCTTAAGTGCTGATACGGCATCAATTATTTATTCCACGTCTGGCAGAGACGCATCAGGCAAATTCATTAACGTATGCAAATGCTCATAATTGCAATTATCGTCATATCTTGATAAGGAAATAAGAAGGCTTCGCGCAATCCGAATCCCACAGCACAGCGAGTTGTGCTTTGCATTCAAACCAATCAAGTCTCATCTGCATATTACTAATTAGCTGAACATATTCAGGTGCCAATTAGCAGGTCTCATAAATAGATTCTCTCGGCTACGAGTCTTTCTTCTTCCCCCAGAAAAGTTTGCAGGTATATAGACTTGTACGACAGGAGTCGCATACAAAAGTGTTTATATTCACTAATTAATCAAATTAACACATGCAAATGAGTGTAATTGCACTGAGCTTCTTCACCTCCTGCTAAGTAAAAACCGCTAAAGAAAAAGACAGGCCTGGATATTTTTGTATGCGGTATCCCAATAAAAGAAAGTGCCGCGTTCAGCCTCCCCTGTGCGGCGGGCCCCTGTCCGTGCTCCGGGCTGCCAGCGGAGCCTCTATCCGCAGACAGTAGACAGGTGGTGTGCAATGAATCATTTCCACAGCTGAATGCGCTCCCGGTGCAGGAGCGTCTTTGAAATGATGTAAAGTCTTTTTTTCCGGGCAGTTAATGACTTCTGTGCGAGCCTGCACAACAGGGAGGAGGACCCGCGGAACCGAGGAAAGAAAAAACAACTCGGGGAAGCGGTGACAGTCCCAGCACACCGGAGCTGTGTACGAGATGCATGCATGTCGGGGGAGGTTGATCAGCGGGTTCAGCTTCGCACTGAGCCCTAAACGGCTTTTACCCGATCCCTGACCTGCGGGTTGCGATATCCACCTCAGCCGGGAAACGCCAGGTTTTCCGCTGCTCTGCACGACTGCGCAACAGGGCATCGCCCCGCGGCTCACAAGCGTCCGGATTTGGACCAATACATCCGCTCGGCTTCTCTGTTGATGAAATGGTCCCGCAAGGAGACGGGGTCATCTGCGGGCTCTACAATCTGAAGCTGCGGTACCGCTTAAGGGGAGCCCATGGAGGCGCTCAGGAGCACGTTAAGCTCCGGCTCCTCTGCGGAGATGAAACTAATGTTAACTATGTATGTGGGCAACCATTCAAAAGGAGGCATGAAACATTATTTATTTGGGGGGGAGGAGCGCTTTGAAATAAACATCAAAGTTACGGTCTTCCCGTAGATTAATCAGCTGTTAACACGCGTCGACTGTTTAGTTATGGGAATTGAACCTTTAATGACGACGCGTTTTACGAGAATCTCCTGCTCCTAATAACTGGTTTACACAGCTGGACGTAGTTGACTTTCATTATATACCAAAAAAGCCCGTAACAATCTGGCCGATGCTCAAAACATGTTTTACAGCAACGTGTTCCGATAAATGCACCCACGGACTGGAGGTGGACAGCTAACGGACCGAGCGCTGCTGTCCAAGACGGACGGTCGTGATGGAAATCCGCCGGTCGCCGGGTCCCTCGGAGTCTTCGTTGTTTCTGCTACTAACGCAGAAGCAAAGTCAAAGGAGGGGGAAATGACTAACTATGGATATAAAGTGATGCAGGATATTGAGAGGGAAAAAGTTCCCCACCCAATCAGAATGCTTTGAATAATTAAACTGATCGGCTTAATTAGTTCAATTAAGTTAATTTGACCACGGAACATGGCCATATGGTGAGAGGAAACAAAAGAGGGGGGAACTAATTAAAAGTAAAATAATGAGGATTTTAATTAACTCGTTCCCCAGACGTCAGCAAGCAGCGATCTGGAGTCTGGTACCGTAATTAAAGTGCTGTAACGCTGGCAACATATCTTTTCTATTTTTTTCCCTTATTTTTTTACAGTGAGGCCTCCATCCATCTAATTAAATCTGTAAATAAATTAGCGACATCGAGGGTTCCTGCTTGACTTAACACCCCGTGCACCTCGCCTGCTACCCACACCTCCCTAATAACTCCTGACACACGTACACCTCTCCCTCGCCACACCCACTAATATTAACATTAATTTCAAATTGAAATCCTTTCAGTGTCATTCCAAGGTGGCAGTATGGCAGTTCTGCCTAGCATCTATGTTGAGGGGTCACAGTATGCATGTGACTGCAGGAAAACCTTGCAGGCATGCGTGTATGACATCTCCAAGGGGATCTGCACTCTAAACTATACTATACTACACTATACTATATTATACTCGACCTACATGTGCAACTCATTATCATTGCAAGGATATCCTCAGCAACATATCTGGACTTTGCACCCAATCCCAGCCCAAACCAGAAGTCTAACCTGGGCTTTGGCCACCCAGCATCCAGCCCTGGACGGTTCCTGTGGCAGCGGGATGGCTACGGACACGGTTGCCGGGCAGAGTCCGGGAAGCGAAAGCGTCACATCCTTGAGGAAGGTACTTATCTTGAATTCCTCCAATTAAAGATGCAGGTCTGTGGATGAATAGAACTGAAGTGTCTTTGAACAAGACAGTGGGCCAACAAACAAAAAAAAAATAACACATTTCGCCCTGTCGCTCAAAGGTGCCCCCACACATTTACCCCCACCAAAGCCCCACCCCCTCGTTTTTTCTGCCTTCTTTGGGAAGCAGTTTTTTTAATTAAAAGATGAGTTCATTTTAAACAAACCAACGTCTCCCTAAGGTCCCCGCTGTACCGAGGTTCTGCAGAGAGGCGGGGTCTGATGAGCTGACACTCTGCCATTGATGATGTCTGGCTGGAACCATGTATGCGACGTTGGTGGGGGGGGGGTAAGGGAGGAAGAGCGACACATGATCTATTGTTTACATCCCGTCCCACTGCAAAATTGGGCTCTGGGCCGTTTGCCGGAATTTTTTGGGAGTCGCAAGCATAACAGACGTGGTGGCTGGCCCCGCATCCCTCGATGAGCTTAGCATCGCCCCTGTGGTACTTTGCGCTCCAGGTTTAAGAGAGGTCACGGCTCAGGCACTCCACCAGGGCGTCCGATCAGGGCTTTAGCCGTCTGAGGATCCTCTAATCAGCCATGTTTGCATGTGCAAAATCTTCTGAGCGCTGGGAATCATCCACCTCTTAATCCTCGTGTCTTTAATCGCACAGGTTACCCATCAATTATGGCTGACTTAGCCGCCACACGGGTCCACAAACGCAGTGCTGCATGTTAATCACTCTTAAAACACTGTGTTTAGCCCAGTGTCCAGAACCGTCTGCTCATTTCCGACACCTTTGTGCAAATTAGAATAATAATAGACTATTAGCATTGAAAACATTCTGTGCTAGATAAACAGTTGTGGAAGATGGATGCATGGATGGATTTTCACTGACTGGAGTCATATCTCAAATATTAGCTGTACCAATAGTTGCTGAGCGGAGCTTTGCCACGCAAAGCATGCTGGGAAAGGCATGATGGCACGTGATGAGAGTCGTCTGCAGAGCGGCCTGGCCCAGGCCTGGCCTGGCTGCTCCTGCTGTGCTCAGGAGCTAATTAAAGCTGATTAGGGCATTAATGAGCCGCTTGGCCTGATCAAAGGACTGTAGCTGCCGGGTTGGGTGTCTGTGTACCGGCCATAACCTGGGAGGGGGGTTTCTCTGCTTCCAGGACAGCGTGTCCTGTGCCTGACAATGTCACCGGAGCACCAGCCGAGGTCGTGTCACACAGAAAACGCAGGCACAGGAAGAAGAATCACACAGGCCAATACGTTGTAGCCCCAGCTAAAGTGCAGCAGGGAGTAGAGAAGGGCAGCTGAAGCAAAGGCAGCTCCTACTGCAGAACCCTTAAGAGATGCACTTAACCCCAGAGAACAGACATTACAGCTGAGTAAATGCCGTAAATGTTCTAAGGGGCTTTGGCCAGAAGTGTCTGCTGAGTAACTAAACGTACACTTACCGGCAGGGCGCCATGGAAACGGGGGAACACCTTCATTTTGGCCAGCCTTCCTCTGAGGTAACTGACCCCATTTCATCACGGATTGATGGTGCACATCTCCACGGTTCTGTCCGGAGCACCTTCCATAAAAGCTCGACCAGTTTTAGCTTTCATATAACGCTGCTTCTGCAGGATGTGCACCCCCCCCCCCCCCTAAACTAAAACTGATGCTAGCATTAAGCAAGGTTTTGCACCTCACCCAAGAAACATAAAATAATGAAATATCTGACATGGTCTCAGCAAAGCAAGATTGACTCCCTGCCCTGCAGATGATCAGCGAGGTGACCCGCACACTTTCACCACAGTAACACTCATTCTGTCAGATTCTTTACTCAGTAGCATTAAGCAATGGACAAAGGTCATGACCCCAAAACCCAGATACAAGCAGTAACCCCTGTGCAACATTGCTTAATAAGTGAAATTCTGCAATACTTGATATCAGTGGTTCCCAGACCTTCCCTTAAGCTCCTCTAAGGTCTTGCGTCATTGCATTTCACATCCGGAACCCCTGATTCAACTAATTATGAGCTTTTAGATTAGTTGATTGGTTTAATCAGATTATCTGGTGGAAACTTGTGTAGAGGTCTGGAGAACCACCAGTCCAAAATATGGTAGTACTGTACACTGCATAGAAATCTGTTAGATACATTTTAATTTAATCAAGTTAAGACTATCATTGAACTGAGCAATCTCTGACAATTAAAGACAGTACCTTCTGTGGGGGGTGTGATTCACTGTAAGTGTTTGAATGTGCGCTGCTCTGGGGTCTTTATTAGTTCCTGGCACATCTTGGCACAGTCCAAAGTGAAAGTCTCACTTGCCATCCAGGGCATAGCCCTGCCTCATTACCTGCTCTGCCTGGGATGGGATCCAGGCTCCCGCAGTCCTGCTCACAACAAGCAGCTGTATGATGGATGGATGGACAGATTTCTCCTCTGGATGTCAAAGCGTCTTTGGTGTTGCTGTGGTGCACAGCAGCTTATAGTATGAAAACTGTGATCTCAGCTATAACCCCAGCCTGTGTGTGCATGTCTGTGTTTGTTTGTGTATATGTGTGTGTGCATGTCTGTGTTTGTCTGTGTATGTGTGCATGTCTGTTTGTGTATGTGTGTGTGTGCATGTCTGTTTGTGTATGTGTGTGTGTGCATGTCTGTTTGTGTATGTGTGTGTGTGCATGTCTGTTTGTGTGTGTGTGCATGTTTGTGTGTGTGTGTGTGCATGTTTGTGTGTGTGTGTGTGCATGTTTGTGTGTGTGTGTGTGCATGTTTGTGTATGTGTGTGCATGTCTGCGTTTGTGTATGTGTGTGTGCATGTCTGTGTTTGTGTCTGTGCATGTGTGAGTGTGTGTGCACAAGTGAACATGTGTGTGTGCCTGTGTTCATATCTGTGTGTGTGTGGCCGGCAGTGCTGAGCCAAGCTCTGCCCCTTTGTAGGTTCCCCCAGCTGCTGCAGAGGCTCGTTATCTCAGCATTCCATGCTAATTAAACATACCGCTTTAAGACACACACAAACAGGCGTCTGGAATCCACACCATCATCCTCCCTTGGCCCAAATTCCTTCAGCGGGCACCTCCTTGTGGCTGCACTCGGCCTTGTCAGTTAAAACCTTGAGTAGAAGTCAGACAGATGCTTCTGCTCCCGCCTCCATCTTCAGACACACTTGGTCCAGAGCTTAGCAAATTCCAATATAGATGTTAGAAGCCATATCACCATGTGGGCCACTATTAACCAACTGAGAAGCCTTCGATCCTCCAGTGAACATGTCGCCTGCCCGTTACTCAGAAAATGGTTTCTAAGGACACATCCCAAGAGCCACAGCGAAACCTGAAAGTGATTCCTAAGCTGGCTCATCCTGCTCTTAGTGCTTTCATCTTTCTGACAGCTGAGGTTGCAGTGAAAAATGGGAACATTTTAGCCAAATGTTCCTTAAACATTCTTCTGCGTGATTGGCTGTGTTATTTTCATTGGTTAACAAACAGCCCAAAATGTAGCCTCTAGCATTTAAGCACTGTGATGAATCAATGCCCGTGTTTCTGAAGTTGGAGGTCAGCACCATGAGATCAGCTGGGGGGGGGGGGGTGGGGTGGGGTGTGATACTGGATCACAGTGGCCACTGCTTGATGGGAGGGCCCCGCTCGACATAGTCACGTGCGGAGGAAGTTGGGAGAAGCTGAAGAGGGCGCCGGCATGTCCCCCCCCCACCCCCTCGTCCTGCAGCAGCATGTCAGCCGGCCTGCTCTCCCAAGGCCGCTGGGAAACACGTGCCTTCATTTGCACTCCTTAATTAGGAACAGATGCAATTTGCAGCTCAGGGCGCCCGACATGCCGCTCTGAGGCCACTGCCATCACTTGCCTCTCTCGCTCCCTCTCTCTCTCTGTCCCTCTATCTGTATCTCTCTCCCTCCCTTTTTCCTCTCCCTCTCTCTGTCCCTCTCCTTCTCTCCCGTCCCCCAGTCACACACGCAGACTGGTCACAGGTCAGGACCAGCACTTCTCGTTAAGGCATTCTGTCCGGGGCCAGTGCATTCTGATCTCTCTCTCTTCTCTGATTCTGCTATTTTCAAGCTCTTCCCTTGTTCTTTTCCCATCCTGTTCCTCCCCAGCACTTATTATTGCTGCTTTTTGTGAAATTATGCTTAATGCTGAAATGGGCTTTAGCTCAAAAATGTAAGGCCACACACATGCCTGTTTGATATACACATTTTGGTAACTGCCTACCCTTTTATGTATTTTTAGAAGGCAGTACCAACCTTGTATAACACTACAATGTTTCTTTCTAATAAAAACATTCAGGCAGATATTGAATAATTTTTGTTCTTTTATGAAATCTTGCATACACACAATGGGGATCGGTTTTATTTTTTACTTTTGACTTGATTATATCGTACAGTACAGAATTTGGCTTGAATCTGCAGTGTTTTGGTCATTTTGGTCACAACTCCTATGTACTGATTTGAGAATTAATGCCTTGAAACTCAGAGTAAGTGGGATTATCTGGCACTGTCCCTCACTGATCAGTATATCCTAACTCCCATTGGTTACTTGGTTGGTTTCTATTGGGTTAAACCTGAAAGTGATTGACATTTCACAGAAGTCCCACCCACTTCATTTCTACCACCTAATTACTCCTCAAATGTTTACAGATGTTGTTACGGCCTGTGATACAATGCCCATTCCAAATACGCTAGGAACATCACTGGCAGACAATAACAAATCAATAATATTCATATGTTATTGTTATATTTTGTGGGTATCCAGGTGTACGTTTTCTAACACCCTCTTATCCATGTTGAATATGCTCCAAAACCTCTCGCAGATGCCTGAAACCATGGATGCAACTGAACCCTATATATACCGTTTTTTTCCCTATACATACATACACCATATGGACAAAAGTATTGGGACACCCATAGTAATTACAGGAATGGGTCACATAGGCCACACCCACTGCTGACATACAGGTGTATAATTAAGCACACAGCCATGCAACCTCCAACATGGCATCAATGGCAGCAGATTGGGGGTCATACAGAAGAGGTTAGTCAGCCCAGCACCGTCACTGGACACCACTGGACACCTTTCCAACAAGTCGGCTCTCCTCATTTCTGTCCTGGTCAACCACAAGTGAAGTGATTATGAAGTAGAAACATCTGGGCAAGTGCAGCTGTGAGGTGGGGGCCACAAAGAGTCACAGAAAGGGACCTGATCACCCAGCATCAATACCCAACCTGAACGGCAGCAAATCCCACCAGCAATGTTCCAGCATCTAATGGAAAGCCTTCCCAGAGGAGTACAGGCTGTTATAGCAACTAAGGGTCAGTCAGCTTCTTATTAATGTCCTTTGATTTGAGTGAGATGTCCACATACTTTTGTCCATATACTGAACTTATGATAGTTTAATTTATAAATTAGGCACAATTAGAGATTAACAACAATAACTAATAATAATGTAGAATGATTATAACAAGCAATATTGTGACAGCTGATCGGATAACTGAGACGGCTGCTAAGTGACTAACGGGAGGAAATGATACTCAGCACGGGGACGCTGGATAAAGGGATGATTCACGGCCCGGACGGGACAGCAGGAGATTTCAGCACACTACTCAGAATAGTGTGCAATTTAAAAGTTATGACCTATTTCTTGAATTTTCCATTTAATATTTTCAGACTGTGGTTGACTGTGGGTAACTGAAACCGCGGAAGGCAAAACCGCGGATAAAGGGGGACCACTGTACGTCCATATTTTTTAACCAATTCCTTGTTAAAGGCAGAATTGAGACGAATAATGACTGTGTTAGATCATGATGTTTCTCCACCAGCATGAGTTGGGACCGTTTTCTCATGAGTCCTTGGGGCAGGCAGGCACCAAACATCTCAGAGTTTCTGGAGCTTTCCACAGATTAATAAACAAACAAACAACATGTCTGAGGGAATCTTTGTTGGCATGGAAACGAGTGTGCCACACTTTCTTGCTGAGACTGGTATTGTCCAAATTCCGGGTTTGAAATGGATCCATTTAGCAATCTAGCCTGTCTGTGTTCCTGTTGATTTCGCTCAGCGGGAGGTCGAGTCCCCGTCGGGTGAGAGACAGATTGACAGGAGCATACACAATGGGGTGGTAAACTGGCTTGCTCATCTTTGGTTCAGGATGCTCTTATTATACTTGTGATGTTTTTTGATATTCCTCCACACTGCTAATTCCCCAGGAATATACAACATTAGCCCGTGAATTGGAATCCTTTATCCAGATTAATTTCTTTTTCACACTTTTTAAAAATACGCACGTTGTCATCACTGAAGCACTTGGTTCAACGGTATAACTGCCCTTCCTTTCATAGGACATCAACCGCAATAGTCTTGCCTCAAACAGTTTGGCCACCCTTTCCCTTGCATACATAGAGGTGGAGTGAAAACATGTTAAAAAAAAACTAGACTCGTCTAATTGTGCTGGTTTGTGATTCCTATTAAACTTCGAGTTATGCACTGTTAGGACTGTTGCTGCGTGTGTGTGTGTGTGTGTGTGTGCGTGCTTTTTTTTCATGCCACGGTTAATAAAACCACTGCTAATGAGGACGTGTTTATGCAACATAACAAGAATTAGCTGGATATACGGGGCGTTTTCCAGCCGTTATTTTCGCTGCAGTGTTTTCCTGTGTACAATCAAAATTTGTGCTCAATCACAGACTCAGCTGGAGATGCATTATTCTTAACAAATCAGCATAATGTTTAATAAGTTTTGGGTAATGAATTAGCCATCATTATTGTGTCGAATGAATCTATGCAGCCACTGTAGTATCGCTGGAAATTTACCACATTATGGAGCTGGAGGCCTCTTTCATGCTTAATAAATGATTAATTTCTAAAGAATAGTTTATGATGTCAGGCAAGGTGGCTAATGTGAGGTAACTACCCATGATGCAATTCGCAGGCCCTGACTTCTACAGCTGGCTCCAATACTGGTACACTGACCGGGCTGAGGTCAGGGTGGATTACAGCCACGTACCTTCAACACCCTGAAGCTGAGAGCCTGACGAGCTGCTCAGACTGGCATTGTTTACCACTGCAAATGACAAAATCACTTGCTTTGCTGTTATGACAGGGCTCACAGGCTGTTTTTTACTACACTGCTCCTTGCCGACAGTTAATTTTCTCATGACAACTGTTTGCTCTCTTTCTTGGTGCCGGGCAAATTTGTAAACAGGGCACAGCTCGCTGGATACGCGGTGGTGCTCAGGTGGGGA
Organism: Paramormyrops kingsleyae; assembly: GCF_048594095.1. Taxonomy (NCBI): domain Eukaryota; kingdom Metazoa; phylum Chordata; class Actinopteri; order Osteoglossiformes; family Mormyridae; genus Paramormyrops; species Paramormyrops kingsleyae. The sequence goes on along the minus strand of NC_132798.1, from coordinate 18,793,753 downwards.
GTGAGTTAAATGTGGACGGGCACAGAAATTCCTTGGGGAATATGGAGGAAATTCCTAGAATTTTCGCTCTGGAAAAAAAAAAATTGCTCAAAGAAAGAGGGCATAAAGTGTGCTAGAATATTCTACACTACCATTTGGCGCTGGATTTCATCAGCCATTTCAGTGTGAAGAAACTTTGAGGGCTACTGGACTTTTAGAGATCCATCATGTTCTCTAGAGTGTCTGTCACACAATGTATAGGCAGCTAATTTATGCTAGCATCAAGTGGCCTTCTTGCTAATCTGTACGTACAAAATTCACCCAATAGCCAGCTAACAATTTGAGAACAGGAGAACTTTTCCCATAGACGTTTATAGACGTCCTTCTCAAAATGTTAGGGAAACATTATGGAAATATCCGCATTAGATGTAATTCTGCTTGCTATTCTCGTAATATTAATTTCATTAGCTGAGTAGCTAGGCAACCCTGGGCTAGTACGTATAACCACACCCCTACAAATCTTCCCTTGCATCTTAATTTGACACACTGTTAGCTAGCTAGTGCTTGTTTGAGCTGAGAAGCTGGCGTCTTCACCTAACGGCCTTCTATGAGACGGCAAAGCTGAACAGGTCATGCTAACTGAAGTACATGTAAACACTCGATGCTTTATTAAATATGACGCTGGGAGCCACGATGCTAAATCTGCTCTCAGAGACACGCCCATAAGAGGCTGTTTGTCGGAACAGGACAGGCTGTTCCTGTGTTCATTTTTTTATTATTTTAGCTAATTTTAGATCTATGTTGTATAGCCTGGGTCACAGCCTGCACCCATGTGCCCACAGTGCCCCCCACCTCCACTGCCCCCCTCCACACACACCCATTCCCAGCACCCCTAGAGAAGGGAGGCAATCCAGACACAATATTACTAATTGCCCATTAAAGTTAACACACAACAACCCAGCCAAGTGTTCTAATTAGACTCCTAAAAATAAAGAGGGAGCTTTATAGGGGACATGGCCAGTTGGATGTGTTGGTGCGACTGGCAGTAACGCTGGAGTTTCCACTGAAGCCTGCACTGGTGTTTTGCACTGGTCTCCCTGCAATGATCCCTCTGTGCTGATTCCCCCTCCCTGGGGACCCTGCTCTAGCCTGAAGCTCATAACAGCTATTTCCAGAACGTCCTGCCTGCTGACGTAAACACGTGGATCAGGGCCCAGGGATCCAACAGCTGGAGAAGAGAAGTGGCGTAAAAACGTGGCATGAGAGATAAACTCTGATTGGTTGATTGATTAATTAAATGGTTGATTGGCTGAGTACTCTGCAAATACTTCGTGGAACTGTGCACGGGTGACTGGTCCCCAAAACATCTAACACTCCGAAGGTCTTTCAGTTTGAATTCCCCGTTGCATTTGCAGAGCCTTGTCTTAGGTAACTCCACATGGACAACTTTCAGAAAGCATTAGATTGTAAGCTCTAAAGCAAATGACTACACGGATTTCACAGTATCATCGTCGCTAAGAACAAGTCACACTGGATATATTATAGCAGATGAAAACACTCATATGAAAACAGTTTTGTTTTCTGTTATTACTCGACACCCTTGTTAGTAAAATGCGCTTAAAGATAGCTGCCAGATCAAAATACATACAAGACACTGCATACAATCCTGTAAAGGTTAGACAGGTCGCAAAATGTTAATGGAATGAGTTGACGGTTGTTTTTTAGCCAAACGCCACTAAATGAGAGCTAGCAAGTGCCTGGCGATACCGATCAAACCGCCAGGCGAAAACAGAAATGTCAGCACATGTGGTCTGGCATTTTGCGGAGGATATCGCTTCTGAGCCGAGCTGGAGGGGCAGCGTCCTGTTCCAGTCCTTTTCGGCACCTGCCCTATAAGTCGTTGCGTGGGGCTGCACCTGTTAGCATTAACATTTCATGGTGCCGGCATGCTCTGGCAGAGATTGTGGTGGAATGGGGTGAAAGGTCACAGGCATGGGCGTCTCCTCCTGAGGGCATGTGTGACCATGGGCACCTACCTGAGGGCCCGCGAATCTCTCCGTGTCCTCTCGATAAGGATGGTCAGCATGCCCTTCACAGCTGTGCCACCTAAACCTGCAAATGCCAAGGCTGGGCTGGACACAGAACACAGGACGTTTCCAGCTGTCTTTGGTTGACCCCCCCCCACCTTCAGGGCAGTTCTCTCTGTTATCAGCTTCCATACACCTGCAGGAGTGGCAGCGGGGGGGGGGGAGGGGTCAGCGCAGGGTCTTTCACAGTGTGTGTGATAATTCGGTATCTGCGTCACGGCAGGGAGGAAAGCAAAGAGGACAGGGTTACCTAGTGAGTCAGGGACGAGTTTAAGCAAAACTTTTCACCAAATTTAGCCACCTAGCACACACAGACTCACAGTAGTACAGTTTATATTTGTCTGTAAGCAATTAATGACTTATTGCTCTCCCCTTTCAGGTAAAAATTGTGATTTAGCCAGTGAGCTAGCAGCTACACCCAAATTGTTACCTTGATGCTAACCACTACACTCTCTTAGCAGCCGTAAGTCCAGACTGCTAACCTTGACATTAAATGCTACGCTGTCTGAGCCATAAGTCGAGACTGTTAAGCTCTACACTAGCAACTATGCTTTTAGCCATACATCTAGACTGCTAAACTTTGAGCTAATTGCTATAAACTCTTAGCCATAAGACCACACCGTAATGAATTGTGCTAACCACTGTGAACCTTTCAATCTAACTGTACAATATCTTGAAGCCTTGATATACACATGCTTATATTAGTCAAATCGATACCCGGCAGCTTTTCCGGTACCTCTCTCTTTATTCCGCTACTCTTCTCCATTTGTGGTTTTTCTTTCAGTGTCAAGACTGCTGTGGAAGTAAACTTTCTAAAAATGGCAAAAAGCTTGGCCAGATAAGAAGAGGTTCTGACTAACGGTCAGCTTCTGTTTTTATCTGTCTGTCATGCTCTTGCAGTCCGTGCCTGAGGCACCCTCTCTGGCCTCAAAGAGACTACCCAACATGACACGCACTGCGTTTCACATGTGTTTTTGGTGATTAGCGTTCATGTGTCTGCATGAGGTCTAACAACAAGACTTCCTGAAAGATGGCATGCTGACTTCAGTGGGGATATCATGAAACCTCCCGTTTGCTTCTCTATAACCACCCAATAGGCAGGATCGATTATACCCATGTTCTTCAAAAATGGTGCAATCATGTTCTGTCAATTGAAATTTTTCATAGAACATCAAGGAATTACCATTGAGGATTTTGGGGAAAGGGGTGTATGAAACTGGCCCAAACTGGGGAAAGGGCAAGTTGTCAGGGTCACTGCCCATCTGGCCCTGTCCAATGTGCCTTTTCCCTGTTTGGCTAGCAGTTCCCTTTAGCTTGTTTGGTGTTCCCCTATTGTGTTTCCTCAATACCCTGGTTGCTGTGTAGCTCAATGGGTTGAGTGTGTGACTCAGAAGTGCCCCTCCAGTCATGAATTTGAGTCTAGCCTGAGGTGTGTCTCACCTTTGTTATATTGTATCCCCTGGTGTCTGTATGGTTATGTTATGCTTTGTTTATGGTTATCCTGCCTGTGCCTTATCTATGTTCTGTTTTACTTGTGTTCCTTGATTTCTCCTAGTGTTGATAGCCCTCAGTGTTTTTTCCTGTTTCCTAGTCTGTAATTGTAATTAATTAATTAATTGTAAATTACCCCAGCTGTTCCTTGTTGCCCCGTACCCTTACTGATTGGTTGATTTGGTTATGATTCTCACCTGTCAAGTGTTGTGTCTTGTTAGCGGTGTATTTAAGTGCCCATTCTTGTTCTGTCCTTTGGTGGTTCATTGTGGCTGTTTCCTGTGTGATTCTTACTTGTGGTTATCCTATGTTCCTTCCTAACCTTTGGTATTGTTGTTCCTGGTGTTGCTCTCTGTCTTAGTTTCATTTTGACCCACTGTGGTGCCTTTGCTTGCTGTTTCTCCCTTTATGTTCTGTTTTGTTAATAAAACCCTGGACTGTTGAAGCCACTATGTGGATCATCTCCTCCTCCTTCATGCCCTGCCATAACATAGGTGGGCAACACTTTGGTCTAATGATTGTTAGTGTCACTGAGCGTAGAACTGGGTGTGAAAAAGGGTATGATAATGTTTTACACCCCAATGAGAGCAAGGGTGATCATGCATGCCCTGGGGTCATCCAAAAGCACTGTAGACAGACGTTCTGCTGACCCATGTCCTTGCTCACATTCCTTTTGGGCTGATGTTCTTCTGAGGAAATCGTTCACAGCTTAGGTGCTCAGTGGGCCCAGAAAGGGAATCCAGGAGGATGATGAGATCAAACAATTGCAGAGAGAGGTCTCTGAACATGAAGACATCAAGCCAAGAGATCTACCCCGTACAGTGATAGGGAAACTAGGAGAGAAGTCGATGGAGAAAAGTCATCACATACATAGAAATACTATAAATAAAGCTAATTGGATCTAGACATCTGAGTGTGTAATTGATAATGTGGTTCTTGCTAATTAATGTTTCTTGCTTTGTGCATGTACATTCGGTTAATCCTCTCACTGGACTAAATCTGGAATTTTTGGTTAGGTGATTTTGTTGTTGTGCCGATGAAAGAGCATATAAACTATTAAGACTGCAGAGCATTGTGCCCATTCCCCCACCCGCTCAGTGCGCTGTAACCCAGCCCATTCTCCCACAATGCCAATGGGTCGGGTCAGTTATGTCTGCGTGTGTGTCTACGAGTGTGCCGCTGAAGAGCTGATAACCCAAGTGGAGCCAGACGGCTGACGGTTTGCTGGCGTGGTGCAGATCCCGGCGCTGATACCAGAGAGAGGAAGTCAGCGGTGCTGCTGACATGCATGCACAGGCACACAGGCGCACGCAAATGATATCGCCGTTATTGTATTTGCTCCTGTTCTGCATGCAGACAAGCTCATGCAAATACCTGTTCAAACAGACAGATAACCCTAAATAAACTGCTCCACATGGGCACACTTGGGGGTCTGCTACCATCCCTTATTAAAGGGCCATGTGCACATTTGGGATTCTGTTACTATCCTGGATTATAGTACCATGTGCACACTCACGGTTCTTTTACCGTCCTGGATTATAGTACCATGTGCATGTTCATGGATCTTTTACCACCCTAGACTTGTGTCTTGTTCCCTTTGCACCGTCAAATCACATGTAGACACATATTTCTCCATTGTAACATAAACAACCAATCAGAGAGAGATGAGCAAGGGATACCCTGAAGGGCTTAACTAAACACACTCCTTCATACTGGCTAAAGGAAATCAGATAGCCTTATCTTAATTTGTATCACAGAGGGTATCCGTCCGCTACAGCCTTCTGAGAAATGGTTTCAGGAGTAGCACCATAATGTCCTAACTAACGTCAGACATATTGATAACTGCCATTGCCTGACTACCATTTTGTTTATTTCCAGTAACAGCCTATTTAGCAGCTGCTAGGTGTCAACTACCAGTCAGAATTAGCATGACGTCTCGAAAAAAATAACATCTTAGCACCTCATTTTGCAGACTGCCTAACATTTACATTGCATATATTCTCTAGCTTATTATTTGCACTGACAACAAGGTGAAAACTAAATACATTTAAGTAAATTGCACATAAATATATACTTGTGTATGAATGATGTAAACAGAAAACGACAGGCTTGTATCCAAACACTTAAACTTGGCTAGCTAAAATATTTTATTTAACCAACTGTTGTTACAAGACCCAGTGGAAAACATCCAGTGCACATGTTTACAATGCTATCCCAGTATGAGGTTTTAGCACCATTAACAATGAGAATAAGCTACTGAGCACAGTGATGACAGGCTGGTTTAGTGAGCGCATGCTAGTGAAGCTAGCCTAAAGAGGTCTTGTTGGTAAAATTTACCAAGTATCTAATCAGCCAATCATATATCAGCAGCACAAAGTAGAAAACCATGCATATATAGGTCAAGAGATGATGTTCACATTCACCAGAAAGGGCAAGAAAGGTGATTTAAGTGACTTTGAATGTGGCATGGTTATTCGTGCCAGATGGGCTAGTATGAGTATTTCAGAAACTGCTGATCTACTGGGATTTTCATGCACAACCATCACTAGGGTTTACAGATAATGGGCTGAAAAGGATATATCATCCAGTGAGCAGCGGTTCTCTGGGTGAAAATGCCTTCTTCATAGCAGAGGTCAGAAATGAATGGCCAGACTGGTTCAAGATGATAGAAAGGCAACAGTAACTCAAATAACCACTCATTACATCCAAGGTATGCAAAAGAGAATCTCTGAATGTACAACCTGTTGAACCTTGAAGCAGACGGGCTACAGCAGCAGAAGACCGCACACCTGTATGACTGCTGTCAGCTAAGAACAGGAAACGGGCTACAGTGGGCATGGACTCACCAAAACTGGACAATGGAACACTGGAAAAATGTTATCTGGCCAGATAAGTCTCAATTTCTACTGCGACATTCAGATGGTAGAGTCAGAATTTTGTGCAAACAACAGGAAAGCATGAATTCAACAATTCAGGCTGGTGCTGGTGGTGCGATGGTGTGCGTGATATTTTCGTTACTCTTTGGGCTCCTTAGTACCAATCGAGCATCATTTAAATGCCACATCCTACCTGAGTATTGCTGCTGACCATGTCCATCCCTTTATGACCACAGCCTACCTGAGTATTGCTGCTGACCACGTCCATCCCCGTATGACCACAGCCTACCTGAGTATTGCTGCTGACCATGTCCATCCCCGTATGACCACAGCCTACCTGAGTATTGCTGCTGATCATGTCCATCCCTGTATGACCACAGCCTACCTGAGTATTGCTGCTGATCATGTCCATCCCTGTATGACCACAGCCTACCTGAGTATTGCTGCTGACCATGTCCATCCCTGTATGGCCACAGCCTACCTGAGTATTGCTGCTGACTGTGTCCATCCCTGTATGACCACAGTGCACCCAGCTTCTAATGACTACTTCAAGCAGGATAAGACACCATGTCACAAAGCTCATATCATCTCGGACTGGTTTGTTGAACATGACCATGAGATCACTGCACTCAAATGGCCTACACAGTCACCAGATTCAGTCACTCAGTCCAATAGAGCACCTGTGGGATGTGGTGGAACAGGAGAGTCGCATCATGAAGGTGCAGCTGACAGATCTGCAGCAGCTCTGTGATGCCATCATGTCAACATGGACCAAAGTCTCTGAGGAATGTTTCAAGCACCTTGTTGAATCTATATATCCATACTGTACTTTTTATCTAATACTCCCTCTTCAGCCTAGGAAGGGTGGTCTTGGCAAGGCCAAACTTGTCTACTAGATGCACTCTGGGGTGCATGTCTGGGAACAGGTGGAGCCTTTTCTGTGCTCATGGACCAATGTAAACGGTCTTAGTGGTTACTGCCGTTGGAGGTCTGGGCTGTGAAGCAGCAAAGTTCCATGACAGTTGATCCTGTAAACTTCTTTCCATTTCTTTGTTTTTCTAAAACTTTCTATCTATTACTTGTGATTGAGCAGTTTATTCCAAAGTGCTGCCATGCTCACTGTACGCGAATGTTTTCTTCTGTTCACGTTCTCACCTCATCTCCATTTGCGGCCTTGTGCTCCCGAATCTGTGCTGGCATTAATTTGATCATCAGAGCTGACCTTATCGATCCCCCTCTGGGTTTTGTGTAGATGGATCCTGCCCATTTGGTCGAGGCCAAAGGTGTTTAACGTTGCTGACCTGTCCTTGTATGGCGGCACTAATTAGACAAGCCGCTTTCCCACTCTAATGCAGTGCCGTCCTCTCTGATGCGAGGTGACTCACTTCTATGCTAAAAGAATTTGCTAAAAGGGCTAAAAAATAATAATCCTATCTCCCTGCCATCTCTGTTTTTCTAACTTTGAGACAGAGCCACCTGGGTGCTCTCCAGAGAGGGCAAGCTCACTGTTACCCCCTAATCCCCCCCCCCCCCCCGCACGTTTCCATTTTCTGCTCTCGCTGTAACGAGAAAATTGGTCTGTCTTTCCGCTCTAGTTGGGATTGGTGGCGCTGATTAGCATAGCGAGAATTAGAGGCAGTTCAAGTGAGGGGACCTGAAATTATACCAAGTTGTCATTATCGACCCATGTGCTGGGGGGACTCAATATCGCACTGCATTGGACCCCCCCCCCCCCACCGGCAATTAGCAACTCCAATAGTTACACAAAGGTTCAGCAATCCCATTAAGCTACAGATCTTTCTTCTTATGAGAAACTGGCCTAAGCAAGGATTGTCGTGTAATGCGACGCATAAAATGCTTGAACCCACACAGAGACTCTGCCATGAAGGAGCCTTTTGCATTCATGACGCATGCCCTCCATAACCCGCAATTCATACTCACCAAGTTTCCATTCATCCATTACTTTACAGCTATTGTACAACCATGAAAAGTATTATATCATGAATCCAACCCATAACTGGATCGGAGTGGATATAAACCCATAACTGGATCAGAGTGGACATAAACCCATAACTGGACCGGAGTGGACATAAACCCATAACTGGACCGGAGTGGATATATACCCATAACTGGACTGGAGTGGATATAAACCCATAACTGGACCGGAGTGGATATAAACCCATAATTGGATCCTGGTGGATATAAAGTCAGACGGCACAAGCGTATGTTTATCGTAATATTGCAGTCCTAATTGGAATCATGGCACCTGAGCAGAGGTGCAGCAAGACTAATGCCAGCTTCGCGGTACTGAGGAGGCCAGATTTATTAGGGCCACGGTGGGCGAATTTAGCCAGGACATCAGGGTACCACACCTACTCTTTTGAAAGATGCCCTGGGATCTTTTATGACCTCAGAGAGTCATGAAGTTGGTTTTATTTCTCATCCCAAGGACGGCGACACTTTTACACCACAGTGTCCCCATCACTGCACTGGGGCACTGGGATCCACACAGACCACAGGATGGGCTTCCCTGCTGCCCACAGTGTCCCCATCACTGCACTGGGGCACTGGGATCCACACAGACCACAGGATGGGCTTCCCTGCTGCCCACAGTGTCCCCATCACTGCACTGGGGCACTGGGATCCACACAGACCACAGGATGGGCTTCCCTGCTGCCCACACTGTCCCCATCACTGCACTGGGGCACTGGGATCCACACAGACCACAGGATGGGCTTCCCTGCTGCCCACAGTGTCCCCATCACTGCACTGGGGCACTGGGATCCACACAGACCACAGGATGGGCTTCCCTGCTGCCCACACTGTCCCCATCACTGCACTGGGGCACTGGGATCCACACAGACCACAGGATGGGCTTCCCTGCTGCCCACAGTGTCCCCATCACTGCACTGGGGCACTGGGATCCACACAGACCACAGGATGGGCTTCCCTGCTGCCCACACTGTCCCCATCACTGCACTGGGGCACTGGGATCCACACAGACCACAGGATGGGCTTCCCTGCTGCCCACAGTGTCCCCATCACTGCACTGGGGCACTGGGATCCACACAGACCACAGGATGGGCTTCCCTGCTGCCCACACTGTCCCCATCACTGCACTGGGGCACTGGGATCCACACAGACCACAGGATGGGCTTCCCTGCTGCCCACACTGTCCCCATCACTGCACTGGGGCACTGGGATCCACACAGACCACAGGATGGGCTTCCCTGCTGCCCACAGTGTCCCCATCACTGCACTGGGGCACTGGGATCCACACAGACCACAGGATGGGCTTCCCTGCTGCCCACAGTGTCCCCATCACTGCACTGGGGCACTGGGATCCACACAGACCACAGGATGGGCTTCCCTGCTGCCCACAGTGTCCCCATCACTGCACTGGGGCACTGGGATCCACACAGACCACAGGATGGGCTTCCCTGCTGCCCACAGTGTCCCCATCACTGCACTGGGGCACTGGGATCCACACAGACCACAGGATGGGCTTCCCTGCTGCCCACAGTGTCCCCATCACTGCACTGGGGCACTGGGATCCACACAGACCACAGGATGGGCTTCCCTGCTGCCCACAGTGTCCCCATCACTGCACTGGGGCACTGGGATCCACACAGACCACAGGATGGGCTTCCCTGCTGCCCACAGTGTCCCCATCACTGCACTGGGGCACTGGGATCCACACAGACCACAGGATGGGCTTCCCTGCTGCCCACAGTGTCCCCATCACTGCACTGGGGCACTGGGATCCACACAGACCACAGGATGGGCTTCCCTGCTGCCCACAGTGTCCCCATCACTGCACTGGGGCACTGGGATCCACACAGACCACAGGATGGGCTTCCCTGCTGCCCACAGTGTCCCCATCACTGCACTGGGGCACTGGGATCCACACAGACCACAGGATGGGCTTCCCTGCTGCCCACACTGTCCCCATCACTGCACTGGGGCACTGGGATCCACACAGACCACAGGATGGGCTTCCCTGCTGCCCACAGTGTCCCCATCACTGCACTGGGGCACTGGGATCCACACAGACCACAGGATGGGCTTCCCTGCTGCCCACAGTGTCCCCATCACTGCACTGGGGCACTGGGATCCACACAGACCACAGGATGGGCTTCCCTGCTGCCCACACTGTCCCCATCACTGCACTGGGGCACTGGGATCCACACAGACCACAGGATGGGCTAATCTGTTGGCCACACCAACACCTCTTCTTATATGTGTGTCATACAGTATCACTAGATCTGAATGCTTTGTATCTCTACTCCTCTAAGATTTTATAATGTACACACGTCTCTCATTCTCTCCATGTCTTATCACATCACCCAGCTCCTTTTCCTCCAATTACATCCCCGTCAGCCCGGGTCCTCTTTATCCCTGGGGAGGGACATCAGTCAGACACGACTAAACTGTTACCGTTTGTTCTTCCAACAGGGTGGAGAGCCCTGTAGCAGAAATACACTGATCCATCGCCAGCCCTCTGCATCCAGCTTTCACAGGTACAGCAAAGTTCAAAGGTCAACTGTTTTGTGTACTCCCTTTGATCGTACTCTTATGGAGATTATGAGCCATGCAAGCACAATCGGGCTTAGTACAGAAGCAGAGAGTAATTTAAGCGTGCCTGACCTTGGGCTGGACCTCGTGTAGATGGCTTGATCTCAGCAAGACCTCGGTGAGCTCAGCAAGATGCGGGCAGGACAAACCCCTGCCACACATCCTATGGTACTCTGGGAAAATGGCATCACCTGCGTCTCTTTTCCTATCTGCCAAAGCCTTGTCACTGCTAGCACTACCCGTAATTACTCTGGGGTATGGCCAAGCCACAGCAGCCAATCAAATAAACAGGATGATCATGGCCGCAGAATATATGATGAATGGTTTAAGGGTGCAACTTCAGTAGGTTTGTGAGAGTTAGGGGTGGGGGGGGGGGAGAGAGGGGCTGAAGGGCAAATCTAATGCAGGGTCCTCGAGGGCTGGAGTTCTGGGGGTGTCGGAAAATGCATTTTAATTAGCGGCTGCTCTGCCACCTGAAACACCAGGTGAGGTCACTTGCTATCTAAAAGGATCATGCCGTTTATGCAAATAAGGGCTGAGGTTGGGTAAAAACCAGCACTGCCTGGGGACCTGGAGGACCAGAGCCGGATGCCCTTGGTCAAATGCCCCTCAATAAGCGCCATTACTCGAGCACATTAGCCTCAGCTATCGCTGCTGAGTGGGAAAAAGCCCTTAGCTGTATGTGAGATGGAGCGTCTGTGAGTATGTGTGGGTGGGGAGGAGCCTGGGGCTTGGGGGGCTTGGGGGAGGGAGGGCAGGGGCTGGGGGTTGTTTTTGAACTAGGTGAAGTGGACCATCACAGAGGGAGTCAGACAAAGGCTGCCTGAGTGATGGAGAGTGCGATTAGAGGCGGGAGAGTGAGAGAGAGAACGCCATGCTGCATTCCTCCATGTGCTCCTGAACGCCCGCCCCCATGACACAGGAATTTTCTGGGGGTAAACAGGGAACACTGCCCCCTGTTGGTAGGGGTGCACCACTGGATGGGGGTAATATAAGCCTGATGAATGCAATAGGAAGAAACAAATATTTCCAAATATTCAAATATGCACATTTTCAGACTTTACCTGGTTTATCTATAGGGTATTTAATTAGCTGGGAAGACCAACAAAATATAAAATGAATTCTGAGGTGTGTAAAGAATGGAAATTGATAGAATGTGAATGACCCATTGGCTGATGCAGTGGATGGTGGTTCTGTCCCCAGCCCCGGCTCTCTGATTTCCTCTTACCATTCAAAGACATGCACTTTAGGTGACAGGGCATCTCTAAATTGCAGTGAGTGTGTGTCTTGTGATGCAGTGGCACCCCATCCACTGTGTGCCCTGTGCTGCCTTGGATTGGTTCGAGGATCATGGAATATGGATAGATTGATATTGCTGTTTTGTCGTTTTTACTGCGGTTGTATAAAATGTTTGTCATTTTTATAATTAGGGTAAAAACAAAATAGTTTGGAGTAGAATGATAAAATTCAGGTCTTGGTACCCCCCAGCGCTTGTGGTTGTGACCCCTCTCCCGCCACATCTCGCTTGCAGCCAGTTGAATGCCGCCGGGCCACATGCGGCACAGCGTGGTACAGCGTGTGTCTGAGTGTGTCTGAGTGTGTGTGGTCTGCTACAAGTATGCCACTCGCTTTGCAGATAATCCCCCAATTTCCTGCAACATTCCTTCCTCACTCCCCCCCCTCCCCTTCTCCCCCCGCCCCAGATCACATCTGTCTAAACCCCCCCCTCTACTGAGCCAATTCTGTAGAAACAAGAAACTTGGAAAAAAAAAAAAGTCGACCAAATAAAAACATGGTGAAACTTCCCCAAGGGACCGTCCCTAAGTGGCCCTGAGGACACATGCTCTCGTTTCCTCCGAGCTCGATGGCACAGGTGTAAACCTGACGAGAGACGAGTTAAAACGGGGTCTTTGTGTGCAGCTCTCTGGCTCTCTGTCTCACTGCGGCTGACCGGGCGCTGGCACGTCTCGGGCAGCAGGCTGACCACACCCGCTCGCCCTTCACTTTGGGCCAAATGAAACAGCACGCGCCACTCATTAGGGGCTGCTAACAATGCCTCCCTGTGCCCTGAGACCCTAGTGCCAGTGACTGCCTTACACATTACTCTCTGTCTGTTACCCTTCAGAGTGTCCATGTCCACTCCCAGCTGCAGGGCAGCCCTTCAGATGAGGTTTGATCATGTGACTGTGTGCGTTCGGCAGGTTTGATCATGTGACTGTGCGTTCGGCAGGTTTTATCATGTGACTGTGATTGCTGGGTTTGATCATGTGCCTGTGTGCGTTCGCAAGGTTTGATCATGTAACTATGTGTGTTCACTGGATTTTATCATATGACTGTGTTTGCTGGGTTTGATCATGGGACTGTGATTGCTGGGTTTGATCATGTGACTGTGTTTGCTGGATTTGATCAGGTGACTGTGTTTGCTGGATTTGATCATGTGACTGTGTTCGCTGGGTTTGATCGTGTGACTGTGATTGCTGGGTTTGATCATGTGACTGTGTGTGTTCGCCAGGTTTGATCATGTGACTGTGATTACTGGGTTTGACCATGTGCCTGTGTCTGTTCGCTGGGTTTGATCATGTAACTGTTCGCTAATGTGCACATTAGAATCAGAGTTTGATAGTGTTACTTTGATCATGGACATTAGCTTTCCTGTTATTTTGATAATGGACGTTAGTGGGAGATTGAAAGTCTGAGTGTGACAGAGTACATGAGACAGTGTCATGCTGATGGTGTGATTCCGATAATGTGTCTTCCTGTGCACATCTGAGAGCATGAGTTTGATAGCATGATTCGAAAATGCATATGAAGCAGCCCAAGTCTGGCACCAAATGTGACAAATGTGATAGCGAGTGTGAGTTTATGCGGTTCTCATTTGTGAACACACATGGCCGAGTCATTGTGACACATTGTGACACATTGTGACACATGAGGAGCTAGCTGCTAACCAAGCTGCTAGCCAAGCTTAGAGCAGCGGGCTAGTGGCCGAGAGGCTGCCGTGACAACGAGGCACTTGAGGAGTATGCAAATGAGGAACAGCGGGGCAAGGCAGCAACAATAATGTAACATATATGCATATATGATATGTACATATAGGTTTTGAAATACATATATGCATGCGTCTGGTCTTCGTCTTGCACTCTGAGCCATCTTAATTCGCCAGTCACCCCCAGTGGGGCTGTTATCAGTTCCCCCATCTGGGCGGCAGAGAGCTCCAGGTGGGGGGGGGGGTGGCTTGGGGGGAGACGCTGATTGAAATGCAGCGTGGGAGCGGAGCGAAAGGGGAGCTGCTGGGGGGTTTTAATAAAAGCTTTAATTGTGTAGGTGAGGCTCCACTTACAGCTCCGCGGCTAATTGGCTGTAAATGAGTCCATCTGGTTTAATTTGGAGCTCGCCGAGGCAGCAGGAAAACAGCCTGCCCTTAACTGCCTCCCCACCACGTCCCCCCCCCCCCCCCGCCCCCAGCCGCCCAGCGGGAGTCCCAAGGGCCTGACGCGCACGGGGGCCGCCCCCGCCTCATGGGGTTGAGGGGGGGGGCAGCTGGCAATTCATAGTCCGAAGGTACAGAGGGATCCCCGCTTCTGCTGTCATGGTCCTGCGGATGTTTTAATGACTGTGTGTGTGTGGGGGGGGGGGTCACTGGAGGCTGGTGGGGCGTCAAGGAAGGGGGGCACGGAACAAGCGTTGGTCTTACACATGTCACAGACCCAGCCCAGGATAAACGACGCGGAGAACACGTGTCGGTTCTGTCCCAAAGAACCGTCATGGAGGCTCTGTCTTCTTGTAGGAATGGGAGGAAAATGGCAGGAAAGGAGAGGAAGAAAGAAAGATAGGGTTAGCATGAAAAGGATGAGGATAACGGGGGTGGGGGGGGTGTTCAGCCTGTATAGTGTGCCGGGCGCAGATTGTTCTGTCCCCTGTATCCGGGCAGAAAAATCAGGCTTCCCGTGTTTGCTCAGCTTGGCTGTCCATGAGCCCAGCGTGATCGCCACCCGCCCAGGCGAGACCGCTCCCACGGACGCCGAGTGGGGTACCCGCGTGCTCCTAAAATGGGCACTGCCCCCCCCCCCCACACCTTAGGGAACTGAGTGAGGGTGCAGAGCAGGCCCAGATGCCACAGTGAGACACGCCCCCTAAGCAAACTGCATCAGGAACGAGATGAATCAGAGGGGCGACAAACCAATACATTTGGACATGGGGGGGGGGGGGGGCGGGTCAGGCTGCCAGCTGACCTTGAGTGTCCTGTGGATGTGAGAGCTCCCGGCCATCTGCAGGGCTGCCGGGGGGGAAACTGGAGCCTGGGGCCGTCACTTCTCCTCTCTTCCCTTTCCTCTACGACACAAAGAGCCCTCTTCCCAAGGTGTAGCCGCCTTATCTGTGTGGAGCAACAGCCGTTTCCTCTCGTGTCCCGTCCTGACAGGGAGCTTGCGGGCCGGACACTGGCAGCCATCACCTCTCCTGCCCTTGCCTCACTACCCCATTCTGCACGCATTTCCTGGCCCTTTCTAACCACCCAAAGAGGGTGGAGCATATTAGCCAGTTAGCACTGGACGCCATTTCCTAACATGAGGGTCTCAATTTCCCTCCTTCAGTCTTCTGGATTCCTCCATGTCGACTCTTAATAACGTCGCCTGTGGTTGTTGCTTTCTGGTGCTGCCCTGAATTAGTCTCAACCCCACGGCTGATGCCTTCTTGTGGTCTTTTGTTTTTGTTTAGTTGCTGTTATGCGCTCAGGGATAACTGCGCTGGGAAGGGCACTATATGTAAATACGCTGAATTTAATTGAATATTTTCCATACCGCAAGGCTGTGTTCCTCCCACGGGACACGCAAAGCAAATCACACCAAAAGGCAGCGCCCACGTGAGCGTCCCCCCCCCCCCATTGGCCAGCTACGTGACCCACAAATACATATTGAAATCGGCAAAACTGCGGCAACCTCGTGTTTGTTTACGGACGGCGTGGAAAGTGCCGACTGTAAGGATAGAATGAAGAGAGATGCGGGAAACAGGAGGAGGAATAAATAAGGAGGAAAAGGCTAAGTGAGGGAGAGAGAGGGATGGAGGGAGGGAGAGAAGGATGAACATCAAAGATGGGGGGGGAGGGTTTTCCAAAAATTGTAATTAATCTGGTAATTAAAGTGTTGCTGGTTCCCTCTCCAGATCGGATGCTCCGGTGGTCCCTGTGCAACACAATTCAATTTGTACTTCATTTACAGCGAGCAGGAAGCCAGCCCTATCAGATGTCCGTGTGTTGATGGCTCCCCGAGCGTGCTCGCTTCATGGTGCGTGGGCTAATTGAGGAGAAGCACTTATTATATAAAGCGCCGCCCAGGCTGGAGAATGCCGCAGTCGAGGGTCAGGGATCCTGCGGGGGGCGCTGTGACCGAGACACTGCATGTGTGCGTGAGTTTGTATTTTTAAATTTCTCCCTTTTCTTCAGATGAATATTACACATAACTGCAATGTGCATTTGTACGCGTGCAGGTTTGTGTCTTCCTCATGGTAATATCAAAACATAAATGTGTGCCTATTCAGGGTCTGTCCCCACAAAGTCAGAACCTCCACAAAGACGTCCCCGCTAAGCATACCCCCTATATTTTTTATTTGTTATTAGATTTGAGGGACAGGGTCAGGGGGCATGAGCTGCATTAAACCGAGAGTCAGTGGGAATTACCTCAATAAAAACAAAACATAAACGTGTGTGTCTGTGTGCGGGGGGCTTATGTACAATTTACTAAAAACCTGTTATTTTGATGTTGTAGCCACATTTCTTCAGTCCCCACAAGGGGAAACTTAATTTCAAAAATATCTGTGACTGCAACCAAAAAACAAAAAATCCCAAGTCTTGTATTTTGTTTGGTTATTTATAGCTAAGGTTAGGGCTGGGTAGGGGTTAAGGTCGTCATTGTTGGGATTAGGGTTTTTTTCTCATAGAAATGTGTGGACGGTCCCCACATAGTGTATATATATGTGTGCGTCTTTGTGTCTGTATGTGTGTCCGCTTGTATCTGTGTGTGTGTGGAAATGAGGTGGTGGACATGTGTCCGTGTCCCTGCAGGGGTCTGTTCGACGGCATAGAGCCTGACATGGTTGTAACTAGGAGGCCTAATAAAAAGCTTTTGTTGGCAAAGCCACCACACTGCAAAACAACGTGGCACAGGCCCACGGCCCTCGCGGGAATCCCGCTTAATTGTTTCTTTCCACTACGGCCGCTTGCCACTCGGGAGAACGGTTGCATCACTGTCATTAATTTATGTAGATATTAATTGTGGGGGTGTGGCAGTGATTGCCAGGCGGCTGGTCTGTGGTGACCTGATGAGGTGGGTTGCAGTGTTTAGAGAACTTTCTGGAAGACTGAAGGGCTGAGGCGGTGGAGTCTGGAGGCCCATGGACCTTAAAGTGACATTTTCCCCCCCATAATTTTGTATTCAACAAAAAAGGACATATTCCACAGGCTGGAGGAAACACAGACGCAAAGAAAAATAGGAGGAGCTGAGAGACAGGGAGACGGAGGGGTGGAAATCGATAAAAGCGATCTGTGCTTCAGGGTTGCCTTTATTTCTTACAAACTACACACAGCTCCCCCCAGGGTGCACCCCCCCACCCGCACCCCTCAGGCAAGGGGAAACAATGACTGCGCATCAATACCTGCAATTGGGAGCCAGCGGGGGGGTGCTGCGTGTGGTTGTGGGGAGGGGGTGCAGAGAACTCACTGCGCAAGTGGGTCACTACTCTGGCTGGCGGTAAGTGGGCCTCAATCGTTCACTTCCATTCAATGGAGTGGAAGACGACGCTGGACGGGCCGGGGGGGGGGTGTTGTTATGAATCCTGCAGGACATGGGGAAAAAAATGAGAATTGGAAGATGCCAAATGTGGGCCGTGTGTGTGTGTCTGTGTGTGGCTGCGTGCATTTAGAGTGGGGGGGTGGTATCGGTATTTTCAATTACCGCCGTGCATCGCGCAATTTCAGGCCTACTCCGGCCAGGCCCCCGCTGCTAAAGTAATGGAGGCCGCACCGAAAATGGTCGAATCCACGTCAACTGTGCGATTGTTTGAGAGGGTGTGGGATTATTTCTCCGTCCCCTTTCTTCACTTACCCCTTCTCTCTCATGTTACACAAGCAGCGATAAAGACCCTTTAAAACGACACATCGATTATGCTCTTAAATAAAAAATAGCGATAAAAATTTTAAAAGAGCTCTGAGTGATTTCAGAGAATAGCCTTCACCCTATTAAACATGACTCATTAGCACTGTTGCTGATGTCCCCAGCTCTGGTCAACGCGTTGGTCTTGCTGTCAAAGCCCAACTTGTCCTTCAAATATTCACACTTTTCCAGCTCAGAATAACTGTGGCAACCATGACCACTATGCTGTTGTAGAGAGCAAGCTTTGATTCCCAGAAAGGGGAGCTACACCTGTCCCCGGCGCCGTAGAAACAGACAACAGGTGAAAGTTCCCGCCATTTCTTATCAGGACCTCCTGGGGTTGAGCCAGGATGGATGGTTATAGCCCATCAAGTGAGGACCCCCAATGTTCCCATTAGGGAAACGGCAGGTAGCCGACCAGCTAAATTACAGTCCCGAGGGTCACTTCCACACCACGCCCACCCCCTATTCGCATGGTAATGGCACCCACGCAATTTTCACAGCTCCGTGCCTGGCTCCTGCGCCTGCCGGAGGGGATGGCCTGCAAAAAGAGCGCTTTCGTCCAGCAAATATTCAACAGCAGCTTCACAAAAAAAGTCATTCGAAACTCAATCTACAATTTCCACTAACTCACCTCCTGGCCGCCATCAATCGGCTCGGCTCTTGGCTTTGGAAGGTCATAGGTCATCCGCAGTCCTTGGCACAGTTAGACATGGATAACTGTCATCTAAAACCATTCCAACTGTTACATGAAGAAAAAACACATCTGGAATCAAACAAAATACTACATGCTAACCCTAACTCCTGCCCAGGGGAAGCCACACAGCAGTGGGAGCTAAAATGGAGAGCGCACAATTTACTGCTTAGGCTAAACACCGGGTCTTCATAGCGATACATTTTGTGAAAAATTGTGAATAATAACATTTATTTAGATAAAAAAAAACCAGTGTTGGTAACAGTATGGGCCAAGTAAATATAATAATCCACTGCTCCACTAATCTACATTCAATAGCCACTTGTCCATTACAGCAGGGATGGACGACCTTGATCCTGCAGTGTGAGGATTCAGCACTGCAGGGTCAGGGCTGCCTACCACTACATTATGGGTTCTTCGGCAGAGTTGGTCCTGTCCTTGGAAGCTCAATACAGAACTGGATGCCAGTCAAATAATCCGTTTGCCATTAACCAAAAACAAACCAATGAATCTTACAGAAGGCATTTTGTGCTTAAAACCCACCCAAAAAAAAAGTAGTTAGATGTGCGTGAGGACGACCTAAAATTGAGTGTCTTACTTTAACCAGGGAAGCACGCACCAAGCGGCAGGCAGGATGTCGCGCTACTCGGCCGAGCTGCCCGTCACACGTTTGGATGCGCAGATAACGCTCATTTATCGATGACAACGCTTCCGGTAGCTGCCGACCTCTCGGTGAAGTGGGGCTTCGAGATCTGGCAGGCGCTCGCAGAGCCGCAGCCGCATGGCAGCCCCGTGCTGGGGGGGAGATACTGCCTCCCGTCGCAGGCTGAATAGACCCCCGTTTCTGCTTTTTCCCCTTATCTCGCGACGCATGTTCGCTTGCCTCGCGCCATTTGGCAACACGTCTGCTGCAACCGTGACAACGGACTGAATCGGAAAAAACAAACAGAAAAGTAGACAAACAGAGCAAAATAATTAGAAATTAAATTACAAATGAGGCTGAAAATATAGAGAAGGGGACAGACGAATGCAAATGTTAAATCTGGAGTTGACGGAAGGGTTAAAAAAAAAAAAACCTCTCTCAGACTGGATCTGGTTGCAAGCATACCGTCGGGACTTGGCGTTTTGGGTTTGAGAGAGAGACAGAGAGATGGTGACAGAGAGAGAGACAGGAAGGGAGATGAGAGACAAAGAAAAAGAGACAGAGAGAAAGTGGCAAAGAGGAAAACTGAGAGACAGAGACGGGCCAGACCCCCTGATTGCTATCTGACTCCCGGTCGGAAATGAGCCCGTATTAAAAGCCCGCGTGACACGCGACCCAGGAGCCGCAACTGCGCCTCCTTTAAATCAAAAAGACACAAAACTCATTCCTGCTCTCCCTCTGCACAACCCAGCTTTTAGTACAGGAAATTAAAAATATTTAAGAATAAATTTATAAGTGACACGGGCGTCAAAATGAGAAAACAAGACGGGGCGGCATACAGTGTGGGGACCTCGCCACCTCTTTCTGTCCCTTCTGTTCGACTTATTTATAGTGGCGCTATATATATATATATATATATATATATATATATATATATTTATTTATTTATTTATTTATTTAAGCTCCATATTATACTTTACCTCAGTTTGAACGTTTATCTACTTTGTGGTGATTTTGTAAATCACGGTTTCCCGCTACTCTGTACAGCGGTACCGTCGGCGGTCATAAACAGGACACAAGTTTCTGCATTTTCACCGCAGTTATCGTACGACCGTGTAAAGATTCGGTAAGTCTGAGAAATAGCTGATTTAAATGACTTTAATCTTTTAATGAACTTAACACGGAGTCTCCATTCCGTCTGCGCGTTACCGTGGTAACGTGATACCGCATCGGACGCGTGGGACTGGAGCGCGCTTTGGACCGGTCGCTCCGGTTCGCCTCCGGTACTCTTTCCCGAAAACCCCAGGCCCACCCCGGCTGCATCAAAGGCGTCTGCCTTGACGTTAGCGGAATTCCAGTTTATGTGAACCTGATGAGTTATGGAGTGTTAAATAAACAGTGCTTTGAGGTGTTTGCTGGATACCTCGTCTGGGTCAGCGCCACGGCACAACTGTGGCGCAGCTGCCTTGGGGAAGGCAGGAAACTGCAGTTTGTGCATTACTGTACTTTTAAAGTTAATTAGGGAGAATTTAAAACGGGCCCTGTTAAAGAGACAGGCGTTCATTAATTTTCTGGCAGTGGATAAAAAGTAGGACCCGAGCCATTGCCTGTCAGGAGACCCACGCAGTACTTTGATTTCCTGCGTTAAAACAAACTTTCACCCCATTCGGATGATCTCATGAGCCCCGACCATTTGGCCAAAATGGATTTTACGGGGGTGACAGACTCCTGTTCGTTGGCGGCCTGGATTTTATGGTTTGGTCCCTGAAGCTGCCGTCAGACTGGGAAAGTAACAGTTTTTTGCTGCTTAGGTTCAAAACCCTCAACAGGATTCATGGTTTCCAGCCCAACTTGTTCCGTCTTGCTGCACACCAGTGCCCCCTGGTGGGCCAACTGGGTCCAACACATGGGTGATGTGCTCTCTCACACTTGTTGGAACTCTCCCTCTTCCATCATCCCGCCATCTGTTCCCTGAGCTCAGCTGATATCAAATAAGCGTCAAATTAAAAATAAAAACTGGACTCTGCAGATTCCCTCCGAAAGATTTGCTTCAAGTCTCCAGGGTCCAACTTTTTTCCACCTTTTGTCAAGCTTCTATATTTATTTATTTCCCCCCGAGGAAATTGCACATGAATTGCTCGCAGGGATCAGTCGCGTGGGTGAACGAATTAATTCCGCCCGTGCTCTGATGCTGCACTCGAAAGCACTCTGAACATCTTAATGGAAGCATTGACATGGATATGAGCCCTGGCGTGTCAATGTAAATTACCCCTTATGAAAACACAATCGATCACTCCCCCTCCCTTCCCCGTCCCCTTGTCGACTCTGACGATGGGGGGCCCCACTGCTCCTCCTCCGGGGACAGATGGCACGTTCCAGAAGAGCGCCCCCTCATTGCGGGGGGGCAGAACTGCGTAATGCTGAAGGACAGCGGGCCTCCCTGGAGAAGGTGCCAGAGTCCACTGCCGCTGCCTGGCTACTGTCATGCTTCCCGTTTCACTGTGCCATCACATGCCTTTGCAGAAAGCACCTATGTATCTCAGGAAGCACAGTGCACCCTGACCAGCAGGGGGCACCATGAACGGGATGCCAGTCCAGCGCAGGGCATCATCCAGAAACAATGATAAACCATCGTTTTCAGTCTTTGTTCCTCACATGCTTCTTTCGCCGGTCATCACAGCACCATAAAGCTCAGACATGCGTGTAGGTGTTAAGTGAAATTGAGGCAGGGGGTGCGATCCTTCTTCACCTCTACTCTCCCACATGCTTGTTTTATTTACCTGACAGATCATGGCCAATTCTTGGCAAGGGCAAGATGGGCAATTGCCCAGTGCGCCATCTCCTGAGGGGGCACCAAACTTAGCAAAGTTGGCAATCCCCCCCCCTCCTTTTCTGGACAATACAACAGCAAGGTTACTTGCGACCTCCATCCTGTTGGTCTAAATTCACACGGCATGACCTCAGGCTCTATGGTAGACAGCTCGTTTGTGTCCAGTGGCCTGCGATCTCTTCTCAGTTACACGGCTCCCGTGGTCGTCTCCATAGTCGTACCCTGGACCGGTGTCCAGCTTTGCTCAGCTGCCTGGCTCTCTACTCAGGAGACCTCAGTGTAACCTCCCAAGCCACAGGTAAGGATCTCCAACTCAATAGAACGAATTAAAAGCCTGTTATAAGGCCATTATTGACAGCAGGACTGTCAGCCTCCCCCAGCAACCCCAGCTATACCACCTCCTGCCACCAACAGCGCAGGATGATCAACCCCCACCGCCCCAGCAAGCCAGCCACTCTCCTGCTGACACCAGACGCGTCTGAATCTGCCCAGTTCTCTACGCTCCACTAACCAAACAACGGCAGCCCAAGAACGCTCCATTAAAAACGCGGCAAGACAAGATTATATTTTCAATTTAATCTATTTTTTTCCCACAGTTTTAATCATATAAGGTCTTTTGGAAGCTGTTCTGTACTTTTTGAATTTCAGCCAATCAGGATGATGCGCCGATTACGTGATCAGCAGCAGACACGACCGAACGTGCGTGTCAGTGCTACGGAGAGGCTTCTCGTGCCGTGTCGGCGGGAAGGCCTACACCAGCAGCTGGAGTGTGGGAACCAGGGGGCAAGCTCGGTCCCTAACGCCAAGGCGCAAACACTGCCCAGCCTAATATCATGCCCCCTGCTCTCCATGACCCCCAATGGGAACCGGCCCATCTCTGCACCTGCCTCCCAAAAGCCTTCACTCCTTCGTCACATTCCGTGTGCCGAATCTCGGATCACTGGCAGCTTAGCGTCACATTCCGGCATCGTATCGGAGGGGGTTGGGGGAGGGCAGCTTGTCCGTGTGGGGGCCTGTCAATCAAAGGAGTTCCCATGCCTTGGAGCCTCGCAGTTCGACACAGGAAAGGCCCCTGGGACCGGCCCGATTCAGCCTGAGCCGCTCCCTGTTAGTACCGCGCTAATTAGCTGCTGTCCCCAGCGAGCCTGTGGAATCACTCCTTGGGGTTCCCAAAGGCTTAGCCGAAAAAGGAAGAGGCCTCACCCTTATCTCCTGTGGGGTGCTGTGCCCATGCTTCCTAATTTCTCTAAATCTGTGGCACCGTCGCGCCCGGACACAGCAGCGTCTGGCAGTCGCCCGGGGCGTTGCGGGCACCTCCTGCCCATGTCTACATGCATTTCCTCACACCTTAACGGACATACCATACATTGTAGTTTAGCGGATGCTTTTATCCAAAGCGACATAGTCAGACACAGTCAGACAGTCCCTGGTGCATTTGGGGGTTAAGGGCCTTGCGGTGACATCACTCTGCTGAGTCTGGGATTTGAACCAGTAAGCTTCCGATTACAGGTATAGTATCTTATCCCTCTAACATGTAATCAGATTGGGTTGGAGTCCGATGGCTTACTGTGTCTTCTCCCTGCCCCCACCTGCCCCCCACGCACTTGTATCCTACTGAAGCCCCTTCATTGACTTTGTGCGAGTGCCTGTCAGGGTAAAATGTGTGTATAGGGAGAAGTTTCGTCCTCACCACCCCCCCGCCCAGTCGCCCGCCCGCCTGCCTTCCCAGTTCGGCGTTAGACAGCTCCAGCGCTGTGAGGCGTGATTGATGAGCCCATTCCATATGTTTTTATTGAAATCAGTGGGAGTTTAGTTGCCTCACGCATTTTAATACCAAACAAAACATTAGTGTCAGAGTCCCAGGGCTGTGTCGCTCTCGCCGGATTTCATTAACGGCACACCGCAGCGCGGGGAACGTGTCGGGCGGCCCGGGAACACGGGGGGGAGCGGGGGGGGAACGGAGGTGAGGAGGTGGGGGGTGCGGGTGTGGGTGGGGCAGCGGGACATTAAACATGCATGTGTCAGCTGACCTGCTGTATTTTAATTCAGTTTTGTCACTTTAACTCGTTTTGCTGGAACTTCAGGGCTGTCGGCGCATTCGGGCTTCGCCCCGGCACCGGCGCCCCCCGTCTGTGGCTGCTCCTCGCTAATGTAAGCAGCTGGCTTGATGGCCTTTTCCAAGTGCCCTGCCTTTCTCCTGAATGGGCTCCATTTGCCACTGACGCTTTCATCCTCGCTGAGCGGCCTGCCAGCTCTTCCTCCCAAGCCCCTGCGTCTTGCAGAGAAGCCCAGGCTACATTTAGCGCGGTCCATTTAATACGGCGCTACCCTGCAGGCCTCCGCACTCCACGGCCGCCACGTCCCCCCACGGTGCTCATCCTCCCTCATCCTCCCTCATCCCTCTGCTGCCGGACAGCAGTGCAGTAATACCCCTTGCCAGCAGGGGGCTCCCTCCCATCCTGCTCCAATCACCCCCCCCACCTCCTTTTTTCCTCGCGCTCACGGCCTGTGCTCTCACCCACCCCTACCTCCCCGCTGCGGAGCTGGGGAGATTCCCGCTCACGGATTCACGGCTAATCAATCATCGCGGTGCCTTAATGACACCCCGCTGCTGCTCTAATATCTTCTGGCGTGAGCCGCCGCTGCCGGCTCCGGGCTCACGCCGGCAAACATATGGCGGCGCCGAGTGAGTGACAGGCCCCCCTTACGCGCGTGTGGCACCCCGCGCGACGGATCCCATCAGCCGCGCACTCGGCCGCCGGCGGCAAGGAGACAGACAGAGCAAGGGGGAAAAAAGACTGGATGAGGGGGAGAGAGAGGGAACGATGGAGAGCCAGAGGAGAAGATCATCTCAAGTCCTGCTTGGCTGGGTCCTCAACCCAGACAGGAAGAGTCTGCGTGAAAGTAGGCCAAGAGTGAACTACACTGAGACGAGAGTTTTCCTCAAAGTTTCCGCCGCAGCTCTGGTCCACCGCAAGGAGCCGCAGCAGGAAGCCTGGGATACAGACCCAGAGATTGATGGTGTCTCACAAAACACTTGATCCAGGTGCTTCATTACTACAACAGAAACATTACAATCTCTATTAATGAATCAGTCTTAAATTACTATGGGCAAACGAAACAATGTTGGTGGTTTTTCTGAACATTTTTCAAATTTTCATTCATCCATACATCTTGCAGCTGATTATCCTGATCAGAGTACCACTGGCTGTAGTACTTGTGCCAAGCAACAGGGGGCACAAGGCCAAGGCACAACCTGGATTTACATTCCTGGTGGCGATTCTACATTAAAGGTGGGAAACTCATCAAATGGCACAGGGGAGGCCTGGAAGGAAATGAATTCACAATTAGAAAAAGAATGTCATTTCCCAGAATGCCCCCCTGCGACCCTGAGGAGCAAGACAGGGGCAGAGAGCGAACAGCTGCTCCATCCCCTCCTCCCCACCCAGGTGCTCTGTGGTTATTCTTTCAGCAGAATCCCACCCGGATCCTTAAATCCTCAAATGAAGAGGGCGCTATAGCCCATCCAACCAATGAGTGACAGCGACATCCGTGTGACACATCAGGATATCTCCTGTATTAACATTTTTCTTATTAGACACCTTTATCCAAAGCAGTACACATTTCAGAAGGCAAGGTCAGCCAGCCCCTGAAATCTTGAGCAGACCAACCATAAGGACCCATCCCACCTCCGCACTGTCCGTTTTCCACCTCTCTACGACACCCGTGCCCTTCCTTATCCAGGCTCTTTTTGTCGGAAAGAGGCACATCTGGTCGGCACTCTGAGCATAAAATGGTTTCCTGCTCGGGGAGGGGGGGGGGTGTTCCGCCACCATGTTTGAGGTGCCCCGTTTGGCCCTAAGAGACAGGGATTAAGGCCAGGAGAGGGAAATGTATAGTGATGGATGGAGGGATCCCTCGAACCCCTTACCCATGCCTCTTCCACATCTCCTCAGTCTTTCCCATCGCCTTCGGATCGTACAGCACCTCCACGTGGGCCATGACAGGAAGCAGGTGCCCCCACCAAAGCGTGCCGGGGGGGCAGGTGGGCCACTCAGGCCTGCAGAGTTTACACAGTCTGCTAGCCAACATTTAGCAGCATCTCACCTCATGGGACCCCCTCTGAGGGTGATGAGGGGACAGGGGCGAGCGGGGGGGCACTGCAAGCAAGATGTGAACGCCTTGTGCTTTGTGGGGGCATGGAGCGCTTGCCGGAGGTACGTCCGCGGCGTTTAAACATGAGGATTAGTGCCTCCCCCTCTCTTTTGCTAATGCACTGCGGCTTAACCCTAGAGTCGGCGTTTGGGGGGGGGGGGGGCGCGTGAGAGGAGCGAGGGTGGGACTGGCACCAGGCCCAGAGCCCTCTTACCCTCCCTGCCCCCATTGTGTGGAAGCAGAGTCCAGTCAGCACTGCCAAATGGACTGCAAAAATAACATCACTACGCTAATATTTGAAAAACGGGGGATTTGCAGGTTTGCCTGTCCACTAAAATGCCATTTTTGTTTTAATTCTCCTCTCGAAAACAGGCGTATTTATGGTGAGAAACCAGTGGGAGATGGACCTGTCTCCCTGACGGTACTTTCTGCTCGGTTCTCAGTTATGCGAAATTCACTTCTCCGTTAATTCCCCCACGCATGCTGCCCTGGATCGTTTACGTGTGCCCATGATCCAGAGGTTTTCCCTTAAAAGCTGTTTTATGGAAACGCTTGGATTCTTTCTAACATAAACATGGCTTGCCATGTCCAATCGCTAATGCTTTGAGTGGATTACATCTTGCCATATTCGCTTTCTGCGTTGGTATGGATAATGCACGTCAAACAAGTGAATAAAACATAAAGCAAATGTCAATGTATTCATAATTCATACAGATCTTTTGAGGTAGGTTAATGTGTTACGCTGCATGTTTTGTGTAAAATATGCTTGGATATTGCAAATGATTGATAACAGCAATAGGCAGTATTATGTCATAACATACATCAAGGGAGTAGATTTCGGTGCGGACCTCAGGGTCTTCTCCCTGCCAGGAGTGTGGAAGTACCACTGATTTGGCTCCTAGCAACATTGACACCAAACCTATGCCCTTGACAGACACAGAACAAGTGAACATAAGATGCTTTATTTGCTTCATGACTAGGCTGCACTTATTACTGCACAAAAACATCAGATAAACATATTCTATCTTTGGTGCTATCATTTCAATTTATTGACCACTGAGTAAAAGGAAAATTCTTGACCAATTTATGAGGAAGTAAGATGGTCTTATCAGAATAGGAAAACATTTTTTAATGGCAAACAATGAATAATAATATCCATCCATTTTCTGAAACTGCTTGACCTATGCAGGGTCGCCATTCCAGAAGCTACGGATGCAAGGCAGGGAACAACTGAGAATGGGGTGCCAACCCATCACAGGGCACACTCACACACCATTCACTCACACACCATTCACTCACACACAAGTAGCTATGGGTTATTTAGTAACTCCAATTAACCTGAGCATGTTTTAGGACTGTGGGGGAAAACCAGAGTACCCGAAAGAAACCCCACAACAACACGAGGAGAACATGCAAACTCCACACACATGTAACCCAGGCAGAGACGCAAACCTGGATCCCAGAGGTGTGAGATGACAGTAGCTACTAACCACAGCACCACCACGCCAGCCCATAATAATAATAATAATAATAGAAACGATTTTGTTGGCTTTTTGTGTAACAATAAACATTTTCTAGGAAATAAGTCGACCACAAATAGACTGAAACTGAAAGGGATTCCTCAACTTTGCATTCCAAAAGTCTTGGATTGTTATTTTCTAGCTACGGCCACCAGGCACATGAAATTCATCAGTATGCTGTAATTCATACGTCGGCATTTAAATAAAATTACGTAACATTTACACTAATAATTACTGCTGGTGTATTACACATATACTCAAGCCTTAATAATAAAAATCGGCACTCGACGCTTAAAAATATTTTATAATAACATGTATTTAGGGCAAACAAAATGGCAGTAAATCGCTTGAAAACATATCAAGATTTATATTAAATAAGCATTCGCAACTCAAACAATAACACAGGCCTAATATAATATAATGAAGGTAGATCGCGTTTATATCGAAGCCTCCAAAAGCAAAAAATGACCAATTTTAATCTGGGATGACGTATGTTATGATTTCAAACCATTTACTGTAATAATAAATCGCAAATGTACTGATCCGTTTGGAAATAAAAGCGTAAGAAAGCGTATTGTCATCAGACTATTTACACAGTCGTATCAGTAACTGATAGAGTATTAATGACTGCTTTCAGCTCTCTGTCGGCACTCTGATTTATCCCAGATGTGCTCTAGCTGGGACGCCGCTAAGTGGAACACTTGTGAGTACTTGTGAATACTTGCATGATATGAAGTTGCTGGCCGGTTTTTCGTCAAACTATCTTTCTCCTGACCGGTGATAGCACTTTAGAGATGTGTATCGTACTGTAAAACGGTTCCAAACTTAAGTCCGAACCTCTTCCACCTGCCTTGCATGGTTAAACTCAGCCGTTCCGTCAAGAAAGACTTAGCCCGACATTGTGAGACATACTGGTGAGCCGTCCTTAGATCTACGCTAAAAAAGAAATGATAACGCAGTGCAACAAAACCACTTACCCGTATTTATAGTAGATAGCAGGGTAATATTTATAGTTAAAGCTACTTCGCTATCTAATAAAACAATAGTTTATTGTAAACAGAGGTGATGGTTGAAGCATATGAAACAAGAGTGTAACACATCGCAAAACAAACAAATTATGACTTTAAATGGCCAGCAATATACTGGAAAAAAATATTCAGTGTAGATATATTGTGCATATACTGTACATCCTCCTTCCTTAGTCCTCTTTAAAGGGCCGTGTGGCAGTGCTTTAAAACGGCTTTCGGTAACGCTAGTTGTCACTTGGTCGATGCTTTCCTAACAAAGGGCACAGGAATTAATGGTGTATCACAAATTACCGCGTGGAAGGTGATGCCTGACTGGGGGCAGAGAATGGGAAGCATCAGAGTGGCGGGAGTGGGCGGTGGCGTCAGCTCCAGAGGTGCAAAGCGTGACCATTAGCGCGGCCTTCTGGGCGAGACGGGGCAGCGACGGTGCGCATACTGTGCACGGAATTAAACGTGCAACGTGCTAATTAAAAACATAGGGGTTTGCTGGGAAGGTGACCTAAGAGTTAAAGATACTGCACTTTTAATCAAAGGAGTGCAGCTTTTTAAAAAATCACATGCATATATGCTAACCTTGAGCCGGATGGTTTACCCAAAACATCGTGAGACCTGGGGGGTCTGAATATGCAGGAAATGGGGGGGGGGGGGCGGCGGTAAAGCCTTATCGCGTGCCTTCCCTAAGCGGCTGTTTGCCTCGTTTTTACGTGAGTAGCCTGACACCTAGTGGCCATTTAGAGGCAGTACAGGCCAAAATCCAGAATGGCCTCATATTAGGCGAAAAAACACTTTACAGTTTGAGATTCCTATTATATTGTGCCAGTTCCAAAACCAGTAATATGTATTGCTTTTGTTAATCTTTACGGTGCTACTTTATTAATCTGATTTTCTACAATGTTTTTAGTTATTTATACTGCAGTGGCCCTGCTGGAGGGATGATGGAGGGACAGAATGAACATCGGGCCTCTCGCCTCATCCAGGGTATAACGATGGCGGAAGAAACAGGTCATTTTAAAATCGTAATTTTATTAATAGTTTAAGATTTTATTAAAGATACATCTATCCTTTGTCCAGCCACCTGGACTCATAGGGCACAAGGTAGGGTATGTGCTGGAAGGGACGCCAGTCCATCACGGGGCACGAGGCAGGGGTACACCATGGACGGGACGCCAGTCCATCACGGGGCACCCACACACATACTATAGTCACCAATGAGTCTAACTGTATGTGTTTTGTTACAATGGGGTAGAAACCTGCATGACATGCAGAGACCATGCTAACTCCACACACACACACACACACACACACACACACACACACACACCACACACATACACACACACAGAAGGGGGAGGGGCTTTGAACCCTCAATCCTGGAGGTGCAGGGCACCGATGCCGCTGTGCTGCCCGTAGAACATGACAGCCAGTGTAAATCCACACACCAAGCGTCATAACTGGGGGCAGACACATGACAGCCAGTGTAAATCCACACACCAAGCGTCATAACTGGGGGCAGACACATGACAGCCAGCACTAACTACTAATAATGACCAAGCCTGTCTCTACCTGTGACAGTGGGATCTGTATTCTGAGCAGCACAGCAGAAGTCTGAGAGCATCATATATGTGCTGCCACAAACCAGAAGTGTGGTGTATTTCGATAGAAATACGCAAACATGGTTTATAAAACAAGGGTCATCTTGATATACTGTCATTCTTTTAAATTAGTTCAGGTTGTGATGACTTTATATTTAACTTATTCATCTGAAACTTTCATCCAAAGAAACCTGTAGTAGAGGGAAGAGTTACAATTTATGTGTGCAGCCTAGGATTAGAATCAACAACCTTCACATTGTCTTTACATCACTCTACCGGGCAGTGGTGGCTTAATGGTTAGGGAAGTGCACTTGTAATTGAAAGATTGTTGGTTCGAATCCCTGACCAACAAGGTACCTCCCCCAAGCACTGCTCCCTGGGTGCTGAATTAGCTGCCCCCTGCTATGTCATGATGTCACATATGGGTTAAATGCAGTGGACACATTTCATTGTTGTGTGGTGTGTCAACAATGACCACTGATCTCTGAACTCTATTTGTGGAGCTAGAGGAGATACTATCATACCTACATGTGTGTGTAATATTAGTACTCAAGCTGCAATATAAACCATTAGCTTATAGTAATGCTGTGACACATCAGGAGCTCTGTCCTGGACAATCGTGGGTCGCTAACCTGCGCATGGCTCTCTCACAGAGACACACAGCTGTGATTTATTTATAGCACAGCCTGCGCTGACATGGCACTGAGCGTCGCGTCGGGGAGCTGGGCTCTGCGGCTCAGCCGCTGCGGAATCTGCTGCTGGTCTCCAGCACAGGTGCTAAAATTAGACTGAGGCGAAGTGGGAGAGAGCATTCACCAGGGCAGACGTTCAGAAAAAAGCAAACTTTCCCACCTGCTAACATTGCCTCCCCACCCCTTGGCACTAGCGGATCCTGGTCAGTGGATGTGGGTGAGTCATAAAATCCTGTGTTTCGGGCCCCGTTGTTCCTGATAAGTGTTTGTGTAGCATGACACACCATGTTTAACCTTTGAACATGGGGGAGTGGAGGGGGGACGGAAAGGCTCGATTGCCCCTGAGGCAGGAGTTAGCTGCCCCTGAGGCAGGCGTTAGCCACTCCTGGGACTTTTATCACTGGCTCAAGTTCTGCTGACATTCATAAGCAAAGTTATTTCAAGATGAGCAAACTGTCACTTACTGTGTTTAAATTCATTTCTCCAGTTTGTAGCCGCTATGACTAGTATCAATACTATAACTAGCTCTCAGTAATGTTTCCTATCTCTATATCAATGTCTAGGCAAAACATCCATGCTGATTGCCAACGGACACTGAGCGAGTGGGCAGATGCCCTGAGATTGCTGGGTATTGAGAAGGAGCCAATGGGGAGGTCCGGAGAAGCAGGTGGTGGGCGGGGCCTGCATAGCCCAGACCCTCTGGTCCGGGAGGCTTTTGTGATGTCATATGACTACATCAGCTACGTGACAGCGAGGCCCGGCACTTCTGTGCCCCCTGCTCCCTCAGCCGCAGCTGCTGCCCTGCGACACGCTGGAGATGAACTGCTCCTCAAATTCCCCATCTTTTTTCGCCGCTGGCCACGAGTCTTCCAGGATGTGACGGAAACCTCTGCCTGCCCCATGCTCATCGCCATCCTGGATGAGCACTTTGCCCCCGCCCCTGGGGGGCGCCGGAGAGAGTTGGCCTGGAGTGCTATCTTGTCAGTGTATGTGCTGGCTGGACAGATGGCATTGCACTGCCAGGAGAAGGGCATGCTGGGAACTCTTCCCGAGCTTCAGGAGTGTGTAGGGATGTATGTGGAGAGATTGATCTGCCCAGAGATCCGGGACAAGGGTGGATGGGTAAGTATTTTCTGTTTTTTTTTCAAACTTGACTCCCTGAACTACAATATAGACTTTGCTAACATTGACAATGCTTCCTCTTAGTTTAGTGTTACTCTTTTTGTGTAGCGCTGTAACCATTACAAAATAAAATTCTGCAGAACAACAAGGTGCTTCTGTGGATTAAAGTCACCTTCACTTTGTTTTTGTTAGTCTGGATTTGTGTCTCGCTTTGGTAAGAAGCAGGACCTAGAAAGCCACGTGAAGAAAGTGTGCAGCTGGACTCTACTCATACTGACCATGAGCATCATCTCATATTTCTTGTGGAAAAGGAGGGTGCAGTAAATCACAGCACCATCCGGTGACGAGGATGATTCATCCTGAAGAATGTCCCGAAGAAAGTCTTTTCGCTCCCTAACATTCTTATTGGTATCAAACCAATACTGGCAAGTTGCAACAAGAATGACTACAAACCGATACCTAACCACCCACAAGAGGGCGATAGTATCCCATCTACCATTTTTTACTTTGTGCTTGACAATTCGAGTTGCCAGGTCAGAAAAAAAATGTATAGCCAGTTAGCCACAATACTTCCTATAAACTGCACAGCATGGCCTGAAACCAGTGATTGTGGAACAAGGTGTTGGGGGAAATTCCTCTATTGATCATTTTTATCTCACACACGTGCCCTTTATGTCGCAAATAGCACATTTTTGTGCACCATTTCACTGCATGTCATTTTGAATTTTTCTGGTTTAAAAATGTATCTTGTGAACATCGTCTATTTTTGCAGCAACCCCCCCTCCCCCCAATAATGCTACACCAGATTTCACAATCCTGTTTCTTAAGGAGCAGAATTTAGCATGAAAACTTCAATTCTGGAAACTCTGCTGACAATAAATGATAAAGCACTTACATGGCTTCATATGCAGTGATGTCAGCTATTTATTATACCATATGGGGATGACCTTTTAGATTTTTTATATGGTTTTAGCAGTGAAACACTGCCAGTGGGCCTTGCAACACTGACCGAGATGAACAGATGATGGACGGACTCTGTCAGCAGTATCACCATTAAAGGTGCCAGCAGTGCATTTTTGTATTCCTTAAAAATGAGTGATGGCCCAAATACCCCATATTATATATTGTTCAGTATTAAATGAAGATATTAGTATTTTTAAAAATAATGGCTACGCACATTAACAAACTTAATGAAATAGCTAATAAAATTAGCTTATATTGTTCATTATGAAATAATCGACATGCGACACATTAAGTGCCTATATCAAATGTATCCATGTAAACCTTGCACATTGAACATAGAAAAATAAAACATTTAGGTATAATATGCAGTGAAGTCATCTCCTAGTCCATTCGGCTCCGTCTCCCAAGATACACAAGTCTTCTCTGCAAAAGTTGACACTGGCAGTCACATGAACCGAGAAATCAAGCTCCTTACCTTGTCAGCATTTATCACCCAGATTAACAAGCCATCTTAGTGCAGGATTTAATCCTCTAAAAGAACAGTTCAACTATTGTATGGATGTTTAATGCAGCAGAAATATTCCTTATTGCAGTGTTTTACCAATTTAGCATTTTTCACTGTTGTAGTATTAATTCAGATGAATGAGAAATTGTAATATAATTTTAGACCTTTAGGTTTTATGCTGAGATGCTTTCCATATTGTAGATGCACTGTACTGTGTAATTAGTTCTGCAATAAAAAAAAATCCCTAGCTACATAATATGGTAACCTATTTTTGTGTTGCCAGTGAAACAGGAGTTTATATATATATAAAAATGGGTTTTATTGGCAGGTTTCTGTACAGAAAGGAAACAGAAGCAATAAGCAGAAGTGACAAAAAAGGACAGTTTTTGAAACTCTGGGAAATATTGTGTCAGAAATTATACAGCTTGGAATAATTTACACACATTACGCAGCCTCCTCCTCCGCCTCATCCTCAAACTCTCCTTCCTCCTCTGCGGTCGCATCCTGGTACTGCTGGTACTCGGACACCAGGTCGTTCATGTTGCTCTCCGCCTCTGTGAACTCCATCTCATCCATGCCCTCGCCGGTGTACCAGTGCAAGAAGGCCTTGCGCCTAAACATGGCAGTGAACTGCTCAGAGATACGCTTGAAGAGCTCCTGGATGGCCGTGCTGTTGCCGATGAAGGTAGCGGCCATCTTGAGCCCACGGGGTGGGATGTCGCAGACAGCTGTCTTCACGTTGTTTGGGATCCACTCGACGAAGTAGCTGCTATTCTTGTTCTGCACATTCAGCATCTGCTCATCAACCTCC
This sequence comes from Paramormyrops kingsleyae, assembly GCF_048594095.1. Taxonomy (NCBI): domain Eukaryota; kingdom Metazoa; phylum Chordata; class Actinopteri; order Osteoglossiformes; family Mormyridae; genus Paramormyrops; species Paramormyrops kingsleyae. The sequence goes on along the minus strand of NC_132798.1, from coordinate 18,759,045 downwards.
TTCATGGACATGCGTCCACGGAAAATGGCCGCCACCGTCAGGTATCGCCCGTGACGGGGATCACAAGCCGCCATCATGTTCTTGGCATCGAACATCTGCTGCGTGAGCTCAGGTACTGTGAGGGAACGGTACTGCTGGCTCCCCCTGCTGGTGAGGGGAGCGAAACCAGGCATGAAGAAGTGAAGGCGGGGGAAGGGCACCATGTTGACAGCGAGCTTGCGCAGGTCAGCGTTGAGCTGGCCGGGGAAGCGCAGGCAGGTGGTGACGCCACTCATGGTAGCTGACACCAGGTGATTAAGGTCACCGTAGGAGGGTGTGGTCAGCTTCAGCGTGCGGAAGCAGATGTCATAGAGAGCCTCGTTGTCAATGCAGTAAGTTTCGTCTGTGTTCTCTACCAGCTGGTGAACGGACAGTGTGGCGTTATAAGGCTCCACCACGGTGTCAGACACCTTGGGGGAGGGAACCACGCTAAAGGTGTTCATGATGCGGTCGGGGTACTCCTCACGGATCTTGCTGATAAGCAGGGTGCCCATGCCCGAGCCGGTGCCCCCACCCAGGGAGTGGGTGAGCTGGAAGCCCTGCAGGCAGTCGCAGCTCTCTGCCTCCTTCCTCACCACATCCAGAACAGAGTCGACCAGCTCAGCCCCCTCTGTGTAATGGCCCTTGGCCCAGTTGTTCCCAGCACCGCTCTGACCTGCAATGTAGTGTTAAGCACCATAAACTAAAGATCAGGACAAAATTGGTCTCATTTTAATTAACCAAGAAACTTGTGTTTGTGTTAAAGTACCACGATGAGCACCACCTAACTTACCGAAAACAAAATTGTCTGGTCTGAAAACCTGTCCGAAGGGGCCAGACCTGACAGAGTCCATTGTACCCGGCTCAAGATCCACCAGGACAGCACGGGGGACGTACTTGCCACCTGAAATGTTTTTAAAACTATTACTACAAAATTCATAGCATCTGAAATTGATCAAATTGTGCTAAAATACAAGTATTCGTTTTAACTTGTCAAATGAAAGATCACCTGAGGCTTCATTGTAATATACATTGATCCTCTCCAGCTGGAGGTCACTGTCACCATTGTAAGTGCCAGTTGGGTCAATGCCATGCTCATCGCTGATCACTTCCCAAAACTGCAAAAGGCAAAATATGAAAAAAAGTTACCATGTGACAGCAAGAGCAACTACAGTGATGTCACTTCCGGGGTTTGCGCACGCATCTGTAGACACGACTTTAAATCTAGTTCAGGTTAGTTATTTTTTTAACTCGAGTTCAGGATTATTTTTGCACAAGTCTCCAAATAACCGCAGCCCCAGTCGCACGGAAAACAAATGCGGAAGTTGCGAAACGAAAATGCGCCCTTGCGCGCCAAGAGGGCAAGGAAGGCGCCGCGTGGTGCCCGCCGATTGGCTGGGCTCCATCCGGTGTAATTTTTGAAAATGGTAACGTCACTTCTCGCGACCTTCTGGTCCCGCCTACCGCTCGCAGACACTGCGGCGCGCGGAACTAGAGCGTTTATGGAGCGCACATACCGGCGAAGAAGCTTCACAAAGAAATCCTAAAATTACTATACTTAGAAAGCTTAATAATAATGATATGCGATGTATCAAATAACACTCAAACATATAACTTGTTGCATTAGTTGATTTAGTAATAAAACTACTTCATATTATTCCGCAATGCAGTAAACGTTTGTGGGAATCCCCACCCAGCTCATTGCTCTTAAGATACACGTCAACCAAGATTCTAACTTCGGTAATACGCTTTTGGGACTATCAAATTGCAAATAAATAAGAGGTATTTGATTTAGAACTATTTGCTCGGATGTTTTACATATCTTCCTTATTTTTTTTCCTCATGCTTCAAATATCAAATATGTGGTCGTTTCATTTTAAAAATATCAAAACCAGAATTAGAAAAAATATTTGCATGCCATGTTGTTTACAGATAAAACATATACTGGTTTTCCCACCAAAACATTTTATCAAAATGGAATATATAAAATATTGCCGATTCAAAGTGACTGACCTTTGCACCAATCTGATTACCGCATTGTCCGGCTTGAAGATGCACGATTTCCCTCATTTTTTTAGTTCAATAGGTAATACACAACACGATCAGAATAGGAGCTGCTGCTTTCTTCAAATGCCTGTTAACGGCACGTCTCCAGCGCTTTAAGACTTCATGAACACCCGCCTTTGCTGTACAGTCAAGCGCAGTGTCCTCGACAGCCATTAGCTACTTGCCATCACAACCTGCTGTCACTCTACCTTTAGACCAATCAGAATTGAAAGGAAAATACTCTCATTGGCCCTGTAAGTCTATCATTCAAATTGAACGAAAACGTTTTTTTTCTACCGTCGCTCCTTACGCAGTTAGTTGAGAGATGAATAGCGAGATCTGGCCTGAAAAATAAGGTAATAATGTAGGTGTTGGAGTTGTTTAATTTAATTTCTTTGAACGTCGTTATTAAGAATGGAACGAAAATAGTTTTACAGGTCTTCATACAAAAAATAGTAATACTATGTTATAGTCAAACTCCCCCTGAAATACCACGTGTCTGTTCAGTTGTGGAAAAAAATACCTGTTTTAAGAAAAAGAGCGCCGGGCTTCTGATATGTCAAAATAGTGTATAACTTAAATATTCCATATGTCTGAAAATGCATTTACTACAATCGGTATGGTGATTCCAATACAACGGGATGTGTTCGATAAATTAAATAAGGTAAAAGCAGGTACAATTCACACTCCCCGCCCCCCCCCCCAATGTTGAGAGCTTTGTGGGGGATGGCAGGCAGGGGAGGAAATCAGCTTTTGGAAACCATACAGTCGTTTTACTATACAAGGATTTTCACGATAGACGTTAAAAATATATGTAAAAGGGACACATTTTTCAACAACAGTCTCGACATTACAACTTGGCCCACTTATGCCATGAGTTGTTCAAATACAGGGTCGCCAGTTTCGGTCAGATGGCTGCCGTGAGATTTTAAATTCGAGACAAGTCTGCACATATATGCATACGTATTTACATGTATTTAAAAGTTTTATCACCTTGTAAATAGTCACTAAGGTTTGCAAACTACCCAACGTTTTTGATGTAGCTTAGGTTTATAATGTACATAATAATGGATTTGCCGTCAGGGGTGTTGCTAGAGATATTGCCCCCCCCCCCCCGGTCCAGATTAATCCAGTTATTTTCCAATTTTTTTAGGCTCCCCTGTCACTAGGAGCCCTTGGACTCATCTTTACTTTCACCCCCCCTTACGGTACCCCTTTTTGCCGTAACATTTATTGTGTGAGCGTGAGGCAAAGCGTGTCATGTCGGATGCGTGACGGTTGCCAATCCTGTAATTATGATTATGCCAATATTGGAATATTATTGCATTTTCAACCACCTATTGTGTGTACTTGCATCAGTATTTTGTGTCCTGTCGGTCTTTTTCAAAGCATTGTTTGTTTAGTCATCTGCAGTGTCATTCACCAGCACCATGACTGCTTTGTATTGTATTTGAATTTTTCTTTTGAAGACGCCGTACCAGCAGCTGGTTAGTAAGTGACCCATTGTATCTAGCGAATTGCGGTAACAATGCTGTCGCCTTATCTGCAGGAAGAGCTGCTGTTTTCGCTTTAAATATTCAAAAGCGGAGCCGGACGTATAAGGAAGCGCTGGTTTGCTCTCCAGAGAGGAAATCCGAAAGCCTCTTTACGTAATAGATATGCTATGCTCCGATTTCTATTCAGTTATTTCATGTGTTCTTCTCAAACATACAAACCATTGCACCAAAGCAGTCAATATTTTGTTAATGGCAGGAAACACTGTTTGCAGGGCTGGATTGGCCCTCTGGAATACAAGGCATTTTCCCAGTGGGCCAGTGGGGTTGTAGGCTGGTGAAATTTAATCCTTCTCCACCCTTGTCTGTTATATATGAGGGCTGATTAAACACAAACTAGCGTCATGTGAGGGTGCTGTATGTTCACAAATGTGGACATGAGCCCTGGTACAGTGACATTATCAGCTACCATAAGCCAGCCTCCTTGTATCTAATTGCTTGTGCAGGCATCCTGTGGATTAATGGTCACTGTGGCAGAAGAACATTAGATCATATGAGTGGTACATCTTTTCAGAAACATCATGGGCAACATAGATGAGGTGGTTTTAAAAGGCTCTCCTATGGATGTTTTTGTTCTCTTCTTGGGGGGGATTTGCTTTGTCCATAATACTGCACACACCCTGGCAGCGCAGCAGGGGTCTGTGAGCTGAGATTGACCAAGTGCAAACATGCTGATTAAGCAGGAACGTCAGAGAAACTGCAGAAATCACAGCAGTCTGATGTCCTAAAATGTGCCGCATGGTGCGTCTGTAAAGGCCAGTGCTGCTGAATGCTTTGAAAGGAGAAGAGGAAACAGGTAACAGGAAGTAGTGCTTCTCTGCACTTCTGCACGCTGTTATCCTCTGAGATGGACCCTAGCCATAGAACAAGGGTAATGGATACAGGTCTAAAAGGTGGTGAGGCACTGACCTGTGTCTGCTGTATAATTTAATATGAAAAACACAGTGCAATTAGTGCATAACCTGTGTGTTGAGACACACACAGAGGTATTATGAGATATATGGAATGTCGACACCCCCCCACACCCTTGATAAACAACAAACAGTTGTACCAAACAACACCTTGATGTCAGTGGTGGGTGGAGAGCTGACAGGGTCTCCAAGGTGGAAGTTTAGCAGACTGGGGGCAGGTAGACCTGAAATATGGGTAAGGGGTCATATTAATGCAACCTAGGCAAAACGGGGGGGGGGGGGGGGTGACTTACCTCAGTGAGATGATGTCAGATGTCAGCTGATGTCAGGAATGTGTCTGTTCATCTGACCATATGGCGATTAAAGCCTGTGTTTCCTCGTTTGTCCATCCTTCCATTTTACTTTTTTATATTTTTGTTTCTATACTGCTTTTTATTTTGTTTCTCGCTGTTTGCTGTGTGTTTCAAACGATGGCGGTTGTATTTTGTGTTTCAGCGGCAGGCTATTTGCATAACCAATCGATAGCAAATACTTTTGCAAGTCCCACCCCAAAGTACCGAAGTACCAAAGAAATACCCCAGCTGGTTTGGCACTTTCGGGATTGGAACTTTCGGTACTGGTACTCAACCGGAAGTCAATGGAAAAGCGAAAGTACTGTACCCAAAGTACCGTACTTTGTGCGGTGGAAAAGGGCCCTTAGAGTCCTGGGGGAGCGTTGCCCCCCCCCCGACCCCTGACTGCACATCATCATGGCGACAAAGCCAGCATGACTCTAGCCGGACCCGCAGTGGCCGACAGGAAGTGATGTTGAAAGTTCCTGCCCACTTGGCTGATTCTGCGAGTTCCCCCAGAGATCGTGTCAACAAGCATTTCTGAGGCAAGCAGACAGACTTCCTTCCCCTTTGCGCAAAGTGCATCGACCTTCTCTCAAAGCCATTACTGAAGCACAAAATCTGGACATACATTACACACTCAAGTGTAACATTTCAGTAATAATAAGAAAGTGCTCTAGCAGCAGTCAGATTCTTCTCAGTTAAAACAGAAAGAATGTTAAATAAATCTTGTATCAAATCCATAACAAGCAAGGTCTTCGGTTAAGTTTATCCAGTTTTGATTTAACAATCTTAACCAAAACTGGGCCTAACATTGCTGAAGCTTGCAGGGGGTGGAGCTATCCAGAAGGCCACACCCCCTGAGCGACAGACAGTGCCACCCAGTCTCTGCAGCAGTCTGCTGCCCCTTCTTAACAGCCATGCTGCAGCACAGTTTTCACCAGGTCGTAAATTGTTTATATGCCAAAGCGTAGGAGGATGTGAGAAAGTGCTGCACTGGTGGGATGGGATGTGGGGGGGGGGGGGGGGGGCACCACGACCTTCTTGTCAGTATCTGATAGATTTATGTAGCTCCACACCAAGTTGGTCTCGTACCTAGTCCTGATTGTGCTTATTCCTCTGGGGGGGTTGGGGCCATGTGACTCGGGAGCCATGGAGTGAGTTAGCATTTCTCTGCCCCCCCCCCACGGGGTTGTCCTCAGATAGGGAGAGACAATGTACCTTTAAGAGAATCTTCGGCTAGGCATGAAATGAAAGTGTTTTGCCAGCAGTGGCCGCCGCCGGGACAGATGCGTTGACGTGGTTTGGACTTCGGCTCGCTGACGTGGCGATGCCGACATGACGTGCTGGCATCCTGCTTTCCCCATGATCAGGAGGGAAGCTCCCTCTGTGCTGCAGGCTGTTGTACTCTGCCCTTCGCAGGCCTTACCTGCCACCAGGCCCCCCAGGATTAGTGATTATGAGGATTGTGGTTAGACCATGGTAAATAGCCCTCAAAACCTCCCCTGCCCTGCACGCCTTCTACCTTTAATGCTGAAGAACTGAGGTTTCACACTAAAGTTTGTCGACTCTCAAAGCTAAATAGAAAAGACGAGTTCCTCATTCTCCTGTCAGCAGTTTGTGCCTCTGTCTATGTTTCTTGTTTATCTTCTCCTAATGACGGGGAAGGCGGGGAGGGGGAGGGGAGCCAAATGCTCACACCCCGGACAGCTCAGCCAAACAGCTTCTCAGCTGCCCTCAGCTTTCTCTGGCAGCTTCTATGCACTGAACAAATGCACAAATGAGTAAAATACATCACCAGCGATTAAGCCCTAAAAGCAGGCTCTCAGGAACATGACCTCATTCCCTGAGCCTGAGCCGAGCAGGCCACGGACTCCCTGCGGCACGGCGAAGCGCATTCTGCAATGGGCATGTGGTGTTTAGATCAAAGACTGGCACGGTGGTGGGGAGGGGGAGGGGGCGTTTGCATTTGCATTTCAGGAGAAACAATGGCTCGTATTTGCATCCTTCTCAGCAAGCTAATTTTTTTCATGCTAAAGGAACAGTTTAAGTCCAGCAGATACCATCAGCAGGTGGCCCTACTGGATAAGGACAAGGACTCATTCCCTGAGGACGTCCTCCACAGGTCCTGAGTGAAGCACATGGACAGGCAGCCAACCAGAATCCCAGCAGTTAAAATATCCCACTGTGTAACTGGGCAGAAAGTACTTCTGTAAAGAATGCCAGCTAAACGTCACATGAATGTTTCCTGCAGTGCTGAAGTTAAGCTAAAACCTGGCTCCTCTTTGACAGGCTTGCCGCTCTACTCGTTTTGAACTCTCTGGTGGAGGGCTCAGAACCGGCCAATTACCCCGCAGTTTAAAAACGGCCTTTGTCCAATCAGGAGTGGGGTCATACACCAGGGAAGACCAATCACAACCCTCCCCGCCAAATTCTGTTCTGAGAGTAATGAAAGTTCTGCACCTGAGGCCCGCTTTTTTTTTTTTTTGAAAGGCGCATTTTCACTGCAGCCCCGCCCACGTAGCCCGAGGCTAACAGCTTTGCACTAACAGCCCATTTCCTGAGACACAAGAAGCAGACGTTATACTTGCAAGGCACTGCCATGCCACAGGCGCACCGACTGGAGAAGATCTGTTTATCACATTTATATTGCTCAGCGAATTCACGTGCGGTGCTGTGGTTCTTTAAAAACCTGCATGTGGCAAATTTAATACCTTTCTGTGAATTGAGATCAAAGTGACCGGGCCTGTTATCTCAGTCAAACTTCAAAGGTCATGTGACCACAGTAAAGGGAAGCCAGTACAGGGAAGTGCTGTGTGAAGCAGGCTACCTTTTTTTCTTTGCAATGTCCACATTCAGGTTGAAGGTTAGATTTCACACAGTGCAGTTATACTAGATAAAACAGCTCTGAACCAACACCCACGTCTGGAACCTGAATGATATGTCTTCACTGTTCACATGGTATTTGACTATTGTAGAAAGGAAGCAACGCATTAAAACCACAGGCACTAAACCTGCTTTCTCTCTTCTAGGAGAAGATGAATAAATGAGGAACTAAAGAACACCAAAAGAGACAGTTTGCCCAGTTTGCTCATTGCTGCTCCCTCTTGGTTGTATTAAATAATCGAAAATATACATTATGGCAGAATACCGCCCTCTAGTGATGATTATGTATGATCTAGTGAGGAATCCTGCAGCAATTTGCCTGATACAGACATAACTTTCATTGATAACCTATAATCTTTCAAAGTATCCTAAATACTTAAATTGTCATACTTTAATATATTATGAATTAGCATTCACAAGGTTTCCCTGAATATAAAACTATGTTATTTAACTTGTTCACTGAATTCTTACCTTTTTGTGTAGGAGACATTATTAAAATGATTACAAACAGAGAGAATGCAGTGTAGCAAATCTTTGTAAACACCCAGAGTCATTATGACAAGAATGATTATTCAGGGGCAGCATATGACCCATCACAAATCACAATGGAGACACCGTGAGACATTGGGACATCGTGTCCTTCACGGTTTTGACAGTCTTGTTCCCCAAACCTGGAAATCCTACAATCAGGGAAAAGAGTTTTTTTTTTAATCTGTAAGGAGTTATTCTAGCAAAATTCTGCAATACATAAAGCCCCAAAGCTCACATCCCTGATTAGCGTTTGGAAAGTCGAAGAACTGGTTCCACCTGCCATACAGCATTCACAGCACCGGACCGACCCAGCTGTGCGGCCTTATGCGAAGGAAGATAAGCTTTTTGTGCCATTTGGGGAAAAATGGTGGCTAAACACAGAGTAGCAGCCTTCGGTGCAGACAAACCTCACAGGTCATTTTATCGAACATGTTAATATTCAGACTGTAAGATATCTGCATGATGGTTCTGATATCCTCTGGACACTCCAATTTCCTCTGTGTGAAATGTTACCTGTAACTTACCAATAGTGTGGAAATGTGTGTCCTATGATGCACTGGCATCCTCTGGCCATGTACCTTGAGCTCCCCCAGGATTGAATCCAGTTTCACTGTGATCCTCTACTGGATAAGCATTTGAGGAATTTGTATATTAATTTCCATGTCAATTTACACATGTTTTGTCCTGTATCAGTTTGTTGTGTGTCCTGTATCTCACTGTTGCCTATCCTGTGTTATGCTGCCGTCTGTCTCATATTGCGCTGCTGTCTCTCCTATGTCACACAGCTGTATCACGGTGCTGTCTGTCCTGTATCACACTATTGTTTGTTCTCATGTCCCCTCATGCATCAGTCCCCTTTTTAATATTAATTGATATTAAATCAATTAATATTGCACATCATCCAGCCCTATAATATACTACAGCCATTTTTCGAGTTCAGTACAAAAAAGCCCTCTGCCTCCGAGCTGTGATGTCATTCGGCGCCGGTATCAGTTTTCACGCCAGTGTGGAAAACCAGCACCTTACTTTCTCGAATTACCAAAAGTTCGGTAGCTGTTGCGGTGGAAAAACGCCCTTAGTGTTGAGCAGCAGTAAAAAAAAAAAAAAAACAACACACAATCAGTTACGAAATTCCCCGATCGGTTATTCCCGCAGACACATTCCCTCCCTTCCTCCCTCTCTCTCTCGTTTGGCCAGGCGTGCTGAGCCCATCCAGAATGGCACACCGCTTCCACCAATAGCTGGGTTTCAGTCACGTGCTTATGATGACGCGCGACGGTGGCGCGATTTCAAATGGAGGACAAGTTAAAATGGAGTATACGTCTATGGAGGAAAGCGTTGGAGAGAGTACGTATTGTGCGGATTTAGACCCAGTGTCTAGACAGCGATACGGGCAATTAATTAAAAAATATGTTGGACGTAACCCGTCTCTCATGAAGATGAGTGAGTTTTCGACAGAACCCAAAGATTTGCCGACAATCGAGGCTGTTGATATAACAAAATATCTACTCCTCATTTTGTAAAAATTTGCACAGATGTGTCTATTCATTTGCAGACTTTATGGACACTCTGTATAAGAGGTTCTTATTTTTATACACTAACGTTATCTAACCCATAGATGCATCCCTGACAGATAGGCCACATACTAACCCTTAGCGTTAACATGTGGCCTGTCTGTCAGGGGTTGACCTATGGGGGAGGAAGGCTAATAGCGTCTATTTTGAAAACCTAATTAGAGGTTTGCATAGATTTTCTGACTATCACATTTGTAATATTTAATAATAATGCTGGTTACACATCTTAGTACAATAATTTACCTTGATCATTTAATGTCCCATTCCCACTGATGCCCTCTGATTGTGGGTTGTCAGCTGTCTGCTTCAGATCTGGGCCCATACCCGAGCTTAAACCGACATACCTCTGACGAAGTGGTCGCTGCAGACACGCCATTAAGATAATTTTATTTATCCCTAGGGAAATTCTTTCGTCTTAAACATGCTCAGTGCAACAAGAAGAATAAAGATGACACAGTAAAGAGCTTAAAAAGAACAGTAGTAATAGTGCAAAAACAGAATAAAAAGTACCAAATCTAACAAAGTAACAAATAACTAACAGATAATAAAATAACAGATGATTAGTGCAAGTGGTTATGAAAAGTGACTTAGTGTTTGTGCCATGAATGAAATGAGATAGCAGCTTGTGATGAGGGGATGAAACAAACATTCAATAGCATACAGGTGAATAAATAAAAAAAAAAAAAAAAAGTTGTACAATCTGAATTAGAACCTAATGACATAAATGCTGAAAAAGATCACCTACAGAAGGGGGAAGAGTTATACGCTTTTATTGCCACAGATAGAAAGGATTTCCTGTGGCGTTCGGTTCTGCGTTTGCAGGCAACAAGTCTTTTGCTGTGTATGCTCTGATGACCCATCATGGAGGCGTGAGGGTGAGAAGGGTTGTCTATGATACTGAGAAGCTTTTTCAGCATTCTCCTCTCAGACACGTCCGCCAGGTACTCCAATCTAACACACAGGACAGAACCAGCCTTCTCAATCAGCTTGTTCTGCCTGTTAGCAGACTCTGCTCCTCCTGACCGCAGACGTAGCTTTAAAATCCACTTTTTACAACGTTGTTCTGTGTTTTTTACATTTCTCACCTTTGTGAACGACAATCTCTGGTACTCTAAAATACCGCTTTTCCTTTTCTCGGTTATAACAATTGGAGCAGCTGTAAACTACACAAAACATGGGCATTTTTCTTTCCAGACTGCAGATCCTCACTACTACTTCACTTCCTGCCCTCCATCTGAATTTTGCGCCTTGGCGCCGTAGCAAGGTGACGTCACGTGAAAGCGACCAATTCAATGACCCATTTGTGTGTCATAGCCGCTTTGGGATGCTTCAAAATAAAAGCCAGGCGAAGATAGAGTGGTTTTGTGGGACATCTGCTTTTATTTCTATTTCCGTATATGTGCTGTTGACAGTTTTTCCAAGGAAAGATGAAATTTATTAGGTTTCTTTATTTATTAGATATTTTACATAAAGATTAAACTTTTGCAATAAAACACTTGTAGAATTCACATGAACGATCCAACTCTGTTCGTTCCAAAATGGAAGGAGCTAAGTTCTGACGAAAATTAAAAAATAAAAGTAGAGTGGGAGTATGTTTCCCAAAAGCATAGTTGATAATTACATTAGCTATTACACATTCGGAACCATGCAACTAAATGGTTTCAACTACCAAAACCAAGATGTTATATTTAAAATAAATGATTCCTCTTACCAGTTTGTCATGCATTTCTTTGTTCCAAGACCACTCATGTATTTACTTCATCTTCCAAAAAATACAAGCGAACAGCCCAGTACCATTTTAAACATGATTAATCATGATCAACTACAGCCTATTATTGTGATTGATTGGATGAATTTTGTAATTGATTAGAGAGAGAGAGAGAGAGAGAGAGAGAGGCCGGGTCACGTGTCCTGCCTCTGCGTTCCCAGACTAGATAACAGTAGTCTGGAGACTGCAGCACGTCGTTCTATGGGAAATGGCCATTCTGCTGCCTCTCTGCGCTCCCGGTGTAAAACGCACGGCTGTTCCGTTTATTCCACTGGGAACAGAAATAGACGGGACAGAGGACCATGAGTGGAGCACCCGCAGGTGGGAGGAGGGACTAGCTGTTAGCCAGAGGAAGGGGGGTGGTGGACTAGACATGCCGGAGAGGCACACATGCTCCGCCTTCAGGACGCTCGTTATACTGCTGGGTATTTGTACATTTGCCCACAAACAAACATCCACAACTTTAAAACTACAGCAAAATAGATTCCACATTGTGATCATTTAAATGTGACTTTAATTAAAAAGTTAAGTGCAAAGGTATGCAGCCATTTTTGCAGGCGCCTTCCTCGTGCAAATCCATCACCTCGATTTTCACGGGTTACCTGGAGGTTGGACATTTTCCTCAAAGCTGCCTGCCATGTTCCCCGCAGGGTTGTACTGGCCCACCACGAAAAAGTAGTTCCCGTCAGTGGCAAGGCCCACGCCCACCTCTTCAGACGTATTCCACACAACTTGGGTGAAGTGCCCTATGTGAACCACCAGGGGGCGAACGTATAATTTTCCAGGTTTTCCCAAACACCTTCAATTCCTCTTAAAATGAATTTGGTTCACAGTGAAGTGTAGTGCCTATACAGTCAAATGAGCGTAGCATTTATTTGTGAGTAAGCAGCGGTGGCTGTGGTTTAACCCACTGGTGCAGCTGATACTGAGGTCACAGACAGTGTTTACCTGTTGCGGAGCTGAACCCAGGGTTGCTGAAATTGTAGTCTTTAATCTCATTGTACCAGGTGTCCACTGCCTCGTTCCCTGTAGGGACACAGTGAGACAATTAACAGTTAAGAAACCAAACAGCCACATGAATGGGTTTACACCGAGACTGAAGGTCCCTGGTTCATTCCTGACTCTCAGCAGTGTTTATTTTAGGGGCACTGTGTGGCTCTGCAGGTTCGATCTTCCAGCAAGGTCTTTTACCCCACAAATGTGATGGGGGCACCAGACAAATGGCCTCACCCTGCACCCACTAGTCAGGACCATAGGCAGTTTTTTTTTTGTTGCCATAGTGTTGCCGTTGGTTTGTGTTTTTGTGTGTGTTTAGGTTTTGTTTTTCAGATGTAGCAGTTGGTGCGATGGTATCCTCTACAACAGATACAGCAGCTGTCCTTTGGATATATATATTTTTTCCTTTCTTTTTCTGTCTTTCTTTCTTTTTTTGTTCCTTCTTATTTCTGTCTTTCTATCTTTTTAAAAAAAAGAGAAAAACATAGTGCTAACGAATTTAAAAGTTCAAAGTAGGCAAACAGAATATCCTGAAAGAATATTAATAAAATAAATAAATAATTTATTTATAATGTCGCTCGAGCCTATGTCACACCTCACCTGACAGCTCCTTTTGGGCGGAGGACCAGGAGTAGTACAGGTTCTCGCCATAGTTGGTGTTACTGTGCTGAAGGTTCTTGGTGGTGAGCAGGTGGTCAGCCCACTTCTGGGCAGAGGAACACAGCTTGGCACTCATGGTCAGGTCCGGGGCGCCATGTTTCTCACGGTAAGCGTTGTGGGCATCCAAAAACTCCTGTTTGAAGTTGGCATCTGGGGTGGCACAGACAAGTGCCTTTTTGGCAAAGTAGGAAGACAGAACGTGTATCGAGAACAAGCTTGTTCCGTTATATTGTGACAGATCGCTTGAACAAGTGGTTCAGTAAGGAACACGCTGTAGGTACACATTTGCTTATGGCCCCCAAGGGACTTTCTGATCAAATATTTGGTGTAGTGACAAAGAGACAAAACACTAAATATGAAATATTCTTGTTCCTTATTTAGGCGATGTTCTGCTAACCAGCTAACTGGCAATGATCTTCTGAGTCTGCTAACTCACTAACGTTACTGGGTGGGGGTGGGGGGGGGGGCATCAGAAAGAACAAAGCGGCCCCTGATTGCAGGGCTGTGGAAAAATCAAAGGCTGAATGGAGAAGACGAACCAACCTGCCATGATCTTTGATGTTCTTCAACCTACGAGAACAGAAAGATGGTTTATCACCTTATCATCTCATATCATGTGTGGCATGGGAGACCAAGAACAAGCTGGAACACATTTCAGTTCAACCCCACTGCTGCTAAATGTCCTGCTGAGGGAGGTCAACCAGACAGAAAAAGCAACGACGGGCAAAATGGCTGTTAGTGAGAAGAGGGTGAGCTGCATCCTGGGATATGATACACCAGGAGGAGAGGTCTAAGTCACAAATGGCACTACCTACAGGAAGGAGCAGGGCAGCGACTCCCTCCCAGTACCTGGATATCTCCCACCTGGGCTCTTAGAAGTGCCTCCACCCTCCTTGCTACACCACACACACACACACACACACACACATACCTGTTATTGCTTGACTTGCCTAACATGCTTGGATACTCTCTGTAACCCTCTCTGACAACCAAATGTAAAGTATCCAATCATAGCACAAGCAATTCCTTCTAAAAAAAATCTAACACTGTCCAACATCGCTCCTGTTTCCATGGTTTCCACATTAAGCTTGTAGGATATTATTGTGTAACATTAAGACATTTCCACTGACTTAGGACCAAATTATTTAGCATAAATAAATGTTAATGCAAACTGTAAACAGTAGCAATAGTACCTTGATTCCTTTTAATGGTGGCCGGTAGAGGACTGAGCTCCCTGTCTCTCCCTCTCTCAGCTGGCTGCACACACACGTCCTGCTGCAATGGTGTCTGTCTGCTGCAATGCTGGCCTCTGCAGATGTTCCTTACATGCTGATGTGGGGATCCATTTATACAAGGCCTTGCTTTGTCCCTCCCATACACAGGAGGAGGATAACATGCTAATTTGCAAGGAATGGGGATTAAAAAATCCAGCACTGCCACTCATGATGCAGTGACTTCAAAAGCTGCAGAGCATGTACAGGTATATAAAGTATAGCGTATATTAAATACTATATGCATTTCTATACTTTTACAGTTTGCTGTAAACTGTTTGGCAAGAACTTGCATGCAAAATAAAACATAACTGACTGATTTGTGGTAGCACATTTATTTATCTATGTATGCAAATGCACCTATTTCTGCATATATACACATGCTACAGATAGAGCTATCGTTGGGGTGGTGCAACTGGTTAGGCTGCACTGGGTCGCACCCTCTAGGGGGCTCGCCCAAATGAGAAACTTGCCTGGATAATGATAGGCTAAATAATAATCAGTTATTATTATTTTTTTCATTGACTGTATACAGCCACATTTCATCTGAATGTGTCATTTTGGCGAAATGTATGCTGGAAATACACGTAATCTAAATCCTGTCTAAATCCTATCCTGGGCGTAATCATTTACCCTAGGCTAACGTGACCTGTGTGGCCACGCTTCTGTTTTGTGCTGGCTAACTAGCTAACATGTTCACAACCTGAGAACATTCATGTCTCGGGAGAGATGATGTGGACCTGCAGTGCTGACTGTTGAGAAGGATGATGCTTCAGCCTTCAGTTTCGAAACTTAATCAGAGAATTTGCACCAGGAAGTGCAGCATGGTTACACTGCAGACTGTCAGTCATCGGTGAGGTATCATTCCTCATTAATGGTTACACTGCAGACTGTCAGTCATCGGTGAGGTATCATTCCTCATTAATGGTTACAATGCAGACTGTCAGTCATCGGTGAGGTATCATTCCTCATTAATGGTTACACTGCAGACTGTCAGTCATCGGTGAGGTATCATTCCTCATTAATGGTTACACTGCAGACTGTCAGTCATCGGTGAGGTATCATTCCTCATTAATGGTTACACTGCAGACTGTCAGTCATCGGTGAGGTATCATTCCTCATTAATGGTTACACTGCAGACTGTCAGTCATCGGTGAGGTATCATTCCTCATTAAAGTTGCATCTGTGTTACAATGACCAGGGTGTAACAGGCTTAGTGACTTCTGTTACTTAGTGTGTACTGGCCTCAGCTGGGAGCCCTAATAATTTGGCTCACCCTGCGCCCTGCCCCTCCTCAGAGACAGACCTGATTACAAATACATATCCACACATCCATCCATCCATCCAGCCACCCTTACAAAAAAGCAGTATGGTATTATCATCAAAGTAAAAGCATAGTAGTACTACTATGGTAAAATGTAATTTGGCCACCTATATACCATGGTATACTACATAGTATTACAATATATCTTCAGTTAAAATACAATGGTAAACCATTAAGCTATTATGGCAATAAAAGCTTATTTTCAATAGTATTTTGTGTATGTTTACCATAGTATTGTAATGATACAGCACTGAAAATAGATATCATAATTACATAAAAACTGAAAGGCACATGTTTATCAAAACACATGCTGTGTCTTTATTCATCCATCCATTGTCCAACCTGCTTATCCTACTGGGTCATGGGGGGTCTGGAGCCTATCCTGGAAGCAATGGGCATGAGACAGGGAACAACCCTGGATGGGGGGCCAGCCCATTGCAGGGCACACTCACACACACATGCACACCTAAGGGCAATTTAGCAACTCCAATTAGCCTCAGCATGTCTTTGGACTGTGGGGGTAAACTGGAGTACCCGCAGAAAATCCCACAACAACATGGGGAGAACATGCAAACTCCACACACACGTGACCCAGGCGGAGACTCAAACCCAGGTCCCAGAGGTGTGAGGCAACAGTGCTAACCACTGCACCACCATGCCGCCCTGTGTCTTTATTTGAAATGGCAAAAATAAAATCTAAGTTGCTAAAGGGACCTTTTGGGAAACGTGCCTCAGGATTAGTGGCTAGATGCCTTTCCTGCCTGGACCTTTGAATGTAAGGTCACTGGCTCCTACGGCATTACTAATAAATTAAATGATTACTGATTTTAGTCTTGGTCCTTATGCCTTATACAGACCTGGCTTAAAACTAATGAATTCATGGCACTAAATGAATCTACTCCAGCTGATTACAGCATAACCCTCGCCCAGTTGGCAAAGGTGCTGGTGCTGCTGCAATATTTCAGTCTAACCTAGGACTGTCTGAGAAAAGAGGTTATAGCTTTAGCACATTTGAAATTCCTGTTCTTAGACTTAGGTTCTTCTCTTTGTAGTTCTTCACCACCAATCACCATTGTTATTGTGTATAGACCACCTGGTCCTTAACCTCCAATCACCATTGTTATTGTGTATGGACCACCTGGTCCTTAACCTCCAATCACCATTGTTATTGTGTATAGACCACCTGGTCCTTAACCTCCAATCACCATTGTTATTGTGTATAGACCACCTGGTCCTTAACCTCCAATCACCATTGTTATTGTGTATAGACCACCTGGTCCCTAACCTCCAATCACCATTGTTATTGTGTATAGACCACCTGGTCCCTAACCTCCAATCACCATTGTTATTGTGTATGGACCACCTGGTCCTTAACCTCCAATCACCATTGTTATAGTGTATAGACCACCTGGTCCCTAACCTCCAATCACCATTGTTATAGTGTATAGACCACCTGGTCCCTAACCTCCAATCACAATTGTTATTGTGTATAGACCGCCTCGTCCCTAACCTCCAATCACCATTGCTGCCTGGTCCCTAACCTCCAATCACCATTGTTATTCTGTATAGACCGCCTGGTCCGTACAGTAATTTTCCTAAGGAGCTTGCAGATTTTTTGTAACAAACCTGGCGGTCCCTACTGACAAAGCTGTGATTGTTGGCGATTTTAATATTCACATGAAGAGCGACAGTGATCCTTTAACATTTGCTGCTATTCTAGACTCTGTAGATGTATGTCAGAATGTAGTCGGCCAACTCATGCCTGTAACCATACCCTAGATTTGATTCTTAGCCATGGTATCCTGGTGGAACACATATCTATTTTACCTTGGAGTCCTCTGTTTTCAGATCATTACTTGTTAACGTTTGATATACAGTACAGCCTCCCTTTCTGACTTCCAAAGTACAGTATCAGATGTTCCATAGCCTATTTATCTACAACAACATTTCTCAACCAACTTCCACATTTCTTCATCCTTACATCTGAAGCCTTGTGTGAAAATGAATCTGAACAGGTAACCTTGAACATGGTGAAATTGTTTTGCAGCACTCTAGATCTTGTAGCTCTTGTAAAGAAAATAAAGCTTAGAGATTAGAAACCTGTCCCTGGTAATCTGATCATACTTGTGAACTTAAACAGGCATCACACAAGCTAAAGCACAAAACGAAACTAGGAGTTTTCAGATCCACCTGGACAGAGCGCCTCTCCAAGTACAGACAAGCACTAGTGAAACTGAAGGCTGACTAGATCTGTGTCTCTCTCCAGACTAATAGAAAAGAACAAAAACAATCCTAAATTCCTGTTTGAATCTCTGTATAGTATATGTCTTGTGTTGACACAGAATTCTTCAATGTTAAACTTTCAAGTCTCACAACCTCTTAAGAGTGATGACTTTATTACATTTTTTAATGGTTTATTAACTACGATTAGACAGACCATCCAGTGCACGTCTGTAAATACATACAGCTACCAGCCTCCTGCTAGTCCTATTCGTGTTGATAATGACACCTTTGAATCTTTCCTTCCTATAAACCAATCAGAACTTTTGAGCGTGGTTTCCATCTGCAAATCCACTAGTCCTGTAGACCCATTTCCTACAAAAATTCCTCAAGGAGATTGCACCACTGATTAGCACTGCCCTGTTAAACTTCTTAAACTCCTCTCTTAGACTTGAATTCTGTAAAAAAAAAATAGCCATTATTATCCCACTTCCACGTCTCCACTACCTGTGACGTCATTCCGGCCTGCTCGCCCTCCTGCCTGTGACGTCATTCCGGCCTGCTCGCCCTCCTGCCTGTGACGTCATTCCGGCCTGCTCGCCCTCCTGCCTGTGACGTCATTCCGGCCTGCTCGCCCTCCTGCCTGTGACGTCATTCCGGCCTGCTCGCCCTCCTGCCTGTGATGTCTTTCCTGTTTGTGACATCTTTCCAGCCTTCCTTCTAGGGAGTTATTCCTTGCCAGTGTCACCTCTGACTTGCTCACTGGGTGATTTGGGCGGGGATAACGTAAAGTGCTTTGAGACAATGTAATGTGAAAACTGAATGTAACTGAAATTGAATTGATTTACTTTGAATGAAAATTTAAATAAAAGCCTCTAGTAACTTTTTGGAATGAAAAAAAAAAACATCCCAAAAATGTGAGGCAGGTGTCTGGAATTTAAGTTCTTGTTTCTCAGGAATAGCTGATTTTTTATGCTGTGTAAATATCGCCGTCTAATTAATGCGTCTATAAACGCGCAATTGCATTTTATATTAACTATCACTTACTATTACTATCAGCGGTTTTGCTGTAAACCCTCACGCAGGCAATTTTTATCAGTGTTGTAGTTTTTAGATCTTATAGAAATTGATCATTTAATGTCCCATTCCCACTGATGCCCTCATTCATGTTAATTAGGTATATTATTATTATTATTATTGACAAACAGGTATAGAAAATGGATGAATTGATAATATAACTAACTGAAGAAATTATGTACAGAAAAGGGATTTAAAGGAAAAGGGATTTAAAGGAACTTCACAATTCTAAATTTACAAATTCCCTTAGGCTGCTATTCCAACTGTAAAAGTATATAATTAGCTTAACTCGTTTATTTTTGTTTTATTAGTCATTTTATTTCTGTCCTATTTAAAAGAATGTTGTCGTTCATTGGCTATTTTTTAAACTGCATGTAATTCCTATCATTGTATTATACTCCACCGGCAATGTTTTTAATTAGACTTCGGGGGAGATGTAAGCTGTAATTAAGCAGATGTTTCGCAACTAAATAATATTGCTTCATATTTAAAAGCTGCACTTTAAGGGTAAATGATTAAGTCTGCCGTATTGTGTAATATTTTATACTGCACACACTTTGTTTTTAGCGGTCATAAACATTGCCTAATACCAAATAAATCCCACTATAATCCAAAGATTAAGTTATAAAACGCGGAAATGAGTATGAACATCATGCAAACCACTTGCATAACAATTCACAAAAAACTCAATGTCCTCGCCGTTACATAGAAACGCCAAGATAATACAATCAACGACAAATATTAGAAATTTGGATTTCACGTTAGGTTTCTTTTTTACATTTCAAATAAATTTATGAGATATTCATTTGAGATAATTTTTATTTTCTTAGGAACCTCCCGTTTTTATTTTTAAAATACATTTTATGTAAAACCAGAAGAAACGATTCCGAACTTCATACGCTGCTGCAAATTTACCCTAATTAACCTCGCTAATTAGGTTAATGCGCTAGAACCTAAATGAGACTCCAAAAGGCGCTTGCGAAAGCGGCGTTACTTAAAGATTGGAGGTGGCAGGCCTTTGTAATCTCGCCTGGTTTTTATGATGGAGCGATCGCGGTGCTGCCTGCGCTGTTTTCATATTTTCGCCGTTTTTCTCGTCTTAGCTGCTGCTTCAGCGCAACAGACGGGGTCCGGTGGGAACGTGCCGGCTGATGCCCGGTGCCGAGTGAGCGAAAGGCTGACGTGTGGTTACCCCGGTATAGGCCGCACTGCCTGTGAAGCCATAGACTGTTGTTTTGATGGTCAGCAGTGTTATTATGGAAATGCAGGTGTGCCTGGCTTTTGCTTTCTGGTCTTTGTACCTTAAGGGGGCACTAGGCGATAAAACTTGACCTTGAGTTTTTCTCCCTCAGTGACTCTGCAGTGTACTGAGGATGGCCACTTTCTGGTTGTGGTGGCTAAGTCTTCTGCAGCACTACACCTTACTTCGCCTGCTGTTTCCCAGCTGGGGGACGGAGCCCCATCTTGCGGTCCTGTTGCCGTCACTGATTCTTTTGATGTGTACAACTTCCCGGTCACTGCATGTGGGACCACACAAAAAGTGTGTTGTTGTTCTCTTCCAGTAAAGCTTTGTGCCTTGACACATTGGTTATAGCCACTGTCTTCTCTCCCAGGTGGAAGGGAACTATGTGGTGTTCGAAAGCAGGCTGTTCCTCTTCTGCAGTGCTGGGATGGGACTGCCGAATTTGGCTAAAAACACTCTTTCCCAAGAGTAAGTGGGCTAGGGGGTTTCTCTTGCTGTTGGCCCTCACCTGGACTTGACCAACTGTAATTTCAGGGTGATCCTGCAGTGCAAGTACCTCACGTTGTCCACTGCTGAAGACCCTATGGTGCTGCAGCCCATTGCAATCGCTGCCCCGGGACCACTCAGGATCGAGCTTAGGCTGGCGAAAGGGCAATGCCACGCATCAGGATGTGATGAAGGTACAGCAAGTGGTGGTGTTGGCGTTTTGACTTGGAATAATTAGTGGTGAGCTGGTTGTTGCACTCAGGGGAAAAAATGGTACAACGCTGCCATGGTTTTGTACCCCAAGGTACCAGCAACATTAATGTACCACCAGTGGTACAAAAATGTTCCTCAGTTAATTTCTGTACCTAAAAAGGTATTTACCTACAGCTAGGGTACAATCGGTAGACCCTGGAGGGTACAGCCCCGGTGACATGTAAATGTACCCTGAAAGATATGAATTGGTACCTATTTTTCCCCTGACAGTGTAATATATTAAGAACATAAGAACATAAGAACATAAGAAATTTACAAACGAGAGGAGGCCATTCGGCCCATCAAGCTCGTTTGGGGAGAACTTAGCTAATATCTCAGAGTTGTTAAAATCTTATCTAGCTCTGATTTAAAGGAACCCATGGTTTTAGCTTCCACTACAATAGCAGGAAGACTATTCCATACTCTGACTACACGCTGTGTAAAGAAGTGCTTCCTCAAATTTGTTTTAAAATGTTCTCCCGCTAATTCCCACTTATGGCCACGAGTTCTAGTATTTAGACTAATATTGAAATAGTCATTTGGCTGAACAGCATCCAGACCCGTTAGAATCTTATAGACCTGAATCATATCCCCCCTTAGTCTCCTTTGCTCAAGGCTGAACAGATTCAGTTCCGCTAACTGTTCCTGAAGATGTAACTGAACCTCTCCTTCCTAACCGTACTTCTCCCATTTTTTGCAGGTGTTCATCTCTATTCATCATACTATGGCCAAAGTGATGGCCCTATTACCAAGATGTTAAGAGATCCTGTGTATGTTGAGGTTCGCATTCTTGAGAGGACGGACCCCAACCTTGTT
Organism: Paramormyrops kingsleyae; assembly: GCF_048594095.1. Taxonomy (NCBI): domain Eukaryota; kingdom Metazoa; phylum Chordata; class Actinopteri; order Osteoglossiformes; family Mormyridae; genus Paramormyrops; species Paramormyrops kingsleyae. The sequence goes on along the minus strand of NC_132798.1, from coordinate 18,737,081 downwards.
TTGCTTCTGGAGCGTTGCTGGGCAACCTTAGCCACTGATCCTCTGAGCCTACCCCAGTGGCGCCTCCTGGTTGATGGGTAATTAGGAAACCAAACTGGTTCTGGACCCGACAAGCCTGCCTCCTGCCTCACTTTGAGTTTCTACAGGTGTCCTGACCAGACTGACAAGTACCAGACCACACTGGTCCCAGTGGATGGCTCCTCTGGGCTTCCATTCCCATCTCACTACAAAAGATTTGCTGTCAAGATGTTTGCTTTTGTTGACCAGAACTTTCACCCGCACCAAATGCAGAAGGTACTGGGGCCCTTAAATGCTGCTGTCCGAGTACAATGGATTAACATTAAGCTATCCTATGCTTTTTGCAGGTCTTCTTCCACTGTAGCGTAGCGGTGTGTCACCTCTCTGCTGCTGATAACTGTGAGCAGAGATGCTTCCGGAAAGGTAGAATTAACAACACCCCCCCCCCCCCCCCAAATTCTGAATCAGGCGCTTGTATCTGACATACCTTGTTTCAGGTAGAGCTATTGATGCTGATTGGAAGGACCGGCACCGTGAGAAGGCCACAGTCTCCAGTCAAGAAGTGATTCTAACAACCCATGACGCTCCTGGCCAAAGACTGCAGGCCATTGGGTTTGGATGGTGAGGGAGAGACTGTGGGGAACAGAGGGCCCCGGACAGGTGGTCGAGTCTGTCTTGGAGGTTAAGGGCAGCTGAGCAGAGCCTTGCTTATCTCTGGCTCACCTTCTGGCGATGTGATTGGACCCTTCAATAAAGGTGGCCAACCTTGACTGCTTCCTCTTGCCTTTTTTTTTTTCCCCCAAGTGCCTCTTGACCTTGCATGTGATCCGTCTGCCCTGAAAGTCTCTTGGTATGTGGCATCATAGATGGACTTTACCCACCTTTAATCTCAGGTCTTAGTACAAGTCCAAATTTATGCGCGAGTCCCCTCAATTTTACTAAAGAGGAAATGCGAGTGTAGCAATGTAGGCCTCATCCACGATGGGCTGCTAGTCTGCTAAATGGCACTTGGTGCTAAACCCACCAATAAAAAAAAAAATAAAAATCTGTTGTAGGAATTTACTTGACATAACAATCGTGTTATGAAACAATTACTTGGTGACTTCTTTTAATGGTTCTGCTGTAGAGATGTCCCCACTGCTGGACTTTCTGCCCTTGTACCAGTAAACCATGGCCTCAGTAACAACAAGAGTAGCAAGACGATCGTTCTGAAGGGTTTGGTGTTGGTTTATAGCTGTCCTGCCTGATAAAGCAGCCTCATTAAAACACTAGGATTTCAGTGAGACTGCAGCCTAGATCGGCTGACTCTGGCGTGTTTATAGAAGCGCCACAGATGTGTCATACTTCCTGTTGGTGTCTGTGGGTAGCCCAAAGGAAAAAGGCGAGCTTTACGCAATTGCTGTCTTCGTTCAGGTTTGGCAGAATTTTTAAAAGGAAGAATTAGGACATCAGGAGACTCTACTCAAGCCAGCCATTTGTAACCAGAGTGAATGAAACTTAAACGTGGAGTGGAAGGTGTCTGAATGCTGATACCCCAGACTTATTAAACCCAGTGACTGCTGATTGTCAGCCATCCAGTTAGCATTTAAGGTACCAAAGCTGTCAGGATATAATTGGTGGTTTGCTGGTGCACTATTGTGACACTCGAACTGCCATTGCTTATTGTAAATGCAGGTCGGGTGATGGGCCCTCAGACTGTTTGGCTTAGCCCTGTCTGTAGCCACTCATGCCACTGCTCGATCAGGACCCTTTAACGAGTCACATAAAAGCACAACACTGGCCTTCAACAGCATGTGGCTCTGATTAAGTAGCCCATAAATGACTCTGGCTTCTGGATCGTGTTGCCTGTTACTATTACTGCAGTAGCCGCAAAGTTCTCTCTAATTTAAAATTTAAGCAGATGCAGGGTTGGGTCACTGACTTGTTATTCAAGTCAAAACATTTAATTCATATTGGTGTGATCTTATTGAATATACATTTTTTATATCCGTGTCTAAAAATGGGCAACTGAAGCTGCACTGAGTGTCATACTCTTCCACTGAAGGATTTGTTGATGCGGTCTCATGTCTTCACTTTTAGGGTGTCTTACTTTCCATGGATATTGATAGTAATCTTTAGCTTTTGTGAATTTCATTGATTATGGCACCTGAGTATTTGAGGCGCTGCCGCTTATGATTATATTGTGCTGTTGTATTAAGCAATTTGCATAAAGTTCTTGAATCTCATTATGGAATGCAAGACAACTGCCTTAACTTAGAAGAGTGTAATCATTAAGAACTTGGGTGACTGGCAAAACTACACTTGAAATTGCTAAGATTGACAGAGACCATCATACCGTGAAGTATATGGCAGAAAGAAATGCATTTCAAATAAACGGAAAGAGTAGTTTCACAAAGTAAAATCTCCTTCATTAAGAGTGCCAAGGGAAAAATCCTTCAGCCAACATCAAAGAAATCTGATGAACGATGTCTCAAGATCAACAAGGAGCAGGATATTCCACTACTTTGGAAAATGTTTAAAGACAGATTTTCAACCTCTGTGAAAGGGCTGCCATGAAGTGAAGCTTCTGAATGGTTCCAGAAATACTTCTAAATTATTTTGCTCACTGATGAGTTCTGACCATCTCTTGATGCAACAGATGGATGGAGCAAGGGTTGGGTCAGAAATGACACCTTACTTTCTCGAACTAGGACACCAGCCAGAAGGCAGAGGCACAGTGTTTTGGGCTGGTATAATTGTTGGTGAGATTGTGGGTGATGGTTTAGTGAGTTCATGAAGATTTAAAGTTGATTGCAGATGCTTGTATTAAATTCCTAAAAAAAACAAAAAAAAACTTTGTGGCCTGATGTAAAAGTCTCTGGCGTTAAGATTTCTTGTTGTAAGTGGGTTTCAAAAATAGCCTTCTGCATGCATAACATCTTCACCTGATTTAAATTCTCTTGAGAACCTATGGAGTACCATCAATCAATGTCGGCCAGTTTTCTTCAAAGGATGTACTGTGGGGTGCTATTATAACAGCAACGGGGATTCTGCCCACAGCAATTTAGTATGTAAGCAAGTCAATTTATCATGGTCACATCTACCAACATTGAGTGCGTCAGTAAATTTTTGATTTCCAGCTGCGTTCCAAGCAGTATTCAAGCTGTTTTGAAGGCAACTGTTCCTTGTTAGGTCTTTGTAGTGGTGAGTGCACCTCTCCCAGGCTAACATGCATATGCATCTTGAGAAATGCTATAATGCTGCGATGGGTTGGTGTGATGGTCATAGAAATAAATCATTATTATTTACTATTACATGTGTGAATTTGAGAGATTGTAGATAGGCAAGGTATGCAGTGCAGTGAAGGAAAGGAGAGCCAGTTACATGTCATTTGGACATTGTGGTGTCATTCAGGGGGTGTTTCCCAAAACCTCCCCTTAGCAACTTACATTGTTGGACCCATTCAGTTGCAATCACACCCCAGTTCAGGTGCCACCAAGACTTCAAATCAGGATTCCTGACTGCAGGTATTTCTCAAGACGGCTCACACTCCCCTCTTTCTAAATCCAGACTGTTCATAGAGGACCCCCCCCCCTCCCCCCCACCCCCCCGGCATGGAGACTTCAGGGCAGACCAAACACCATCTTACCAGTTTGCATGGCAAATTTTTGCTACAGAACACAAACAGCAAAGTGCATTGATGGATCGGTCATACAGCATCCTTAGTTCTGCTCCGCCTCGTCCCTGCATGGTTCACTGGCTATACAAATAAGCACGGGAACATACTTATCACATGGGAAGATTAAGTAAAGGACTGTTGAGGAGTGAACCACTTACAAACCCCGGCTTGTGTGAATTGTAAACTGATGCTGCCAGTGAACATGACGGATGGTCTGTTAAAGTCATGGTCAGACTCGCAAGGTTACCCTCCACCTCCGACTCACAGTGAACGGTATTAATGTCACCAGATCAGCTGAATGTTTATTCTTATTCATGTTTAACGACCAAACAGCTGATAAAATCGACAAGGTTTATAATAGCAACAGATCCTGTTTTGACCTTACTGTGTTAATATCAATTTTACGTGCCTTGTGTGACCACAAGTATGGCAGAGACTAAGACACATATTACCCCCTTCCATGTGCGCAGACGTCGGAGTAAACCATGGGGAGGTCCCTGAGATCCCTTCGGATTGTACCATTTGATGAGATTTTGGTGCTTTTTTTTTGGTGCTTTGCATGTCAATCCTGGGAGTGTGAAATTCGCACAAGTTCCAATGGGTAGGAAATGTAGGGAGACGAGACTGGAAGAGTCACGTGAGTGTTTGGGACGGTTCAGCATCCAGGGTGGAAGGATTTGATGCATGGAAGCTGCAGTCAGGCAGAATAACAATTCAGAAATGCTGTGTTATCAGTAAAAGATCATCTTGTACCTTGGAACTTACTGAACCGGTTACTTCTGTGTTCTACAAGATACAGAAATCTTATATTATCTTTAAATGTCTGGCTAAAGCAAAGGCTGCTGTCTCTCGCCTGAGCTAAAATAACATGAACCCTTTACAAAGGAATTCAAAACTAAAAGAGTCACCTGTGGGCACTAAACTAAAGACTTTGTGTAGGCCTTAGAAGCTCTGGGGGAAGATGAGTGGGCAGATGTACGAACACGGCAAAGACAGACAGGCAGCCATCTAGTGTGTGCAGAGAGTTACAGGCACCTAAGAACTAAACAAGCAGTAAAACTCACCAATATTACAAATACTTCATGAAAAAAGTAATTTTAAATTGAGGCCATAAAATACATCATTTGAACTTGTATATTATATAGGATATTTTATCTAAGATATAAAAGTATTTCATTTAATATTTATATTTTGCAAACAGCAATAAAACATGTAATTTGGATTCCAGCTGTAGTCGGTTCATTGTGTTGCGTCAAAAACTGAGAAAACGGTTTTTATTATGGAACAAACTTTCTCTTAACAAATGTACACAACCCCAATTAGATCACCAATCTGGGTGTGTAACAGTGAAATATCCCATAACATACTACTGTTTTTATAGAATGTAAACTTAGCTCATTCCTTGGCTTGGTTACAAAGATGGAGAAGAAAACACAGACTTAGCAACACGATCATCTGAACCACTGGTGTCAAACTCAAGGTCCGCAAGCTGGATACGGATGATGGCCCATTTCATGGGCTGCATGCGCATATATGAAAAATACTATTGCTAAAGGACTTAATTTTAAGATTTCAGGTCTCGCCATTTTCATGTGTTTTTTTGTGCATGACTTCTTGGTGAATGCCTGTGTGATGGGGGGAGTAATGCAGGGTAACTATATAAGAATAAAATGACATGATAATAATAATAACAATAAATAAGTTTTGTGGCATGGAGACGGGGGAGGGGGGCAGCGTGTGGCTCAGCATGCTAACCCTCTGTATCTGTGATCAAGTCCAGCCTCAGTAAGGTAATCATGTCTGTGGGCCCTTGAGCAGGGCCCCTGACCCCCAGCTCCATGCTGCCACACTTGCTCTCACCTAACATAAGATATCTTTATTGTCACTGTACGAGTACAATGAGATGATGTTTGGCTCTTTCTAAAGACGTCTCGGCAGTAAGCAGCATACAAGTTAAAGAAATTTTAACTTGGGGAAAAAAGATTGAATAAAATAAGTAACATATAGCGATAACAGTTAACAGTTAACAGTGTAAAAGTATAGGAGAAATATTGCACATGAATTATTGCATGTGAGATAAATATATTGCACTTGAGAGATACTGCATTTTAGAAAAGCCTCAGTTGAGAGCGCAGGAAATTACACCTAAATATGTTTTTTTTAGCATTTAAACACAAAATGAACAGGATAAAACAAGAAGAGCATTATTTTCTTAATGGCTTCCAAAATGATAAAGATCTTATCCCAACATTACCCCTGTCCTGCCCCGATCGTACGCTCCTTCCGTGTGACACGCCGCCTCGTTAACCTCGTGTGGGATCCCCATGTGATCATCTGGTTGTTGTCATTAGTCCTCTGTATTTAGTCCGCGTATCAGTTTGTTTCCCCAGTCCGGTCATTGGGTGCGTTCGACTTGCTTACAGCGCTGGCTTAAAGCAACGCATTCTGATCCTGACGCAATGCATTACATTAGAATGATTAGATGCATTGCAACCTCTCACCCGGCTGCACAAACTGGAAGCGCCTCCGTGACGACACACCTTTGCCCTTATTGGCTGAAGTTCCAATGCGTAATCTGCTATTTTTCCCGAATATCACGTAAAGCAGTGAGAACTGGTTTTCAGTTAATTTACCTGGTATAATAAAGTTTAAATAAATGACATAAATGCTCTAATAGTACACGTAAGTTAGTGGTTTATTTATTGTTAGTTACTGTAATGTTGCGCTGCTTTATTTGGTGAAGAAGGCATTAAGAATTGCATTGTAATATGACTCATTTCCTGGCGCGTACAATTTATATTAGGTCAGCGTTCACGGTTCGACTTCTGATATTCAGATCGAGTTCTAGGTTTGTTCGACTTTCAAGAAATTCAAGTTCTAGTGAGTTCGAGAACCGAGGTACCACTGTATACATCTTTCCCTCACTAAGCGGAAATTAGTTCTCCTGCGCTGTCATCTTGTAGCAGCGATACTTAAAAATGTACTACATCTCCCAGCTACCCCAGCGGTATAACGCTATTGGACAGCTTCAGAGGGCGCAGGGGCTGCTGAGAAGAGATATTATGGTGCGTTCGATTATTTCTTTTTTTTTTTTTTTATTTATTTTTTTTTTTTCGTTCGATTATTTCTCTCCAAGTCGGAACTCGGATGAAAACGTCACGAAACGTCACGAAAAACGTCACTTCCCGTCGGAAACACGCCCCTTTTATGACGTTGAAGTCGGACCAGATTTTGTTGCCCGAGTTGCCCCTGTGACGTAATTTCAACATGGCGACTTGGTTTGTTTGTAGTTTGTTTACCGATCAAAAAAAGAATATCGCTATGAATGTACTAAAATATTTTATAAAGCTTTTAATGTGGTTTGACTGGTTCGTGTTTCTTGTTTGTCTCTCGGAAAAATCTCCATTTCTCAATTTTCTCCATTTGGAAAACTCCAAGTCTGCTAAAATATAAAGCAACAACACACAGCAACGTGTTCATGGAGGCAGCCATGTTTGTTCCGAGATGTGGGTAGCTCGAACGGGAGATTGTCGGACGTGATGTCACTCAACTCGGAATTTCCGAGTTCCGAGAGAAAAACGAACGCACCATTATTTGGTGCGTTCGATTATTTCTCCAAGTCGGAACTCGGATGAAAACGTCACGAAAAACGTCACTTCCCGTCGGAAACACGCCCCTTTTATGACGTTATAGAGTCGGACAAGATTTTTGTTGTCCGAGTTGCCCCTGTGACGTAATTTCAACATGGCGACTTGTTTGTAGTTTGTTTACCGATCGAAAAAAGAATATCGCTATGAATGTACTAAAATATTTTATAAAGCTTTTGATGTGGTTTGACTAGTTCGTGTTTCTTGTTTGTCTCTCGGAAAAATCTCCATTTCTCCATTTGGAAAACTCCAAATCTGCTAAAATATAAAGCAACAACACACAGCAACGTGTTCATGGAGGCAGCCATGTTTGTTCCGAGATGTGGGTAGCTCGAACAGGAGATTGTCGGACGTGATGTCACTCAACTCGGAATTTCCGAGAGAAAAACGAACGCACCATTTAACAAGCGGGCCCTTTAAAAATGAACATGAAAGACCGCTGGAAAGATCGCGGTCGGCCGTCTTACACTCGACTACCTTGGGTTACACTTACAGTTTTCATCTGGATGTAGTCTATGTGTTGTCCTGTGCCTACTTGTCATTGTGAGTTCGTCTTGAATAGATATGTCTTCGTCTGGGGAGCGCTCCCAATAAGGGCCATAGCCAGATATGAATAATATCTGTATAATAAGTATTATATTATTAAAATGCTGTCATTTAAATCCAACCTTGCTTACACCGCACGTATGCACTTAACTGAAAGCAGTTGGATCACGCAGCATTTTGAGGGAAGGTGTACCCTCATTCGGTAAGACTAAACAATGATTATTATCTGTAAAAACCTTACCAAAACAACGACCTGCTATGGCATCTACAGTAAAGATAACTGTATGAAACATGTTAAATATAAGCATAGGCTAGGGTCCTCTGGCCATGTTAAAGGTTGGGTGTTTCATGTTATGCCTAATGGGCTAGATTAGGCTAACTATCATTTCACATAACGTCATTAAGAAAAAATAATAACTTACAGAGAAAGTTATTCTGAAAATGCAAGGGGTGTGCATTGTCCCCCAGGTTCCTCTGATCAAGGCAAACTCTTGGACATGGCTGTCTCATTTTGTTTCAGAGCTGTTAACAGTTTCAGTGCTACATAAAAGGAGCAGCTTCGTGTCCATTCGCCCTTATCATGTTTGTTCGTCGCCGCTATCGCGATGCCTCAGTCTGCCCGGCGCCACAATAATAAACAGCTTATGATTTGAAGGGGGTGGTATCAGTATCTATGTCCATAGAAACATCTCAAAGCCAAATTTGGATATCAAAACAGGTGTATTTGATGTTGGCTTATCACGCATTTGTTTCGAATAACCTTAAATTACATACATATCATACTCACATTATTTTACTGCTATTTAATGTTCTTATGATGTAGACCTAAATTCATTCAGTAAATCACATTTATATGGTAGCTCCACATAACTTGCTGTAACCTAAACTATCAATTTATTGATATGAATGCTCGTTTAACAATGCCTATCCCCCCCAGAAAACAATCCTCCTGTATGTAATGTGTGATTGACGAGACTCACCCAACCCCCCCCCCAACCCCATCTATGGAAGTAATTAATTAATGACAAAAGTCGTTGATGAAAAAAAACACGTTGAATTACACTTATCGAATAAAAACGCATTGCATTAATGACGCTTTGAATTTTTGGGGACTGTAATTTAATATGTGCATACATTTAAACATTGAACATTTTAACTGAAAACATTTCAATCGTAATTTCGATGCTTAAATATTTAGTACAAAAATATTCGGCTTCCAAAATTCAGTTCCAAAAGATACGTATTTTAAAGTGCATGTTTATAATTCAACCTCATGAATTCAGTTAATTTAATTTCGCCTCAAAATAAATTTCAAAAGAACAAATTCAGTTGAAAATATTCCATGTGCTTTATTCGCATCTTTATTATTCAAGCAGTAACATTCAGTCCTCTTATTTCTGCTTTACAATATTCAGTCCCGTTATTTTCGCTGTTTCAAACAATTTCAGTGGTTTAAAATACGATCCGAAATTCAACCCTCTACATCCGGGACTAGCAGGATGAGCCATAGATTGTCGATAGAGTTCTCTTCGGGAACCGCGATCAAAATGGAGCAAGCGGTCAGTACAAGTACTGATTGACTTTGCAGCAGATTTTTGTTGATTGTGTTATTTATGTTTCTTGTCGTTTACTGGTCAATACGATAACTTTTTGCAACCCCAAGTAGTAGGTTTTTATGTAAGTAATTCGCTAGCTGCATTAATTATCACCAAACTTATCTTGCTAACGTAAGATGCCTGAACTCCAGCTATGGGCCTGTTACCAGTCACCTCACGCCGCATCAGGAACTGGTACGTTCATAATCCATTGCCCCTGTTGAACAATTGGAGATATCTGTGGGTGACCCATAGTTCCCAATACATAAACATCTTGGATATATTATGAGAGGAATTACTGTATATGATACTGCTCTTGCTTTTATGTTTTCTTGTTAATAGTATGAAACTTGCTGATTTTATATAAAAATCTAAAAACACAATTCATGATGATTGTTCCAGTACAGCCAAACCATAATGCATTTGTAAGGCTATCAGTATGAGGAAAAGATAATGAAACCTATAATTAGCATTCAAGTAAATGCTCAAATGCTGTCCAATTAAAGCTCTGAACATTATTCCCCAGAAACCTGGTTGTGCTTAATGAGGTGTCCTGTATTCACAGGGACTTCAAATCCCAGTCTTAAACAGGAAATAACTTCATATTTAGCATGAATCGCCCACGCCCTTAAGTAGTGTTGTAGTCAAGACCGCCTAAACCGAGACCAAGACATTGCCGAGACCGCAGGGTATCAAGACCAAGACACTGCCGAGACTTGAGGGTACCAAGACCAAGACCAAGTCCAAGACCAAGACCAAGACACACTAAGGCGAGACCAAGACCAAGACTGGTCGAGACCAAGACCAAGACCAAGACCAAGACCGAAAACAGACTAGGGCTAGAATCGACATCACATTACCCAGATCAAATGTAGAGAAAAAAGGCATTGCTGTAAAGTGTCATTACTCGTTAAATCAAATTCATGTTATCTTTTCAATTATATTGTCCGTATGTCTCTCATTTAAAATCTCCCAGATTTGTCATAGTTACGAGACCTGATGGAAAATAATATTCTCAGCAATCCTCTCCTATACACATTTTATCAGACCTCGTCAAGGGAAAGAGATGGGATGTACCAGAAAGATGTTCATATTAAGTCTTATACCAGGGACAGAGGCCTCGGGTAAGCTATGAATACAGCTATGTAATGATCCTTTGCTTTGAATTGAAGAGAATGAGCCTCCAGATGGACTTGCACCTCCAAGACCGTGCTTTCTAAGCAATGTAAAATACCTAATTTATTTGAATTATAACTATGCTATAGACTTCGCGGACATTTTCGGACATTTTTTTGCCGATGCATGATACGATGTGTATGATGTGTGTGGACTGTGAAGCACTGGCAGTGTCCGTGGAGAAAATGTATAAAATGTAATGTTTTTGAAATGGATGCATCTGACTGGTTGCATTTGAATTGAGGCCCGTAATAAATAATGATACTGTCCTGTGAGGATGTGCAGTTTTCTCTTTTTTTCCCCATCCCATCGAGACCGCTATGTCCGAGACCAAGACAAGACCGAGACCAAATAGAGTCGAGACCAAGACAAGACCGAGACCAAATAGAGTCGAGACCAAGACAAGACCGAGACCACAAAAAATGGTCTCGAGACCGGTCTCGAGACCAAGACCGGTCTCGAGAACTACAACACTACCCTTAAGTCAAGTGAGTACTGGTCAGGTGGTGCTGTCAAGTACAAGAACAAATTGCATGAAAAGCATTGTGCTATATTAGGGATGTAACGGTATCAAAACTTCACGGTACGGTAATACCTCGGTATGAATGGCACGGTACGGTATTTATTGAATCATTTACAGGAAAAACAAAACTAATGAAGGGACTTGAAAAAAATGCCAGAAGTGTTTATTAAACAGTTTACATGAACACTGAACATATCAATGGCATACAAATTAGCCATCTATCTGTAAACTTTGAAACAGAAACTTCAATTTTTCAATTTTAATAACAAAAAATTATTAAACCATGTAAAAAAATAAAGTTTCAATTTAGTATTTCCATCTCTTTTCCTTCGCCGCTACTAGCAGCACCCGCCATTTCCGCATTACTGGATCTGTAGCGACAACAGACCGCAAAGGATGATGACCACGCCTGGGCTGATGGGAATTGTAGTTCCCGCTACCTCCCGTTCGCTCCATTCGCCTGAGCAAACTTTTCTCAGAAGACCTATCGTTTTATCGAGTCATGCGACCACGGTAGTATTGAAAACATTTGCTATTGCGGTACGACGGTATTAGCTTGGAATATATGGAGTCAACGTCAGCGAGACAAAAACAGATTTTTATTCAATCAGTTGCTAAAACAAAATCTGATCCATCTTAAATTATATGTATTAAATTATATATATTATTATGATGTTATTGTGGTTATTATGGTTTCTGAACCTTAGATTGCTTTATTTCGTTTTGTTGTATATTTTGGGACAAATTTTTGTTGTGGTTTTTAGTGCAGATTATTATTGTTTAGTGTTTCATTTGCAGAGAAATTGAACTTATTTATATGAACTTTGGCTTGTTTTGTCTCTTTGTTTTTGTTGTTTCTGACATTGTATCATTTTGATTGTTGCTTTTTGAGCGGACCCCAAGAAGACTCACGACCACTTTGTGGAAGCGAATGGGAGTCCCAATAAACAATAAACCCTTGACAGACAATCCAATACATAACCCCTCGCCATCACACCAGATCAAAACATTATACCAAACCATGTAAAATAGAAAAATCCCCCTCTAATTTGTGGCCATATTAAAAAAAAAAAACATCTCATAATATGTAAACCACAAGGCTGACATTTATACTCCTCTGCTCTAAACAAGGGATTTAACCAGCAGTGAATAATGGTCACATATAATGTAATGGTTTAGGTAGGATAATTTAGGAATTGTGAATAATAACTAGGAACACCTTTTTTGACTCAGTGGTCAGCAACCAATAAGGAGCGTCTTATTAGAAAAAATGCTACATTTATACAGAAGCATTTATATTGAAATTTTAAGAAAAAATGTCCATGGTTCAGAAGCCTGTCTCTGAAGCAGGCGGCGATGCACCAGTAGCCTCCCTCTGGTGGCCGTTCGCTGGGTGGCTGTCGTCCCTGATGATGGACTCGGCCCGATTCGGGCAGCAGGAGAGGAAGATAGACTGAAGTGGTGGAAGATCTGTGTCCATCGTCTCTGAAGCTGTCCGAAGAATATTATAATTTTTGTAAGTTAATGCCCAGGTGGTCGGATATTACCTCATTTGTGGGCCCGGTCACCAAACGGGGTGCCACTGATCTGTGCTGCACTTCACACGATGACCACTAAGCGACAGCATATACTAAAACGTGGAAACGAAACTATTTAATCGAATCAGACGCACGTGTTTTCAAAAAGATACTGCGTATGCAAGTTTACTTGCAATAAAATAACTTAGGTTTTCTATAATATACTGTAACGCAACATCACTTGCAATAACACCCGCGACCATGTGCCATATCAGACTTCATGCATAAAGTTACAATATAAAAACCGTTCAGATCTGCCGAAGTGCCCGCGCTCGGACTGGCTTTCTGGAGCACCTGTCCAAAACAGCGCGGTTGAGGAGGCGGGGACGGGGCGGGCTGAGCGGTGCCGCCCTGCTGGTTGAGCCGGAGCACCATGGTGGGCTCCATCCGAGCCTGGACTCGCAATGTGCGCGCAGCTCGCCCCCGGCGCCGGCAGCTCGGTGCCTCTTTCTCAGTGCGGAGCCCGAGCGGTGGTGCAGCGCTTCAGCACGGGATGGAGTACCAGGTCAGCGGGCAAAGACGGCGTGGGGAGCGCGGTTCACGGCTGTGTTAAAGCTTGCACGCCGGTGTGCTGCAAAACTGACTGCAAATCAGCGGCCCACCGGGGTGTATGACGAGAAGCGTGACTACACGTGACTGCAGACGTTTGCTTTATTGTTAGGTTTATTGGAGAAAGTGTTCTGTGTGGGAAATATTATATATTTTTTATTACAAAGGCATACACGGTGAATCCGATGCAGTCACTTTGATACAGTTAATTTTTGTCTTGGTAGAGCAATGTAACACATTAGATAGCTCAATGAAGGTTGGAAAAAACTGCATTTATCTGATGGTCCCATTTATAATCTTTATTTGAAAAGTGTATTATGTATATGTATTTGTAATGTATTTTAATTATCGGAGGTGGGGTGATCGGTCGTGTCATGAAAACAAACATAGGAACCCTTTAGAATTCCCCAGTATTGTAGTTCTCAATAACACTTTTTTTGCGGTCTTGGTCTCATCTCGGAATCGACTTTTGATTCGGTCTTGTCTCGGTCTCGGACATACAAGACTCAAGGTTTTATTTCAATACCAGTCAAGATCACTCATCCAAACGCCTCTATATTTATCATATAATCATATGATATGATATCATATGATATTCATCTGTTTGTTAACACAGTACTGTGATTGGGTGTAAAAAATCCTGCTTCAAAATTTAAATGCAACCAATAAGATGTGTCTTATTAGAAAAAATGTTGCATTTGTACAGAAGCATTTACATAGAAATTTTAAGAAAAAATGTCCATGGTTCAGATTAAACTGTGACACAAATTTTAGGCCAAACTGCCTAGCCCCTAGATGGTCCCTGTGCTCCACATTTTATAGCGTGTTGTGTTCTGTAGATTCAAACATTAGTCTCTTTCTGACTTTGACATTGTCTAGCCCTCCATTGCTCTTGGTCTTGTCTTGGTCTGCACTGACTTGGTCTTGGTCTTTTCTCGGTCTCGCCCTGCCTTGTTTTTGGTCTTGTCTTGGTCTCAATACACTCTGGTCTTGGTAATGACTTGGCCTCGGTTTAGGTGGTCTGACTACATCACTAGAATTCACTTTCTTTTCAATCAAGAGGGAGATGCTTATGGAACTGGAAGTTTCTTGGGAATTTGAGGTGATACATAAACTAATGTAAGTTTAAAAATAAGCCTGGCAGAAAACTGCTGTTCCTTGACATCAAGGTGTTGGAGACATTGATGATCATAATAAAATCATAGTGTGCTTTCTGTCTGGGACTATTGGGAACTCCCTCTCACCGCGAATGTGCGTTAGAGCTTTCTTTGGACCTCTCAAATTGAATCTGTGAAATTATAAAGGGTATTAATATGGAACTAAGTATTTTTTTTTAGGCTGAGGTGTGTGTGAAGCACATTTTGTCTTATGGCAAATTTATGAACATAATCTAATCTCAGCTTTAAAGGTGTTTTAGTTTTGATTCTGTGTGTGTATCCATAGGACGCCATCAAGATGCTGAACTCCCTGCAGTCCAATGCCAGCACCCTGGAGCAGGTGCGGCAGGGATGTACTCAGCCGCTGCTCCAGTTGCAGGCTATGAGGGTCTTTCTGGAGCGTTCAGGCCTCTCGGTACGCCTGTCCCGTCCTGTCCCCTCTCGTCCTGTTCTGTTCCCTACCCAGTTATGTCCTATAGTCCTCATATTAACCCACTGTTCTGATAAATGCACCTCACACAAGGCACACATAGCCAAGACCCGGTTCCAGATAACCCTGACCAGATAGCTGTCCCACCCCGCCCCCTCGTTGTCATCCTGTCCATTTTCTCTCCTGTTTTCCAGTTGGAGGAGCTGGACTGCCTGAATATCATTCATGTGACCGGGACAAAGGGCAAGGTGAGTTATGGTAGCCAGACGCTGGCCGCACACTTCAAATGATGTGTAAGCAAAACGAAATTGAACATGTCGGCGACGCATATTAATTTACAGTACTTAAAGGTATGCACATCGCATAATGAGTCCTGCTGACCAAACCTACGGCGTTACATGTATGTCAGCCAATCATAAACAGTGAGTGGGATCAGAACAAATGACAAAGATTGCCTCGGCGACCCTGCACAGGCGGTGCACCAAAATGGTGATCACCGTTCATACGACGTCATATTGCTAAAATAACGATGATTCCATCAGTTTTGTGTACCGCTACCTTAAAGTTCCATCCCTTTGGTTGTGGGGGGCAGGTAGTATGGTGGTGCTTGTGTTGTGTTAAAAAAAATACTTTTACTGTAAAATTTTTGCACTGCCATAAATGATTTTGTGGATTGTTTTGTTATTAAAAGCATTTTGTTTAGCCTGGTAACCCTCCTGATTTTTTCACAAGTTAGTGACCACTCGTTTTTTTAGCTCGTTGCGATTGGTGACGCGATCGCTTTGTCGCTTTTGATTTGAAAATAAATTTAAAAATAAATGTATAAAATAAATGTGTAAGTAAATGCCTTACCTGGGTTTAATTGTTGTTTTTTCTTCTCCTTTCCATTCCTGTCTTTGTGTGTGATTTTTTTCTAATATTAAAATTTTCATTACATCTAGTTATTATTTCCATTTTTTTGTTTCTCAGTCGGGTATTATAATTGTAAGGCTGTGCCATAAAAAGTTGATTGTTTGTATTTAAGGACGATATTGTTGGTTTTAAATACTTGATGGCTACATGCCTCTGTTCTTTTTTTGTAATGTTAATTGTCATTTCTTTTTATTTATTACTTCAAGGCTACATTCCATTGTTGTTGTTTTCTGTAATGTTTGAATGTTTTTAATGGAGGGGTGCTTTGTAAGTACATGGGAATTATTGTTTTGTTTTTTACTGTGGTATTAAATTGGGTATCAATAATCATGGAATTTCACTGGCATTGTTATTGACTACTTAATTTCCGGAGTTGTAACGTCCCTACAGGTAACTCAGTTAATCAGCTAACCTTGGTTAGATTACATAGAGGGTCAGCAGTGTTGCAGTGAGGCTCGGGTTCAAAGTGAGGGCTGGTTAATTATCTCTGTTAATGTTATGTTTCAGGGGCCTTGGGTAACTTTGGCTTGTTTTTGTCTTGCTGTACTTAAAGGCGCCTAGTCCGCATTTTGTGTGAAATTCTCCTTTAAAGAGCTGAGGCCTTTCGTCTTGCCCTTTGACACTCAGTCACCCCACCAGTGGCTTCTTGACGAGGCATGTTTGTGTTTACAGCTGTCTCACTTGACACTGGTATTGTGAAACTTAAATCTTTGTGATCGCCCTTGTTCTATTCCTCAGGGATCGACGTGTGCCTTTACCGAAAGGATTCTCAGGAATCACGGCTTCCGCACTGGATTTTACAGGTAATACCGAAGACGGGTGTTTCCTGTGCCCCTTACAGGTAATACCGTAGACGGGTGTTCCCTATGGCCCTATTACACAAAAATACCACGCTAACATGAACATGTTGACGTGCTGGCGCTTTAGCTCTGATGTCATTATGACGGACTTTGATTTGCTGACCCTGTTTCTTAGAAATAATTAACTAACCTGTGTGTGGTTAACATTGTGATTTGAGAGCATTTTAATAATTAATAACACATAGATAAATCAGCTAAATGACCATGCATCTAATAGAGGGTCTCTGTGGCATCATTTTCATAATGCATGCTAAGTACGTTTTTTGCTTTTTAATTCTTCCCAGTGTTTTGTTTACAGTAATTGATACACTTGCTGCAGGTATATTTGTAAACCTAAGTTGTTTACATTTGTTAATCCCTCTTATACATGGTAGTCCAGTGTTCCTCATGAACTGCATCTTGAATTTAAATTTAATATTAAATGAGGCTGGCTGTAAGGTTTACTCTGGGTGGGATGGTGAATGGAGTCATGTGACCTGGGGGTGGGAGATAGGAATAGGGACTTAAGGTTTTGCAAAGGGCTGCAGTGGGTTTAGGGTGCATTTCTGAGGTCAAAGGTGGGGGGATAGATTAAACTGAAAGCAGTTTTAGGTCGTCTGTGACAAGGCACAGATATAGGGGATGAGAGTCCATGTCACCTGATGACACATGACCTCCTGATTGGTCACATAACCATCATATGTTCTTTTTGTTTTGTTTTTGTTCCTGAAAGCCCATGTGCATCAAAGACAGTGTGCACCAATGACAAGGCAGCTTACTGAAGATCGCTTGCGCGTGTGGATTTTTATTGGCTTACGGCGCTATCCATCACTTATAGGTGTGCCCCCCACATAGTCACTGTCTGGTCCCGGTTCTGTTTCCCTTGCAGTTCCCCCCACCTAGTGCACGTCCGGGAGCGAATCCGGATTGACGGACAGCCAATTACCAAAGGTCTCTTCACAAAGTACTTCTGGGATGTGTACAGTCGGTTGGACTCCACTAAGGTAGGTCTGCTCATGGGGGGTGGGGGGTGTGTTAATTTAATGACAAAGCTGTTCAGGCAATCACGTGGATTTATATTTTACCCGGATCAAAAATATAGAATCATCTATATGTTTTTAATATGACCATTGAATGCCGTTCTCTAAAACTCATATGACTTTGACTTGAGATCAGCGTTGAAAATGGAAAAAAGAGTTAAATGGTCTTGGGTCATTTTCCACAGCATTTTGTCACGTAGAGTCTGGAATGGTTGTAAGACACACTTTGTTGAATCTGAAATGCATTGTGAGTTACCCCTGGTTTCACACTGTGTCCTGTATGTCAGCCATTCAGGCAGTTTTCATTGAATTTGAGTAATTCAGTTAAAGCCTCTGAAAATGAGAACTGCATCATGGGATGTCATGTGATAGCAGCCATGCGAGGGATTAGCCCCGGCAAGGGGGGGCAAGGGGAAAGGGGGGGGGGGCTGGGGGCTGGGCTGCTCTGAGCTGTGTGTGTGTGTGTGTGTGTGTGTGTGTGTTGTCTCTCTCTGCACCCCAGGCTGCCTACGGGGGCAGCATGCCCGCCTACTTCCGCTTCCTCACCCTCTTGACCTTCCACGTCTTCCTGCGGGAAAAGGTGAGTGCCCCCCCCCTCCCGTCACTCCCCCCGTAACAGCAAAAATGAAATGTCATGCAATAAAAATCTGATACTGTAATAAAAGTCCTTGTTTTTATAACACATTTATTATATTATAATAAATATTATAATGTAAACTGTAAACAGCAGCCGCTGTCAGCGCAGTTCTGTCCCTCCCCCCCCGCAGGTACAGGTCAGCCTGTGTCCTGGGCTGCCCCCTCCCCCATTGCCTCCCTCCCCCCTGCCCTGCTTTATCTCCCCTGGCTCTTGCGCAGTCCTGAATGCCCCCGTTACAATCATGTGTTGCATTGTCAATGTACTGACTGGTGATGAGGTCACTCAGATCGCCATGGCGATGCGAATGGCATCCAAAGGCAAGCACCTTTTATTGAATTGAAAACCCCCAACTGGCAAATGGAAGGTGGCAATCAGCTACCTGTCCATCCAGCTGGCCATCTTCTGTATCTGTTTATCCAGTAGGGCCACCACGGGCCTGCAGCATATTCCCTACTAGGGGAGGTGTGCGATTTGACAACATTAAATTAAATAACGATTAAAATATCTCCACAGTTTGCCTTTTATGGAGAGATCATTAGTACTATGCTACTGTCCACATTCTATCAGTTGCAGTTCTATGGCTCATACACGCATCTAAAGTAGTTTTGTCAGCCAAATCCGTTTTAACACACCAATACATTAGCGATTGCAAACAGTAGGTAGTGCCTTAGATTTCTTCCTCTCCCTCTTTTGCGCTCTCGTCCCAACATGCAATGCACAACACATCCCCTATTGGGCAAAGTAACGGCATGCACGTCATGGAGGAGTTGGTCCCTAAAAAGGATGTAACAGCAGTAACATGGAACTTGTTTGGATTTTATTAAACAGACACATTGCAAACAGCTATTTGCAAAACTTGCAAAGATATGGTTCACGTGTCAGATGGCAGCATGACAAACCTTTTTCACCACTTCAAAAGTAACACCTCAAAAATTGTTTCAGTAACAATTTACTTAAGGCCATATTGTTACTAATGTATAAACACGTTCATAATGCATTATAAACATAGCTATGCACATTATTATTTGTTATGAATGGGTTTATAAATTACTAAAAAAAAATGGCCCTAAATAAAGTTTTACCTGTTTTTCTTTTAAGTTTCTTTTAGGTTTTTTTACCTTTTGGGGCTATTATTTTTTACATTAACTTGCAAAATAGTTTTAAAACTACATGAAACAGAATTGTTATGAGATCACGGATTGTGATCCTGGCAGAAAAAAATTGTGATATGGTATTTTTGGCGCACAGCCCAGGATTGGGCGTCACCCTGGATGGGTGTAGGTACGCACTCGCTCACTGCAGGCTACGCACTCGCTCACTGCAGGCTACGCACTCGCTCACTGCAGGCTACGCACTCGCTCACTGCAGGCACACACTTCTTATGCTGGCATGTTATAGTTAGCAGATAGGGGTGGCGTGTGGCTTAGTGGGTTAGGATGCTGTTCCTGTGTTCGGAAGGTCACCAGGTCAAATCCCAGAGTTGGCCGAGTGATTTCGCCATTGATGGATGTTGATTAACCCCCAATAGTTCTTTTTTACTTATTGTGTGCGTATGCTAAATAATTTAGATGTAGTAAATGTGTTTTGTCACAGGCATGTATACATGATGAGTGTGATGTCGTGACCCTTCTCCTCGGTCACCTGCAGGTGGACGTAGCGTTGATCGAGGTGGGCATCGGGGGGGCCTATGACTGTACCAACATCCTCAGGTGAGGAGCGTCTGGCACGGGTGACCCCGTCACTGTGCCTACTTGCTCTCTTCGGCTAGTTAGCTGGCGGGAGCTGGAGGAAAGTTCCCTGAGGTGGTGACGGGTTTGTCACCATCGGTGTGTCTCTAATGCCCCTGTGACAGCAGCAGCCCTCTTCAGGGGCACATAAGGAGAGTTCAGGCTGCCTTCTTGCCCCTAATGAGGCAGAAAGAGGCTTTAGCTGCCTCTGGTCACTCAGCGATGGGAGTTTTTTGTTCCTGACAGAAAGCCGTGGGTCTGTGGGATCTCGTCTTTGGGGATCGACCACACCAGCATCCTGGGAGATAGCATTGAGAAGATTGCCTGGCAAAAAGGTGGCATCTTTAAGGTCAGTGTGTGTGTGTGAGTGTGTGTGTCTGTCTGTGTGTATGACAGTGTGTGTGTGTGTCTGTCTGTGTGTGTGAGTGTGTGTGTCTGTATGTCTGTGAGTGTGTGTGTCTGTATGTCTGTGAGTGTGTGTGTCTGTCTGTGTGTATGACAGTGTGTGTGTGTCTGTCTGTGAGAGTATGTGTGTCTGTGTATGAGTGTGTGTCTGTGTGTATGTCTGTGTATGAGTGTAAAGCTTAACAAAACACCCGGTAATTTATTAATCCTTCTCCTTTTCATTTTTCACATGTGATACTAGTGATGCTGTAATAGTACTTGGTCAGAAATGGTCAGAAGTGAGAAATGACAGGTAAATAGGAGCCTGGAGGCTGCACAGGACATGGGGGAGGCTGTGACTCTTTGCCACTCAGTATGTAAGATGGGGGGCTTCTGTGACACTGGGCCCCTGTCCCTGTCCCCAGCCAGGGGTCCCTGCCTACACCGTCAGGCAGCCTGAGGGTCCCATGAAGGTGCTGCAGGAGCGAGCCAGAGAGATCGGGGTAAGGCTGACTCTCACCTGACTCTCAGCTGACTCTCACCTGACTCTCAGCTGACTCTCACCTGACTCTCAGCTGACTCTCCTGTTCTTTGTCCTAAAGCCCCTCCCTGTGTCCCCTGCCCCACCCCCAAAGAGTAAAATCTTACCTGACTCTTCGTGTAGGTAACTCATTAGTCTGCTTGGCTGTACTGGTTAGTTCGCCGGTAAACTCTTCTGCACTAGTAAAGCAGAAGTGAGCGTTTTGGTCGTGAGGCTGCGACCTAGACGGGCAATTTCTCCGAAATTTGATAGATTTGCACGTTGAACCTCATCCATCTGCTTATCTCGGTCCGGGTGGCACTGGGTCCTGGAGCCCATCCCAGGCAGCATGGCGGCGGGGGTGTCGTCACCCTGAGCGGGAGGGGGGGTCGTCACCCTGAGCGGGAGGGGGTTAGGGTGTCGTTCAGAGGCACAGACAAGGTGCAGATGCTGGAAAGTCAGACGGTACTAAGGAGTCACAGGAAACTCCATTGGGGGGGGGGGGGGGGGCATGTTTCTAAAGGTTTTCTCATTGGGGGGGTTTATTAATAACGAGAAGGAAAGGCACAAAGCAGGTAATGTGGAGATATTGACTGTTTTTTTGGGATTTTTACTATTTTCAAAAGAAACTGGGGCCAAAATGTCACCTGTCAGCATCACAGTGATTTAATATTAATCGGAATTTACAAGCCCTTTGCCCACTGTGTGCAATATGTCCCGTCTGATTGTCTAAGATGAATTCATTCTGTAGGTGGAATAATCATTTAATTGTCCTGAATAAAGAAAAACAATCCTCTTACATGAAATGTAGCGCTAGCTGTGTGCTAGCGAGTAAAATGTGGACTTTGACCTTTGCCCTTTGACCTGTGCGGGGACGTCCGGCATTGAGCTGCGGGTGCTGCTCTTCTCCTTACTCTGTATTACTTTCTCTGCTCACGTCTCGCTGTCCTCCCCCTAGTGTCCACTCTGCGTGTGCTCAGACCTGGAGGAGTACGAGGCCCCGGGTCGGCCGCTTCGTTTGGGTCTCGCCGGGCAGCACCAGCGCTCCAATGCCGCTCTTGCCCTCCAGCTGTCTTGGAGCTGGCTGCAGCGCCACCATGTGGCAGGTACAGGGTTATTACAGGTGGCTGGTTCGGTAGGAGGTTGGGCAGTGTGTGTGTGTGTGTGTGTGTGTGTGTGTGTGTGTGTGTGTGTATGTGTGTGTGTGAGTGTGTGTAGGGTAAGTGTGTTATCAGGTACTACGAAATTTCTTGATTTGAAATGTGAAGGGGTCTGTGTTTGGGATGCTGCCTTAGTGTTGCCACATTTGACCTTTACTGGCCCCTTATCTTCTCTGATATCCTAGGTAACTGGTGGCCAGTGCTCTCCAAGGAAGCTGCCTCCGTTTCCATGGCAATGCCATTCCCGCTCAGTTCCGCTACGATAAAAGGTCAGTTAAAATCTATATTATAATGGATGAATGTGTATGTTTTGATGTTGTGCGTGTAGCTAGTGCTGCTGCTGAATCAGTTAGTAATCCAGGTAATTTTAGCTGTTTCCCCCCTACTTTGTACACTGGCGTTAATGTTTGTTTTTTTCCCGAAATTATTCTCAAGGGAAATGGTTTCAGCCAGTATAAACCAGCCGGTGCGAGTTAGCATTTTGTGGAGCAGTAATTTTCGTTCTTGTGTGTTCAAACAGAAAATGGTTTTAATCTCTGCATTCTATGTAGTACATTTACATTTTTTCTGTTTGGCGGATACTTTTGTCCAAAGTGACGTGCAAGTGAGGTAAATTGACTAGACATAAGTGCAGCTTGGCTGAGCGTCCAGTGAGTGACCAGGTACAGGTGTAAGCAGGACTGGGGCAGGAGCTACAGAAACACATCTAACAAAGAAGGAAGTTAATAACACAACTATTCAAATCAGGTGTAAGATTAAGAGCATCCAGGGACCACATAGTGGTGTCAGGCTAGTGGAGGAATTCCTGAGAGATGGGCCTTGAGGTGTTTGCTGAAGGTGCTGAGGGAAGCTGCTGACTGGATGTGGTAGTACTTGGCTTCCTTCTCTCTCTGACCTCGTCCAGGGCTGGAGGACACCGAGTGGCCGGGGAGGGGCCAGATCTTACGACATGGCTTCCTGACCTACTATCTGGACGGGGCCCACACCATGCGCAGCATGCAGGCCTGCGTGCGCTGGTTCAGCCAGGAGGCCTCCAGCCAGGAGAGGGCGCTCTGGTGAGTGCCGCCCCCTCCGCACTTAGTCAGGAACAGGCCTCCCCAAGCCTCCTCATTCAGGCGATGCTCTCCGCCTCCTTCCCAGGGGCCCGGTGGTGCGCGTGCTGCTCTTCAACACCACGGGGGAGCGGGACTCAGCCGCTCTCCTCAAGCTGCTGGCGGTGAGTCCCAGAGCTGCGGGGGCCCTGGGTGGGGGGGGGGTGGAATATAGCTTGGCAGTTTAGGATTCTGTACCCATGATCCGTATCTCGCTTCTTCAAATCCTGGGGCTGGAAGATTGATGCGGCACTTGGGCCCCTGAGCCGAGGCCCCTAACCCTCTGAAATGATCCAGAGGCGCCAGAAAAATAGCTGAGCCTATGCTTGGACCCAAGCTTTACACTCATGTTTGTGTGTTTCCAAGGAGGGCATGATGGGATATGAGACATGACGTAATCTGATGTACCTCATGTAACTCCTTCTCATGGCCTCCTGCATGTTTGCTTGATCTTCCACAGCCCTGCCAGTTTGACTTTGCCGTTTTCAGCCCCAACATCATAGAGACTGTTGGCTCAAATGAAGGTAAGTGTTGTGTGATTTGGGGGATTCTCTGTGCAATTTAAATGTGACCTTCTGTGTGTGAGCTTGTGTTCTCGGCTCCCTGGTGACTGCGCCTTGCTCCTGGGACAGATCCCCCCAATCCCAGTGTGGAGAACATGCTTGCTCGTTGCCTGGACAACCAAAGCAGCTGGTGGAGCATGAGTGGCCAGAGGGAGCGGCTGGAGGCCGAACGAGTCATCCCATGCGGCGTCCCCCTTGTGGCTGGGCTGAGGAACAACGCCCTTGTGTTCCCCTGCATCCTCAGCGCCCTCCAGTGGATCAGCCAGGGAAGGGACCCTGTCCTTATGCTACCAAAGGAGCATGTGATGCAGACTCATCCTGCTGTCGCGTCCAGGGCCCTGCCGCTGCGTGAAGCTGCGGGGATCCAGGTTCTCGTTACCGGAAGCCTGCACTTAGTCGGGGGGGCCCTTAGGCATTTGGATCCTGCCATGCTGAGCGGCTAGCTGGAGTGTTCTGATTGGCTGATTTCCAGATACCCGGCCAACGTTGAAAGTTCTGGAAAGTTTACTCTAGACTGAACAGAGAACCTTTTTGGGTTGAATGTCATGTTATCAAGCTACTGCCTGCCTTTTTGTGTTTTCTCTAGGAGCCCCCCCACCTCACCCCAAATGGGAATCTCCGTGTTGTTTCCCAGTTGCCGATGTGCGGTGATTATTTTTTGTTGCATGGCCCACCTGTGAGATCATGGAACAGGCCAATATATTTCTCTGCTAATTATAAAGACATTTTTAACTTGGTCTGAATTATGTATTTATATACAGATTATGGATATTCTGCAAAGCTGAGTGTTTTTTGTAGGGGTGTCCCGATCAAGGTTTTTTCCCCCCCAGATACCAGCAGTTCTGATCCGATACTTCTATTTTCCCAGATAATGCAGTTGCGCAGTGGTCACTTCAAGTACAGTTAAAGTTATTAAATAACTTCATTGTGTATGTGTGACAACTGAATAGCTCCACAGTGCGCAAGGAAACAACTGCCTGCATCTAAGCTGCTCCTTAAGATTCTATTTTACGCAAAATGAACAAGCTAATGTATCTTTCTAAATAACTCAAAATGAGTAATATAATCAAAATTCCACTTCAAAGTGGTATAATAGCTTAACAGAAACATTCAGTCACAACAAACAAAAACCGCAATTCAGATTGGTGGTATTAAACGCTCCCATTGCAGACCTTACAAAAGGCTGTTGGACTGCTTTCATTTCTCAATTTTAAAATATCTCCACACTGCAGATATTTTACCCTCCACACGTCTTCCCTCCATTTACTACACCACACGCTCTCCGTTTATGATACATGTACATGGATGACCTCTGACTTAAAGGAAAGGATCCGGCTTAGGTTTGTCCTCGGTAAGTCCGATGCCGATCGATCAAGAAATAATCCGATCCGATCAGGACATCCCTAATTTTTTGTGAAACTGGCCGAACTAGCTAACAAAAAAGGTGCAGCATTAATGTGTCTGGATGTTTTGTGCTGTTTTAATGTAGCATCAGGATGGTCTTGGTGTCTCTGCCTCATGAAGTTGTATTGATTGATGTAGAGATTTTTGTCAAAAGTTAGCAGCACCCGAGCTAAACTACTCTCAGGAAAAAAATTACCAATCTGTACTTTTGAGGGTACAAATCTGTACCCTCAAGGGTCTGCCAATTGTACCCTATAGCTGTAGGTAAATGTACCTTTCAAGGTACAGAAATTGACTCTGAGGAACATTTTTGTACCATTGGGTAGAAAACTGAACCAGGACTGTTTGCCTTTTTCTGATCGTGTACTAAGCAACATTACTACTAAAATAATGGTGACTATTGCATTGGATGATCAGCCATTTTCAGTAACGGACGATGAGGGATTTTGTCCGCTCGTTCACACCATAGACCCTTGGTACAATCTCCCAAGTCGGCACTAATTGGCCACGGTCTCATCGCTTGAGTGTGTGATTACTCCACACATTCGTGGGATTTTAAGGAGTGACGTCACCAACATAAGTTTCACTGCAGACTTGTGGAGCTCAGAGTTTAGCTGGTTACCAGTATCGGTTATTGCAATTGGCAGGGCTGGTCAGCTTACTGTATGGGTGACATAGGCGGCCGCCCAGGCTGCCAGCTGCGGAGGGCACTGGCAGTTTTGCTGCCGCAGCGTGCGCCGCATGAGACACAGTGCAACTGGCTCGTTCACAGCCTTAGAGGCCCTCACACCATCTGCGGAGTCGACACAAAACAGCTTTGTGATGCAGATCACCAACTTAGCCAGCAAATTGCACCTGGTGTCCTACACCTGCATTATCCTTTCATCAGAGGAGTGCAGTCTGGACATAATTGACATCATTTTCTAACTGGTCCTACTACCTATGCCTCAGTGGCCATGTTGTCATGCAGGGAAAACGTCCCAGCGTTTGACTGCCAATATCCTTCATCATTTTAATGAGTGTAATAGCTGCTGTGCAGTGATACGTGACATTTTTTGTCATACAAATCCATCTTCATCATCATGAGCAAAGATAATTAATAGGGTGAGAAAACATTTTTTTTTAAATCACAATTGCAAACAGAATCATGTTACAATACCAAAAAAAAGTGTGTATATTCCAAGTCTGTATATTCAGTTTAGCAATTGAATTCTATAAAAAATCTAATTTCTACTATAGTATCAGAATTAACGCAATTAAAATTAACGCTGTAAAAGAAATAATGCTTTATGACTGTGAAACGCCAGTTAAGATATGATTTGTGATTCGTTTATAATTTAATGTGTTCATTATATAAGAATGTTAATTTTTGCCTTTATTATATAAGATTAAACAATGAACGATCTTTCTTCTCTCCCATCATTTACGCATAAGCGGAGTTCGATTAGTACTGCATACTAACCCATGGAAAAGCCGCCCTCGAAAGATGATGATGATAATGATGATGATAAATGGCAACTATTATACACATGATATGATTAATGGAAATAATCCCTATTCACAATGTCACTTATTAACTTATTATTCACTTGTAATTTGCGGTAATGAGACATTCAGTGGGGATGTCAAGAAGACGGAGCAAGATTTAGTACAACTACCACAGAAATACGTGAGAGATTACGTCACACTAATGAGGGGAGACTGTGATTGGTGGAATAACTTCTAAGGCACATAAACTGTAAAGTCTCAACTTCATGTACCTCACCAATCTGCATTTTCCTCTGGAGAGTTTGAAACCTGCTGTGTTTCTGTGTGTGAAGCCTGACTGTGTGCTCAAGGAATCGCTGGCCAATATCTGAGGTTCAATCCACGTTTTGATGACGGATTATGCAGTCATTTCTCTCTTCTTTGTCATTATGTACAGCAAAATGGAGCATAATGGTGAGTTGTGTCGTTGAGAAGGCAGAGGAAGATGGAGATGAAACATTTCCAAGCCGATTTAACCCTCTAATTGCTGCAGTACTCAGGTTTCACCACAAGGTGGGAGGCTACATCTCTTACTTTTTTTTTCCCCTGGAGATTGGGTACCATAAGCTCTGAGGTGTACTGAGAAACATGCAGTGAAGGTGCAGAATTATTTGGGCAGTATAAATAAAATGAGTTCTTACACGGGACTTTTACTTTTTTAGGTAATCGCAAAAACAAGCAGTTTGGGCATCTAATAACCAAAAGACGTATTTCTTCTGATTGCTGACTGAGTTGCGCTGCCTCTGTGTGTAATGTGAGCGCACTGTCACACACTCCCACCTCCCCCCCGTACCTGCTTCCTTTATGAGGCCCTGAAGTCACCTCTCTCTCCTCTGAGAATCAGACTGTTGGGAATTTCAGCTCTGCGGCCACATGACACACTGACTGTGTATTTTCTTGAGGTTCAATCTGAAATGAAGCGTAAGGCTGAATAGAAAATCAGCTCCCGATCCTGCAATCAAGACACTTTTAAAGTATGTCAACGTCTTATTTTCCAAGCTTTTTTGGTGACTTTGCGTCGAGTGGCACCTCATACCTCCAGGGTTGCGGGGTGCAAATCCTGCCCCAGCTCTGGGTCAGTGAGTGGGTGGGCTTCCTTCTACACTCCAAAATGGCTCCAAATAGGAAGCCTTGGAAGATGAGGGAGGTTCAGAGCCTGCTGAAAGACAGACATATTGCTTTTAGGTACGGGGACAAGGCACTTTACAGCGCAGACAGAGCCGACCTGAAGAGAGGCATCCGAGAGGCCAAGGCAGCCTACAGAAGGAGGATAGAGGACCACCTGAGGAGCAACAACACCAAGCAGGTCTGAGGGGGTGTCCAGCACATCACCAGCTACAATCCAGTAACCCCGCGGTCGCTGACGGAGATGCTTCTCTGGCAGAGGAGCTGAACATCTCCTTTGTCCGCTTTCAGGTGACACCAACTGCAGCTCCAGTGCAGCAGCTCCAGTGCAGCTACCACAGCAACACACTCACGGTGGAAGAGTGGGAGGTGAGGCGGGTGATGAGGAAGGTGAACCCGAGGAAGGCTGCAGGACCTGATGGTGTGGCTGGATTGTGCGGATCAACTGGCTGGAGTCCTCACTAGGATTTCCAATCAGTCCCTGTCCCAGGCCACTGTCCCAGCTTGCCTCAAGGCTTCCACCCTTGTTCCGCTGCCAAAAGAACCACAACAAACACTCTAAATCAGGGGTGTCCAATCTTATCCGCAAAGGGCCGGTGTGTATGCAGGTTTTTGGGATAACCTTTAGGTCAGCTGTTCAAACCCAGGTGTGAGGACTCCTCAGCCAATCAGTCCTCTAATTAGTAATCTAATTAGGGAGTTGCAGCCAAAAGATATAAGATCTGATTGGCCACCCCTGCTCTAAATGATTTCCGCCCAGTTGCACTTACATCAGTCATCATGAAGTGCCTTGAGAAACTGGTGCGGAGTCATATCATGGCCTGCCTGCCAGCAGACTTGGACCCATTCCAACTTGCTTACAAGGCAAAGAGATGCGCAGAGGATGCTGTGGCCACAGCCTTCATGCTGCCCTGACCCCTCTGGAGCAGCAGGGGAGCTACGCCAGACTGCTTTTCGTGGATTAAAGCTCGGCGTTTAACACCATCCTCCCACAACGACTGGTGTCCAAACTGGCAGACTTAGGACTTCCATCACTCACCTGCAGTTGGATACTGGACTTTCTGTCAGGTTGCTCCCAGTGGGTCAGACTGGGTTCCCACACCTCTCCTGCTCTCAGTCTCAGGGCTGTGTGCTCAGCCCACTCCTGTATACCCTCTACACACATGACTGTGTCCCCTCTCACCTCAACAACAAGATCATTAAGTTTGCAGATGATACGACGGTGATAGGAATCATCTCGGGCAAGGAGAGTGAGCTGGCATTCAGGGACGAGGTGGAGCGGCTGTCAGAGTGGTGCAGAGTCAACAACCTGCTCCTCAACACCACAAAAACAATGGAGCTGGTCATTGATTTCAGGAAAAATAAAACTGACATTCAGCCACTCACCATCGCCAGGGCTTTTGTGGAGAGGGTCCCGGTGTTCAGGTTCCTGGGTATGGAGTTGGAGGATGACCTGACCTGGACTGCCAACACCAAGGAGCTGCTGAAAAAGGCGCAGCAGAGACTGTATTTTCTGAGAATCCTCAGAAAGAACCGTCTCCCCAAAAATCTGCACCTTGCCTTCTACCACTGTTCCATGGAGAGCGTACAGTACTTACATACGGACTCTGCGTGGGGTACAGCAGCTGCACCTCCTCAGACATGAAAGCTCTCCACAGGGTCATCAGGGCAGCGGAGAAAACGATTGGCTGCCCTCTCCCCACCCTGGAACAAATCTACACCTCCCGATGCCGGAAAAAAGCCATGGATATTTCACTTGACTCATCGCATCACGGTCACTGTCTCTGCCAGCTTTTACCATCAGGAATGAGATACAGAGCCATGAAAACCAGGACAAGCCGCCTAAAGAACAGTTTTTATCCAAAAGCAATCATGGCCTTAAACTTAAACTGTAAACAGAACTGTTATTTTTTCATATTTACAAGTGCAATTCATATATTTCTCCAGGGCAATATGTATAGTCAGTGCAATTTGTATATTTTGTAATATATTCCTTTATTACTCATGTCTCACATTGAGGCACCTGCACTTTCGCAAGATTATCTTATCTTATCTCAAAAGCAAGCATTTCAGGGAACTGATGCATCCAACTGGCCTGTAGTGTGTGTATACAGGTACCCAGCCATGGACTGGCATCCCGTCCAGGGTGTACCCCAGCCCTGTGCCCTGCGATGGACTGGCATCCCGTCCAGGGTGTACCCCAGCCCTGTGCCCTGCGATGGAC
This sequence comes from Paramormyrops kingsleyae, assembly GCF_048594095.1. Classification (NCBI taxonomy): domain Eukaryota; kingdom Metazoa; phylum Chordata; class Actinopteri; order Osteoglossiformes; family Mormyridae; genus Paramormyrops; species Paramormyrops kingsleyae. The sequence continues at coordinate 18,707,052 of NC_132798.1, read as the reverse complement.
TGGCATCCCGTCCAGGGTGTACCCCAGCCCTGTGCCCTGCGATGGACTGGCATCATGTCCAGGGTGTACCCCGCCTTAAGCTGCATTCCATTGCAGGTAATATTAACATTTCCTAGAACAGTGGTTGGTTGTCTTCTAAACCAGACCAAAGCATTTCACTGTGGTACTAACCTTCCAAGCATAGGATGAACATAGCTGGTCTTTGCATGACTGCAAATCGCTGTCTGGCAGTGCTGCTCGAGCACAGGAGCACCGCTCCCTTAACGCTGCTTGGCTGTTCCGCTGGTGTTTGGTGGAGAGCACCGAGGTCGCCGATCTCACACATCACGCAGGTTCAGGCTGCAGCGCTAAGTCACCAGATACCTGACACATTAACACTAGCGCCCCCTGCAGGCCTCTGTGACAGCATAGAGGATCCAGTGACGCTACTGGCACACGCACGGACTTTCTGTGGATGCTAAGCCTCTACGGGGGGCTGGGAGACCCCGATCCGGCTGAGGTGTCCCTGCTGCTCTGCACTTAGGAGGTTTTAGCTGCTGTGAATCTGATTAGCGAGGCGCTCAGCCGCGTTACAGCCCCCCCCGGTGGCTGAGATGGAGCTCCCCAGACACGCTGCCAGGAACAGGTGCCACCATGGTCTGCCCCCCCCATCCCCAAATCCTTTTACTGGTGGGAGGTGGGTCTGGCCCTCCCCATTCCCCATCTGCTGAAAGTTGCCACATTCCCGGTAATCACATGACCTTGTTGCAGAAAGGGGCCACAGACAATTACATGGGATTGGGGCCGCCCACTGTGGGGTTCTCATTCGTTAATCAAATGAATCCCATTAAGCAGCCGCCCCCCAGTGCTGTTACACTGGACACTTTAAGGAAATGGGACCTGTGAGCCTGCACTGGGAAGGGCGTCACCTCCAACACGGCCCTGATCTCTAGGAAAATCTGCTTTTTATTTAGTTAGCTGAACATGCTGTGGTCACGAAATGGGGGGTGGCTTTAATGTTTGCCGATCCCCCCCCAGCCCCCGTGGACTTTTACTAACACCTCGGTCAGACCCTAACCAAGGTGGCTTGCAGCCTCCTGCCGCATTTGCATACAATGCGCACTATCCTGCGAGTGACAGAGCCCCCCCGGTGCCAGGAAGCACCGGGACGGACCCCGAGCCTAAGGTGTCAGTGAGGAGTGGGGCAGACTACAAGTGGGGAGTTAGTGACTCTGAAGTCTTTAAATTATTCTTATTGTGTGACTGATCTTGGTTGCACTGAACTTGAGGGGCAACTTTTTACTCTGTAATGTTTTTACTACGGGATATTTTTATAATACTACTGTTTCTAATTCAAGTTCCAAGTGCAATATCTGCAATATTTGGGTAATATTTCTTCTTATTTACACTGCATTTCTTGTGCATTATTATGTAACTTAATTTTGTGTTATATTTAATTTTATTATATTTTACTTCTACTTATTGTTATTTTCTCTTTAAATTTAAAATTTTATTTTTTTATATATATAATATAATGTACTTTCTTTTAATCAAATTTTTTTCTTCCCGGTAAATTAATTAATTAATTAATTAATTAGAGCAACTGTATTTCCCTCTGGGATTAGTAAAGTTCTTTGAACCTTATTGTCGGGTTTTACTTACATTATCCTTCGTTCTATTTCCTCACTGTGCTTCTGTGCAAGGATCCCCCCCCCACAGAGATGAGTAAAATTCTACCTTATCAGATCTTATCTCAGGTGACAAAACCACATACCCCCAAACCCCCATTTCACATCCCTGTGTCTCTGCCCCCCATCCCTGCGTCACGGGAATCGATCCGCCATACCAACCCAAGAGTGTCCTACAACTTGACTGCTGCCGTGGAGACGGCTGCCGTGGTGACCGCTGCCGTGGTGACCGCTGCCGTAGTGACCGCCATCATGTTGACCACATTCCGGCAGGAGACTCTCTGATACCTACCGCTGCTATCCTCAGCAGTTTAGCGGGAGTTTAGTAGAAAAACCGCTTTGTCATCCTTGTGGGGTTAATGTGGGCTCTGCACAGCAGTGGGGATCGATTCCCGTCTGCACTCCACATTGGATTCCCCTAAATACGTTAATAATAAGTCCTTCATAATAGGCTAAATGCGGTATTTAGTGAAGCATTAAATCACAAGTGCAGGCTTGGAGGCTCATAGAGTAGCTCTGCCTGCTTCCTCACACCCCCAGGGGTGCAGGATCGACACCGTCTGGTATCTGTATGTGTGTCCCAATGTGTGTGTGTTGGGGGGGGGTGTGGTTTGCATGTCCTTCCCATGTTTCCATGGGTTTCTCTGTGTTCAAAATATGCATAGGTTGAACTGACTGATGTCCCTATACTGCACCTATGTGGCACCCCCCGCAGGGTGTTCCCCTGCCCCCCGCAGGGTGTTCCCCTGCCCCCTGCCTCCTGGCGCAGCCTCACCATGAGAAGGCCAGCTTCTCTTTAGAAAACCAACAGAACTAATTTCCCTCCGGAAATGTGATGGTTGTGACCACGGCAGCCTGCAGTGTTTCTTTTGAGGCTGGGTTTTCATTTCATCTCTCTGTAATACCTCCCTTCACTGCTGCTCGTGTTTACCAGCGGATTTCACTGGGTAAAACACGGCGTGATCTGGACCTAGCAGCATATCGTGTGCAGATAGCATTAGCGTTTACCTAAGCTGATAATGGGGGGTGGGTGGGTGTCTGATAGGTGGGGATGACTGGAATCCAGCTCATTTAGCCAGCTCAGATAAGAGGCCCTCGGTCGTCTGCTTTGTGTCCAGAATCCTGGCCAAGGAGGTGTTGCGCTCTTCCTGCTGTTTGTCAGTGAAGATTTGGGTCAGTCACACACCAGCACCTCCGCGTCAGCCCTGCAGCTGCAGGAAAAGAAATGAACAGGTTCCGGTAAAACTAGGTGGAATTCCAGTCCATCCATCCATCCATCCATCCATCTAATCATAAATCATAAAATTTCAAGTTACTTGTTCTGTATTCTTGTTTCTTAGTGTTTCCTTCCCATGATGACACATGTTAAGTGGGGGGGGGGGGGGGGGGATTTAAGTGCAATAATGCGGAGAAAAACTCCAGTTGTTAAGACGATTAGGTGCAACAGAGAAGGACGAATGGGGGAGAGACCTGATGGCAGGTGGACAGGAGTCTCTATCCTGGGACGTTTGGGGTCACCTCTATAGCAGGGGGGCGGGGGTGGGGGGGCATGAGCAGGGTGGCTGGCATTCCCCCCTCTTCCTGGGGTGGGGGAGGGTATGGGTTGGTCGAGGGCTGGGCCCCTTTGCCCATGCTGCCTTTCCCATCTCAGATCTCAGCCACCCCCCCCCCCCCGTGTCAGAGGCGATCCTGGTTGTCAGTGTTTTAATTAAACTGTCTTGGTCTAATCCAGCTCGGGCTGTGCTTACGTTTCCATCTGGGGGTGGGGGGGTGGGGAGGCGGCTTTTTGGCCAGCCTAGGTGTCATAGTGCTAGGAGATAAGCCCTCGGGGGGAGTCCCAAAAGCAGGACCGGATGGCGGACCCCCTCCCCCCTCCACCTCAGCAGGCTGCCGGGGGCGTCCTGAGGGTCCCTGTCCCATGCTGTTATCCACACACACACACACACACACACACACACACACACACACACACACACACACACACACACACCACCCCATCCAGCATCTCAGCCGTCTATAAGCATCTATTTATACACAGCTGCACAAAATCTAAGGCAGTCAAAGAAAATTCAGCTGTTTATCTGGACAGTAAGTGTATGTTTGCTCCTGAATAAAACACAATGTAACAGAACATATGCAAGTGAACGGCAACACAGCAAAAAATAACGAGAATTTCTTCTGTTCTCCAAAAAGTCACTGATATCCTGCTGGACGGCTAGATGAGCCGCTTCAGCTCCCAACGCTCTCCTCAGGGACACCGCGGCCATGTCTTTGGTACATTTCACCAGCACCTCAATTAATCGATTAATTTCATTAGGTAAATAACTCCATGAGGAAGGGGGCTAGTAGTCAAGTCAAAGAACACATGGGTGTACTGGATGGTTACGACAAATACCAGGGTGCTTTTAGGAAAGGTTTCAAATGACTAAACTGATGCACAGACATTTGTATTATTGTACCTAGTGGTGTTCTTGTATGCTTGTTTAGTGTTTTTTAATTTTTTGTAACTGCACTGACATACCATTCCAAACTCCATGCACACACATGTCAACCTGGCAATTATAAACCTAATTCTGCCTAAAATAGAGAACACTAATTAAAAATGTTTTACAGATTCAGTCTGGAATTTCAATAAATCTGATCAGGCTTCTGTGTTGTGTTCATTACTCCATGTTCCTTACTCCCTCTTCCTTATTCCATGTTCCTTACTCCGTGTTCCTTACTCCATGTTGCTTACTCCATATTCTTACTCCATGTTCCTTTCTCCCTCTTCCTTATTCCATGTTCCTTACTCCGTGTTCCTTACTCCATGTTGCTTACTCCATCTTCCTTATTCCATATTCTTACTCCATGTTCCTTTCTCCCTCTTCCTTACTCCATGTTCCTTACTCTCTCTTCCTTACTCCATGTTCCTTTCTCCCTCTTCCTTACTCCATGTTCCTTACTCTCTCTTCCTTACTCCGTGTTCCTTACTCCCTCTTCCATACTCCCTGTTCTTTTGTTAGTTTCTTGTAGTTGCTAAACTGGAGTGTTAAATTGGCGGCCTTGCAGTGCCTTCCCAGTCAGAAAGTCCGGCCCTGGTATTAGCACGGTCCCCCCTCCCTCTAAGGGGGCTGAACAGCCCGCACTGGGCCAAACCCCCCTATCTGAGAAGGCCCCACTCAGAGGCATGGAGTGCTTGTGGCGTGTCGGCCGCTGACGGGCGTGAGGAGGTGTGCTGGACCAAGCAGAGAGACGTTTGAAGCGCATGGCGTGAGGATGCTTTTTCGGAGCTGCGAGTTCTGGGACAATTCGAGGGGGATGTACTTTCGGAGGAGAGTTCCAGGCTGGTTGCTGATCACAGCGTTGCTGCTTTACTGGGGTAAAAGTTTTTTTTGGGGTTTCTACTATGATCTGGGGGAGGATGGTGGAGCTTTAGATTAGAATTGTCAGTCCCTGTTTGTGTGAGAGAGAATAGTGTGCTGTTTTGTTGTGGGGGGGGGGGGGGGGTGCATATTAGCTAACGGAGGGGGAACAAGTGGTGGATGTTGGCAGCCGGACTGTTTGTAGCCACAAGTGATAATCTGGTGGTGTGTTAGCTGGCGGGAACAAGGAGGCAGGCTGGGTTTAGGGTGCACTGTAAAGAGAGCAGGGAGGCCGGAATGCGGACATGATGCAGCTGGGTCAGGTGGGATCAGCGCTGGCTCATCTCTGAGAAGGACCCCAGCTAAGATCAAGTGCTTATGTTTGTCCTTTATTAAATGGCTGCGTCTGCGTTCACATGATCGCACCGATTGTCCACCTCTGTGTTCTGCTACGTCATTACATCAAATTACCTCATTACATTATTTAACCAGATCAGATCGTTTAGTGTGTTTCTGTTTTTTCAGATTTTTCATCCATCCATACATCCATCCATCCATGAAAAAACCTCATGATTTGTACAGAGTTTTAGTTTTACATATTTTAAAATGCTTATTTAATTTTTTTTAATGTTAATTCCTGGTCTGACGTTTTGTTCTCTGGGGTCCTACATCATGCTTTTTGGTGGGAGGAGTTTTTCTAAACCCCAACACAGACACACACACAAACACACACACACACACACACACAATCGAGAACTGCCCTGTTTTCAACCCCCGCAGTGCTGTCTGTTAGGGAGGTCTGAGATTCGTTAAGTTTGGCAGGCCACACCAGCCCGGGAAAGGAGGGGGGGGTCTAGACACATGCATGCAGGGGCCATTGTTGGCTGTCGCTATGGCGATGGGCCCAAAGATGGGGATGCCTCTTTTGGAGGAGAAAAGGGGGCTTCAGGGGTAGTCGAGAGCCAAAAAAGGAGGCAGACCAGCCAAGCAGCTTTAATCGGAGTGACGTCACTGTCCTGCTGAGGAAGCCAAACCCAATTCCTTCTGTTTGTGTCTCCAAGGGCTCCAGGTGGCCCCTCAGGGCATGAAGCAGAGCGCCCCCTAGTGCCCACTCACCGTACTGTCTCACTTCTCAAGCGGAGATGGAGGGCTCAGGCAGAGCCGCATCTTGGCAGAAGCTCCTGTCCCCCCATAGTGTTTTGGGCCAATCCCTCCTCCACATTTTCTGTATGGTGCAGTCGTCCTTCCAGGGGCTTAGTATTCAAATAAGCTGGGGGGGTCAAAAGGGAGGGTGATGGGTGCCAAAAAAAAACAAACGCTCTTTAGATGAGCCGTGTGCAATCACTGAGGTGGGTGTGCTGAAGATCCGTGGAGGCGTGATGCTTTTTCCGGAGGGGAGGGCGTTTTTAGCAAAATAAACATGCCTTCCTGGCCCCGGGAAGCCGATAGGCCATCAGACCACTGGGGATATGCCGCCTGTCCGGGGACCAGCTTTGGATATTTGGGGGGGGGGGAGGAGCTCCAAAGCTGGGGCCTGCCATTCCTCATGCCCCCCCCCCCCAACTGGGGGTGAAGGGTGTTCAGAGGCCTCACCGAGCAGATAATAGTTTATCAGAGCCATTTTGGCTGCAGTGCTAATGCCCCCAGGGAACAAGTCACTGTGCATGGTGTGCTGCTGGGGGTCTCTGCCCGCTGGGGGTCTCTGCCCGCTGGGGGTCTCTGCCCGCTGGGGGTCTCTGCCCGCTGGGGGTCTCTGTCTGCTGAGTTACCTGCTGGCTTTTTTTGAGAAACGCACCCTGCCCCCCCAGATAAGGCCTATCTGCTGATGGGGAATCAATGACATCAGCATAGGGGAATGCCCCAGCAGTGCCCCACAGTCCCACTGACACAGGTTATGTGGGGGGGGTGGGGTCACACTGGCCAGATAAGGCAGGTGTGGGAGGGAACCAGTGCTAAGCTGTGCATGGGATCACACTGCAAGGGTGTGTGAGTGTCTGTGTTTGTGTGTGTGTGCGTGTCTGTGTGAGTGAGTGTGTGTGTGTCTGTGTGTGCATGTATTTCTGTGTGTGAGTGTCTGTGTATGTGTGTGTGTGAGCCTGTCCATGTGCTCCTGCCCGTCCATGTGATCACGTGTGCATGGGTGTGTCCATGTCCACTAGTGCGACGTGCGTGTACCTGTTATGTGTGCATGTCACTTTGGCTTCCACTATGTGGCAGGTACTGAGAGCTCAGCATTGTGCTTGGAGAGGGGGGGCAGCAGCCCACACTTATAATGATTGGAAACCGCCATGGGGTCAAAGGGTAGAGGCCCAATACAAGGGGCGTGCGGGGGAGTGTGGGGGGGGGGCACAGTGTGACTAGATAGACTCTCACACTCGTGCATGTGCCACCAGAGCGATGGATGGAGTCGGTAGGCGGGGGGAGAAGGCGTAACACCCCCCCCTCCATACCATGGAGCTCCCTCCGGCCCCCACCCTGTGCCATTTCTCAAGCAGTAAGCACGTGTGTTTGACGCTCGATCCAAAGTCTGCAGTGTGAGTAATTCCGGCACATTTTCCAGGAGTTTCCGAGACAATCAGCTGTCCTGTGGCCTGCCCTTTGCCAATGACAGAGAGAGGAGTAACAGGTCAGAGGTCGCGGGGTCGTCAGAGGGTGCAGCCTTTTCACTAATCCTGCCGCATACTTCACCACGGCTACCATGGAGACCGTGGGCTGCCCGGCACCATGTAGCAACCGTTGCCAGGGATCTTCCGAACAGCGTTTTCGGGAAATGAACCACGACTCAGGGTGGGGTGGGGGGGTAATGGGAGACCAGGTGTGGGTGGGGGGGGGTTTTGGAATTTGCCACAGTTGCCTGGCAGGCCAGAGGGCATCGGGGCAGGAGCCAATGAGGAAGGGGCCAGTCATCTGAGCCACTCTTGTGGGCCGGTCCTGGGACTGACTGCCCCAAAAGCTGATTGGATTCCCTCCCTGCCACTCACCGTGTCTGCCAGGGATCCAGCAAATGACAGCGAGTTTGTGCCGTTAGCTGATTAAGTCCTCCTAGGCCATGTTGCTCTGGTTACCCCTGCAGGTTCAGCAGTGTGGCGTTTCACGGGGAATCCGTCTGGCTCGCTCACACCCGCCATGGGAGTTCACAGTGTGCCAGCGCCCACCAGCTGGGGCCAAGAAGGCTAAGCCTCCCCCCACCCCCCATGCCACGTGGGTCCTCTGGGATGCTGCGACTCTGTCCCTTAGATTTTCCAGCCCCTCCCCCTCCCCACTCCACCCTCATTAATATCTTCTGCCTGAGCGGAAGAATCTGGAACAAAGTGGCAATCAGAAAAGCATGACCGTGGAATGCAGTAACCCTGCACGGGGGCACGCAATTGGCTGGTTCGGCGTGAGATAATAGAGGGCAGAGTCCACCCCCCAACCCCCCCCAACCCGCCCAAAATGCTTGGCCCCCTTCCTGACAAAGATGATGCACCCTACCATGGACGATCCTGCTAGAAGAGAGGGACCTCTGCAGACCTGAAATGCTGACAGCTGCACTAAAACTCACTAAAACCTTTTAATGTCATATATAAATCACTGAGACCGACTTTTTGAATGTAATTTTCTTTATCTTTTTAGTGAAACTCCAGACTCGTTTGTTTGTATTGGGGCACGATGCAGTTCCAGAAATCGTGCGCCGAGGAATTTCGAATCCTCTCTTTGTTTTATTTTTTCAGACAAACGTGGATGAAACGCCGTGCTGAGCTAAGATATTGGGTGTCACCGCAGAAGGGATGTTTGAAACCAGGGGCAGGTGGTGAGGGAGACAGTGAAAGATGATGCATTTCGCTTAACTGGACCGCAAACACGCCATCCGGGCCTTAGTCAAGGTCGCCGTCCTGTTTCTATAAACTTTGGCTGACTGACGTCTTTGATGACTTTGGGAAAGTTCTGGAGATGAGGTGAGGTGCCATTAAAACGGCGACACTAATTAAACCACTGAGAAGCAACGTGAGGGAAGCGGGAAGCGCTGCTGCAGCGGCAGACAGCCCACACTCTCCTAATATCTGTGATCTTCTACAATAATCGGTGACCTCTGCTGTGAGGCCAGCAGACCACAGATTGGCGCCTCACCCCATCTGTGGGAGGGGTTGGTAAGGGCCTGCTCTTCCTGGAAAGGACTGGGATAGAATGGATGCATAAGTGAGCTAAACTGCAGCTTAAAAATGTAAAAATATGACGTGTCCCCCGCACCCCCAACCTTAAGCTCACTCACATCTTTCAATTGGCCTGACGTCTGAATTCTAGAATCTTCCAGCACCCGTTTAGCTCGTTGTCACTCAGACAGATGAGAATTGGTCCCAGCCCCTCAGTTGGCCCCTGTGCCACCCCCCTGAGGGTCCCCCCCATCCCCAGCAGTGGCCTTGAGTGATTGCCCCATGGTGTCCCAGCAGGGCGACTCGGTGACTATCTGAGCATCACCCGGTTAAGTCCTCTGTGCCCGATTTGTGCCGGTCACCTCCTTGCTGGTACAGCTGCTTCGATGGTGCTGGGTTTCTTTTGGGGGGGGTGGGGTGCTGGACACCTGTTCAGCTTTTCCCGCATGGGAACGCAAAAGCACCCGGCTCATGGTTTCGGAAACAGGAGTTCAGAGATTCCGTACGATGGGCTTGGATTAAAGGCTAATAAAACCTATCAGTCCATGTTTATCCACGCCGGAAAAGATTGATCTGCTCGTGACATTTCTTGGGGGAGAGGATTGTCTGGGCCTCACTTGACCACACCATATGGAGTGTGATTTGTGCACTTTGCCCACCGCTGTGTGCTTTTTACATTTAAACAGGAGGCCTTAATAGTCTGATTGAGATCATTCCCCCTATTGTCTGGAAGATAAGCACTGAGGCCCCCACTGCCATCGTTAGCGTGGACAATTAGGGCGGGACCCTGCGGTGCGTGTGCTTGGAAGGACGCGAGCTAAGGAGCAAAGAACTCTGGGAAAACAAAGGAGTCCCGGGAAGGGGGATTGTGGGTATTGTGGCAAGCCTGTTTCTGACTGAGTTGCTCCTGGGGTTTGAGTACAGCAGGTTTTCAGTTTTTCTCTAGTTGGTGAGATGTTTGCAGTATTTATTCGTTTAGAGTGCTTCATTATGTTTACAAATGACGCAGTATGAAATGCGCCCCCTGTCGTTTCCAGCTTAAGTCTTTAACGAAGTCTCGCACTCGTTTTGTGTGTGATGCTGCATTTACGGCGCCCCCCCCCCGTGGATTGAGTCTCCGACCTCTGAAAACTGGCCTGTTCTTTCTGACAGGGATCGCCTCCACGGCGCTGGCAGAGAGCTGCACGTCCTCCCCGTGCCAAAACGGTGGCACCTGCGAGAGCGTGGGGGGGGGTTACGTGTGCCGCTGCCCGCAGGAGGAGCCGCGCTACACGGGCCGGGACTGCGGAGAGCTGTATGACGCCTGCGCCTTCGTCGCCTGTCCCAACTGCACCAGCACGCCTGGCACGGACCTCTACTCTTGCCCGTGTCCGGTTGGTTCCCATGGCGACGGCTGCCAGACCCCCATCTCCAGCTGCTCTGGGGACCCCTGCCACAACAACGGCAGCTGCAGGGAGGTGGGCCACGGGTTCGAGTGCGTGTGCCCCCCCGGCTTCTGGGGGATCTTCTGCGAACAGGAACTGAACGAGTGCCTGTCGGAGCCGTGCAGGAATGGTGCCATCTGTGTGGACGCCCATGGCACCTACCAGTGCTTCTGCGTGCCTGGTTTCCAGGGCAACAACTGCGAGATCGACATTAACGAGTGCGCCTCACGGCCCTGCGAGAACAACGGCACCTGCGTGAATGGGAAGGACCGCTATGAGTGCTTGTGTCCACCAGGGTTCACTGGTAAGCCACCGCCCCCCCATCCCCATTCTCCAATTTCTCATGTGCTACCAGTGGTGGAAAGTTCAGGTCCAGAGAGTAAAAGTCCAGACCAAGATTTTGCTTCAACCAACCAGTTGAGCATAAAGAGTCACAGTCACAGAGTTCGCAACTGGTTCAAATAGGAATTTCTTTTCATGTAGGCAGTGGCGAAGCATAAACAAGTAAACATACAATTAATAATATAATTAACACGAAAGTACAAAAAACAACAAACTGAATAAAAGTTAAGCAGAGGTAGAAATAAAATAAAAATAAAACATAAATAAAATAAAATAGAAAGATGGCAAATAATGAATAAACCTGTAGACAAATAAACAAAGTGGCACAACCAAATGTGGGGTTTACGCAGTTTATGTACAAATGAGCGGTTTTGTTAACTTGCTAAACGACCCGTAAACTTTGCCTGCTGCTCTGAGGAGCTGGCTAATGGCGGCCTGCTTCTCCGTCCTGCCTCACTCGTTCTCGCTCCTGACTGGGCCCGCGGTATGTTAAGTGCCTCACTTGTTATCTGTAGAAATTTTGTCCTGGTGGCTGACGTGTATCTCGAGCTCGCCAACGCAGGAGAGGCACCGCTCAAAAGGGGGCAGCGGCGAGCGGACGCAGTCCGATCATGGGGCACAAAAACGGTCACACGGCCCCCTAGGAACAAAGGCACAGCGTATATGAGATACATGTATAGTGGTCATCCCAGCTGGATTGATCAGATATCTGTTGCTTAGTAACCAGTGACAGTGGCAGTCTCTCCCAAAATCTGTTTTAAGATACTATTTTAGACCGCACACCTAGGGGCCATTAATGAACACAAACCACAAAACATTATTGAACTAACAACCATTAACTGCAGCCAACCATTATGAAGAGCTCTTGAAACCTTTTAAATTTTCTTTCACGCACAAATCTAAGAATATCTTTTTCTTTCTTTCCATGCGTATGTTCATCGACCCACATGTTTTAACAGGATGAATTTGTAGTTTTCGTTTCTTTTGAGTTTTGAGGCTAGGATTGAAGGACGATCGATGCATGGCTGACACAGTAACCTGCGCAAAACAGGCTCATCCATTCTGTAACTACCCACACTCTTGCTAACCAGCACCCCCTACTGGCCTTCCCAGCATCTAACCTGTATGTGGTGTGACCTGAAGTACATAAGCAGAGTAATGTGCTTTCAGGATGTCAGGATGGTTTCAGGGGAAGGGCAGCTGTTTAAATTAAAGTGAAATCTGTAGGCCAGGGGTGCCCAACTCCAGTCCTGGGGGGCCGGAGTCCTGTGTAGCTTAGATCTTTCCCTGTTCTACCATAAATGATTCAGCTCAAGAGCTGTGTGGTAATTAGCACAAGGAGTTGAATCAGGTGTGTTAAATGAGGGGAAACCCAAAACGTGCAGGGCTCCGGCCCCCCAGGACTGGAGTTGGGCACCTCTGCTGTAACAAAACAGCCCGTGGTGGCTAATATAAAGTCAGTCACTCACCTGTAAGACACCTGTTGGTCAGTAATGGGCCTATATTTTGTATAGAATTTGGCCAAACGTGTGTGTGTGTGTGTGTGTGTGTGTGCACATGCACGCAGGAGTGAACTGTGAGGTGGACATAGACGAGTGCGAGTCCAGCCCCTGCCAGAATGGTGCCACCTGCTACGACAACGTGGACCTGTACATCTGCGACTGCCTGCCGGGGTTCGCCGGCTGGAACTGCGAGATCGACATCGACGAGTGCACCAGTCAGCCCTGCCACAACCAGGGCCACTGCCTCGATTTGGTGGACAGGTACGACAGCCGATCTCCCAGGGTACCTCAGGGAGACCAGCCATGACATCAGGTGACCATGCCACCCTAAAGGTCAAAAGTCAAGTGCCATTATTTGACTGCACAGTAGCCTTTTGATTTAACAATGACCTTTATTTGATTTGACCTGGCCTTTAATTAGTTTTTTAAATAGACTAATATATTTACTTCTAATTAAAAACAGTTTGAGATTTCTGGCTTAGCAATCAACCACTACATAGATAGATAGATAGATAGATAGATAGATAGATAGATAGATAGATAGATGCATGATGGATGGATGGATGGTTGGATGGATGATAGATGCATGATGGATGGATGGAAGGATGATAAATAGATAGATAAATAGTTAACACAACAGAAGTTTAAGGTGTACCATATGCCGTAACCTGACGTTCATCTGATTTGTATAATGTATCATTTTGAATAATGAAGTACATGGTACTGAAATTTAAGACTGATCTGGGGGTCTGTGGGGAGGGGTCTGATGGTGTTTGCCATGTCTCGCAGTTATAAGTGTGACTGCAGTAACACCGGATACACCGGCCTCTTCTGCGAAGAGGAAATCCTGGAATGCTTATCGAACCCGTGTCAGAACAGCGCCACCTGTCAGGAGGAGGTCAATGGCTACAAGTGTCTCTGCTGGCCAGGTGGGTCAAGCCTCTTCACGCACTCGCATCGATCATCTGACACTTTTTCATCCAGGAGGATTTGCGTACTTCTCCACGAACCCAATTCCGCTCCTATAGACTTCATGGGAGATTTCTGTTAAATGTACAAATTCATTACATATTTGGGCGTGCAGAAGGAGACATGAACCACTTCTAAAAGCAGTGATGCAAAAAGTTGTGAGATATCAAAGTCTGTACACGCAATCAGCTGCTGCTTTAGAAGTGGGACATTAGTGTTAGCACTGCCCTCCAGTGGCCGATGGAGGAATTGGCAGAAATCCGATGGAAAAGGCTGTTACAGTGCCCTTGGCTTACAGCAGCGAGCTCTTGGCATTTGTCTTCACATTCTCTCTCTCCCATACCATTGTTAACGATGCTGCTAGGGGGAGAGGAGACTAAACCGGTTTAATGCCCGTTTTTGGAACTTGACATTTTAACCTAAGTAAATGTGGTTCCTCCGGGCATGAACGCTGCTCCTATTCATTAAATGTAGCGGTTCCTAACTGCTACGCTACCTGCTAGTCCAGCCAGTTGGCTCAAAGCGAGTTAATCTTGTTCTGTCTGACAGCAGATGGTCTCCCAATTAACCGAATAACACCAAAACCATCTGCTAACAAATTGTCGTGCTGTTAGTCTGTGAGTGCGACATTACTCTCTATCTCTAGCAGCTTTTAATCAGCACGGCGTGTCGACTGCGTGTGCGTGAGATATACCTACATGGTTATAAGCGCACTGCCGTCGCTCAGGTTACGAGGGCGCGCACTGCGAGGTAGACGTCGACGAGTGCGCGGACGAGCCATGCGTGAACGGCGGCACCTGCCTGGAGCGATCGGACGCCTCCTGGTACCGTGACGGCGTTGGCTTCAGCTATGCCACGGCGGAGGGCTACGACTGCATCTGTCTGGCCGGATTCACAGGTAATTCCCGCGCGTCTGACCGTGCACGTCGCTCCGGAGAGGCACGTACGTGACTCCCCTCCCCCCGATGCTGAACCCGATGCCTCTGCTTTAAGGGGAAACCTGCTCGGTGGACGTGGACGAATGCCAGTCCCTGCCCTGTCTGAACGGAGGGACGTGCATGGATCTAACCGACGCTTATCAGTGCATATGTCCGCCTGGGTTCACAGGTGAGGAACCACCCCACCCAGCTCCGACACACACCCAGCAAGCTTAGGGTGGAAGGCAGGGGGCGCCCTGGACGTGATTCCAGTAACAACAATCGTAATTGTGCCCTACCAAATACCAGGGCATTTTAAACTATTTGGGGAGGGGGGAGCGGAGCAGGGGCAAAGGAGCAGGCCGTGCTGGGGAGGAGAGGGAGAGGGAGGGGCTTGGGTGGGAGCTTATTGTACAGCCCTTTTGGTACAGCTGCATTAGCACATAGAGTTAAGTATTACCACCCGTCCAGCTATCCTGAACACCACGGACAATATACACCTGATAGTTATTCATGCCTTTGGATTGTCGGACGAGACTGGAGAGTCCCGAGGAATAGCACGCTTCATGGGCGAACTACTAAGTACACACACAGAGAGAAGGCTGAATTTGAACCCCCAACCTTGGAGATGTTGGCCTTTGATTGGAAGGTTCAAATTACAGACTTGACTGAGTGATGTCACTGTTGGCCCCCTGTTAAAGGCCCTTAAGCTGAATTGTTCTAACGACTTGCTGACCCTGAATATGTGCCATTTTGGATAAAAGCACCTGCTAAATAATAATAATAATTATTTTTATTATCATTATTATGAACAACACCAAAGGCAGTGGCTAGTAGTTTAAAGTAAAGCCAGGAGTGTTTTCTACAGGCAAATAGCGACAAGTGCTCATTAACCCATGTGAAGTAATTAGAAAGGTTCGACAATGCCCCCCCCCCCGGCCATCCATCGCGTGGGGCAGCGGACTAACATTCCTGCTGTCAGCACAGACGGGGGCCGGCTGGGAGGGCGGGGGGCGGGCGGATGGGGGAGGTGAGGATTAGAGCAGAGCCAGGACAGGGCCTGGAGTAGGGAGGGTAGGAGGCCAGAGCAGGGTGGGTTCCTCCTTAATCGCTCCTGCCTGCCTGGCACTGAGAAGGAGGAGGCACCGAGAGAGAAGGAGAAGGAACGAGTGCAGTGTCAGACACGGAGCGAGGTAAAGATGGGAAAGGGGGCTGTGCGAGCGCTCCTGCTGGCACTGCTGGTGCAGACAGGTAAACCCCCCCGGGGGAAGCCCGGCTGCTCTCGGTTAGTGTGTGTGTGTGTGTGTGGGACGGTACCCGCTAGTGCTGTTTTGACTGCATACATCAGATGGGGGTGATTCTTTCTGAAAACGAGGATTACGGGGCCGTTTCAAATACCTGGCGTGTCAGACGGATTAGCATAGCCGCGCGTCCGGCGCTGGGCAGGTTCTCGTGGCAACTGGGCTCTCTGGCCGTCCCAGAATGTCACTTTCTTACTCACGGTTCGCTCTGCTGTGGTCAGTCAGGAGCTGGATATAAAACAATCAAGATATGCTTCCCACAGGCATCAGCCTCATGCCCGAATGCGGACCCAAGGGGTCCTGCGGGGAGTTTGGGGGGGTGAGACCAGCTGCCTGGTTTAGGGTTAGGGTTGGGGTTAGGGTTAGGGTTGGGGTTAGTTAGCGTTTGATATGCTTACTAAGTGTATAGCTTTGAGCAGTTCATTGGAATCATAATTTTGGCTATTCGGTTGCTGAGGAGACCTGTGATTGTTTGGTCCTGGTTGGAAGGATGTGGGGGCTTCCTGCTGACTGTGACCGGGCGAGAGACCGGGCCGAGGCTGAGGATTTGCCTCTGGGTCGTCGTTCACAGGTGCGGACTGTCAGCTGGACATCAACGAGTGCCTGAGCGAGCCATGCCAGAACGGGGCATCCTGTCTGGACCTCCATGCTGGCTACACCTGCCGGTGCCCCCGGCCCGAGCCCGGCCAGGCTCCCTGGGGTGGCACCCACTGCGAGGTGCTCTTAACCGGCTGCGAGGACCACCAATGCCAGAACGGCGCCACCTGCTGGCCGCTCCTGGAAGGCGGGAGACACAGTTACGAGTGCAAGTGCCCACGAGGCCTAAGGGGCCAGCACTGTGATGAGGTCACCACCTTCTCCTTGACCTCTGACCCAGTGTTTGTCTCGGTGGCCAGCCTGACAGCAGGCCCGGCTGAGGATGCCCTGCGCTTCCGCACCACCCTCCCAGATGGCATCCTGCTCTACAGGGGCCACGAGGATGGCCACATCACCCTGGAGATCGTGGGCGGCCACCTCATCGCTCAGGCCCATTACAGAGGTACAGTGCTGGCCCACGTCAGCCTGCTGGGCCGGGTCAATGACGGGGAGTGGCACGGCGTCCGCATGAGCGCCCATGGGAACCTCACGCTGCTTCTGACCAGTCCGGTGTGCGATGTCCAGCTCTGCCAAGCGGAGAGTGCTGATGTTGGGGCCCTGGGGGTGTCGGCGTGGATGGCCGTGGGCGGCACCCACCAGCACGTCCTGAACGGTACACAGAGCAGGGCGGGCTTTGTCGGCTGTATGGAGGACCTGCATGTCGCCTCGGCGCCCATCCTTCCACGTCAGCTGCTGGGGAACGTGACGCAGGGCTGCCACCGCACAGAGTGGTGCCATCCGGACCCATGCTCTGGACGTGGGCGCTGCCACGACCTGTGGACCAGCTTTCGCTGTGCCTGTGACCGGCCCTTCCTTGGGGCCCGCTGCCAGGACGGTGAGCCCCGCAATCCACCGCTCATCTTTGCCCTCATTGTGGTGGCGGGGGGTGTCACCGGGCTCATGTTCCTCTTCCTCTTCCATCTCCTAGAGCACCCTTCGTGGACGTTCGGCCATGAGGATGAACTGAGCCACGCCATATTCCTCATTCCCGCCGGCCGCGGAGCCAACTTCACCATCTCATTCCTTCTTCGTTCGCTGAAGCCGGACGGTTTGGTGTTCCAGCTGCGGCGGGGGGGCCTTGAGTACTTCACCGTGTTCCTGCATGATGGCGCAGTGCAGGTGGCCCCCTGGTGGCCGGCTTCCGCCCCCCGCATTGTGGTCGCCACCGGGGAGTGGTGGCTGCTGGCCCTTGAGGTGTGGCACGGCACCGTGTCCCTGCAGGTGTCAGGCCACCCCGCCTGGGCTGGGACCCTCCCCGGGGGTATGGGGGTGTCGCTGGAGGTGGGGGACGTGGCTTTCGTTGGGGGCCTTCCTGCGGGGGGTGCCACGTCCTGGGGGGGGCACTTCAAGGGCTGCCTGCAGGACCTACGTCTGGGCGACGTGCATCTGGACCCGCTGGACATCACGCTTGAGGAAGCCGGTCTCGCCCGCTATCCACCAAATGGGACGAACGCCGTCCAGCTGGGCTGCAGGAGTGACGACGCCTGCCGGTCACATACCACAGGGGTACGGCCCCCCACAAGCCAGGCCTCTTCAGTGACCCTTGCCTTTCTAAATATGGATTGGTCTGTCCTATCTAGATTCTCAGCCATGTCTGCAACACTGTAGTACCTTTCCATTGTACTGCAGGATTTTCTGATGCCATCTTGTCCCCTCCCATCCACCAGGTGGCGCTGTGCCAGAATGGAGGGGTGTGTATGGTCACCTGGAATGACTTCATCTGTGTCTGTCCCTCCAATTTCACGGGGAAAAGGTGCGAGAGGCTGGTTTGGTGTAGCACTGACCCTTGCCCTCTAGGAAGCAGCTGTGTCGACCTCGACGATGGATATGAATGTGAGTTTGAAGCGCTGCATGTTCTCTGTCCTGAGTGAATCAGTGTGAAACAGCCTGAACCAGTAACCATTTGGTCGTCACTCTAACCACTACACTACCAACTATGTAGGTTGTGTTTCATCTCAGGTCAGCCTGGGTCATAGTCCCAACCCCATGAAATGGTCCATTTTGTCAGTTCTGATATAAATTGCTTGGTGCAGGTCTTGCCGACGCCACGTTCGCCAGCGACTCCCTGGAGTACGAGGCTCACGGCTCCTCAGCCCTCTCTGTGACTGGTGTGTCCCTGAATCTGCGGACACGCGAGGAAATCGCCGTACTCCTGCGTGCCTCCACCAGGGGGGGCTTCTTCAGCATGGCCCTGCTGAACTCGTCCCTGCTGGTGACAATTCGTGCAGGGAACAGCCTGGAGACGCTGTCATTGACCAGCCAGCAGCGAGTCTCGGACGGCACCTGGCATCATGTGCTGGTCTCCATGACTGACCAGGGGGGGGCGTCGTCTTCATGGAGCATCGTCGTGGATGGCCAGCTCAGCGGCACCAGCCCCCACGCCTCTGACTGCCTAGGATTGGTCAATGAGACGTCCGTCTTGCTGGCTGAGAACTTCACGGGCTGTCTGCGGGAGGTGAGGGTGGGTGGGGTGTACCTGCCTTTCGCAGATGGTCCGGAGCCCCCCCAGCAAATGAAGTTCCTCAGGAAGGTGGGGGGGCATGTCCATCTGGGCTGCTCTGGCGCCCCCGTGTGCCTCTCCCAGCCGTGTCTGAACAACGGCACGTGTGAGGACCTCTTCAACCTGTTCGAGTGCACCTGCGCCCCAGGCTGGCGGGGCCGGCACTGCCAGGAGGACGTGGATGAGTGCGCCTCCTCCCCATGCCTGCGGGGGGCGTGCCGTGACCTACCGGCCGCCTTCCACTGCGAGTGCCCCCCTGGCTATGGGGGCGATGCCTGTGAGGAGGACCTGGACGACTGCCAGGGGCATCACTGCCAGAACGGGGCGACCTGCCAGGATGGCATGAACCACTACAGCTGTGTCTGCCCACTCAACTTCACCGGAACATTCTGCCAGTAAGCACACCCCCCCCCACCCCCCGACAGGGCTGGGGGGGGGGGGGGGGGGGCTGTCATGTTGTCAGTTATGATCGAGACTCTATGACCTTTCCATCCTCAAGGCTCAGGAAGCAGCCATGTTAAATTCATGCACAGCTCGTTCCGAAATGTTGCCTTCGGATAAAAATGATGAATCCGGGAGAGTAGCTGTCACTCGTGGCGTGTTTCATCTCACTGGAAGTCGCCCTCCTCAGATGGCTAACTGCTAACTGGGGGGATAGGATAGCTTTTTAGCGTAATTATCACTATAGATGAGACAGGCATGTTTATGCTACTGAGTAACACTTACACAATGTGTGGCACAAACATTTATTAACATTTATTGATGCAGCACCTTAAGTAAACTACCAGTCTGGTGCCTAATGATTTATAGCGAATGGCACCGCTGTGTGTCCCGTTCGGTGACAAAGTGACATTAATGACAGCTGACATACTGCTACTGTTCAAAATGATTTTTTTTCAAAATCAATTTATTACAAGTTAGTGCTGGTTCTCGTAGGGTGTGTACCAGCAGGGGTTGAGTGAGGCTGACTATGGGAATGTAATGGAATCACATAATTAATTCAGACATGGTTGCCTGGATAGACACTTTATTACAGGTATCACTTATGCATGCGCCCGTTATGTCCCCACCGTCACACCATACGTTGTAAAAGCCACCAAGGTGGTCTAATCGCAGTGAACGACGGAGCACCGCTCACGTGTGTGCGTCCCTCCCTCTCTCCCTCCCTCCAGGTGGATGCACGCACTCCCACGGTGTGACGGTGACGTGCAGTGTGCAAACGGGGGCCTCTGTACCGACGGAGACTGGGGAGCCAACTGTACCTGCAGGCCGGGCTTCACGGGCGACAGGTATGCCACCAGCAGTGGGCGGGAATACGGGTCCTTATTAGCCACAGATAGGGTAAATCTGTTACGAACACATTGAGTAACCAATGAGAGCATCAGTTTAGTCAGAGGTCAACAGTGCATTAATAATTCTGCAAGTCATGTGAGGGGGCACCATGTGACCCCTCAGGTGCGAGGAGGAGGTGGACGGCTGCCAGTCTGACCCTTGCCTGCACGGCGGTACCTGCCTCAGCCACACCGGCGGGTTCCAGTGCAGCTGTGTGCCTGGCTTCGTCGGACTGCGCTGCGAGACCAGAGTAGGTGCCCCAATAATATACCATAGCACAGTACCATAATTATCAAGGGCGGTGATTAATACCATGGAAACAGGCCTACTCCTGTACTAAAGTGGAGTAATGTGTGTCTCCCTGGCGCCCCCACCTGTACAGAAACAGGAGCACATGGAAGGCATCCCCCTGCTGATGGTGGCCATCCCCCTGGCCTGCTGCTGCCTCCTGCTGGCCGCCATCGGCCTTGCCTTCGCCGTGCTCACAGCCCGTAAGAAGCGCCAGTCGGAGGGCACCTACAGTCCCAGCCAGCAGGAGGTGGCAGGGGCACGCCTGGAGATGGACAGCGTGCTGAAGGTGCCCCCAGAGGAGCGCCTCATCTGAGCCCCGGGGGGGGGGGGGGCGTGACTCGGGCACTGCCTGCAGTATGGACCTATCGGTGCAGTCCAGCTGACAACTGGGGACTGGGGGGGACATGCATGGAGTGGGGCATCTGAAGAAGTGGTTGATCCCCCCCCAGCTTCAGAAAAGGAAGTGTACAGGAAAATGGAACTGCTATCATGCTAATCCTAACCCCCCCCCCCTTTTTTCATGTGGGTGTAGGTGCTCTCTGCACCTTCTGCTCAGTTTCAATGTCGTCCCACCCCCCCAATCTGGTCCAGAACCAATATGACAGCGGTCCAGCTAGTGAATTCCCATAAAGCACGTCCGCCTGTGCTGGCGTGCGGATTCCCACGCCCCCGCCTCTGCCCCCCGCCCCCAACCCCAGGACTCCACCAGTGAGTGCTGTCGCCCATAATGCTCAGCAGTGACGTTCCTTAACCACTACTGCTTTTTATGACTCATCTTACAGCTCTGCTGTATGCTGACGGCTGTAAACGTCAATCACACTGGACTTTTTTTTTTAAATTCCTTTTGACTGTGACACTGTTACACTGTAACACATTTTCATAGACATTTAAAATTTAGCTTACACTGTACAGATGATGTAAATTACGGTGACACTATCAAAAACAAAGCAAAGCTATGTAATTTACTGAACAGCCAAATGGTGATCACGTCCGTTTGCTCTTTGAGGTGATTAATGGTAAATCTATGCAAGTCAGGGGTAAAAACAGATGTACCTATTTTTTTTTTTTAATGAATTTTGATTTGTAATTGTGTATATATGTGCCTTGAAAACTATTTTCTGTATAAATGCAAAGCCATTTTAAACATGAATATTTCTATTTTGCATCAGAATTTCGCCCTGCCATTGCTGTAAAATATAAAAATACAGGCGAAAGGAAACCAGTGAACATTCGTAGGCAGGTAGGCCTAGATAAACTCTCATAAACGCAACACTTTAGTTTTAGTTTTGTCTGAAGTCCTCTGGACATATTGAATTGTCTCTTTCAAATTTTATTGAACTTGATCTTCACCACGGAGTAAGATGCTAACTGGTAACGTATAGAAAGCGCACGTCGGGCTGTGAATTAATACTGCATACTGCTCGTACAATCAAGCACGACATAACGGCATGAAACATTCACGTGTTTCATAAAGCAAATATTAACGCAGCCAGACCGTGCGGTTGATATTGGAGCTGTTTAAAGAGAGATTATGTGTTCATGTGGGTGGTAAGCAGGGACACTCATCGTGGGGGTATTTGAAGACCTCAGCGCTTCGGTCGCTCTGGGCGGATCTGAGTGGCTCTTTCATATTAGCTGTTTTCATCCGTACGTAGATGTGGACCAAATGAAATTGAATTGAATGACTTGTGAAGAGCAAAGGCTTTTTTAAAGGACTCAAGGAGGGTCTAAAAAGGTGTTTTTTATGTCTGGTTTAGTTTATACTGATGTTATTATGTATATAATAATATAAAGCAGACATTAAAAAAACTCTTTATATATATATATGTGTGTGTATGTGTATATGTGTGTTCTTGTTTTATGAATTGTTCATGTCAAAGCAGTAGGGACTTCACACATAGCAGGCAAGGTCAGTGGCTTAACAGACTGATGTGCTTCAGTTTTTACAATAAATACAAAAAAGATGGATTCCGTCTCTGGGTGTCTTAGGTAGGCCTATCTGACTTCATTAATGGTGTAAAAGGGCTCCTTCCATCCATTCCAAACGTCTCTATTGTGCTCCCAGCACCTCATGGTCTTTCCCTGCTGGCACCGCCCCCTGCTGGCACCCTTAGGCCAGCTAACCACGTCTCTTCCGACAAGAGCATCAAGCAGCTAGCTGGATGCATTGAGCAGCCATGGCAGGTTCTGATGTCACTGTGGCGGTATCCAAGCAACAAAACCCAGAAGTGGCCAATGAATGTTGACTCTCACTCCTTTTGTGACCCCTGACCTTCACTGCAGCCCCACAGTCCTTTTCAGGAATCTTTAAACGTACCCTCAGTGGTGAGTTAACTGCCCTTAGACGCCACATTGAATAAACAACGACTGAAATGACTGTGCTGCTCTGTCACTGCTGACCGAGAGAAAATCGGCTCCCCCTGACCCCGTCATGGCCGGCAGGCAGGTCGCCCCCCTCCCGCAGGGAAGAAGCCACTCCCACTTGTCATGGCCATTCCGTCCCAAAGCAGAATTCCGCTCTGCCTCCATCTTCCTTCCCCACTCTCTAATGGATATGGGCTTGCAATCTACAGCATTCCCTCCCCACCAGCAGTGCCACCCCCCTCCATCTCACAGGCTAGGGGCAGGAACGACAGGAATGTGAGGGTGCGTGGGGGGGGGGGGGGTGCCTGGCGTACCCTGCCACAGCATCCTGTCCTGGTGCGTAGAGGTCAGCCGTGTTACACTTCACAGTGACTGTGTTCAAGGAAAAGCTCTTGGGAAGATGGGAGTTTCACAACCAAACAGGCTAAGGAGCCCAGGATCCAGCTGTGAGTCCAGATCCATTAACACTCAGCTTAAATCAGTGGTCTCAAGCTTCAAACACCTGGGGGCTACTGGCTGGTAGCTCTTTCCTGGGGAGGGGGGTCATTGGAGCTATTTCCTATGAGCTGAAAGAGAGAGAGAATAAAAAACGATTGAACAATTATATTCTGCTAATCAGTGTTGGGGGGGTTAACATTTGTTTTTTTATTTTCTGTGGAAACAGAAGATCGATCTGTCGGCCAAATTTCATAATGGGTTAAATAGATGCCGCTGGCTGTATGAAGCCGGATGGCAGCCGGTAGTTTGTTGCAACTTTTGGCTTAAACAATGTGATTCCAGTCTGTTTTGAGGCAAAAGCAGCCAATCTGCACAGCTTTTTAAATTACCCAGAAGCACCTCAGCGAGTGACCTCCACCCAGGTGAGGGGACAGTGAGGGGGGACTGGGCAGGCAGACAAAGCGAGTCGGGCGCCTCCGTCGCCTTCTCTGCCGCACACCAATGCACCCCGGCCGGATCCCGTTGTCCGTGACAGGGGTTGACAGGCATCGGCGTCCCCCCTCCCTTGGGTAAGCATTGCGCTGGGAGACGGCGCAGCGAGACGGTAACGTGCACTTTAATGAGCGACGCCTTCCCCCCCCCACCCCCCTCCCCACACATCCACGGCCTCTTAAGTGTCAGAAATGGCAGACAAACCAGATAAACGTCACGGAAGCCCGGCGAGCCGCACTGTTGACAAATGCAGATATTTCACTTTTAATTGACACTAAGGGCTGCGGATGATTCCTCCGCCAGGGCTTCTGAGGAGACGACGAGGGAGGCAGAGGGGCGTTCCGCACGCCCCCGAAAATAAGATGTAGGAAAACGCTCGGCGGATAGCGCCTATTTGCGCCGAGTTGTCAGTTTCGGGGTGTTATCGACGCGCCTTGTTGGAGGGAAAATAAGAGCAGATAATGATTAAAGTCTGTTTTCTAAGCTGCTGTCAGGCCGCCGCGGCGTGGGCCGTTGCGGATGTCAGGCGGGAAAATTTTGATTGACCGGTTTAGTAATTTGCGGATTGTCGTCGGAGTAAGAAAATAATAATAATAATAATAATAATAATAATAATAATAATAATAATATGGCTTTAACGTCATGGTTCCCCCCCACGTTGTGCAATAGCAGCTAGAAATAAACACAATTCGGTTAGAATAACTTGAAATCACTGAGAAGCCTAAGGGTTTCTTTACAATGCAATACAATAAAGAAATGTTAAATATTAAGCGACATAAATTCAATCATCGTGACACATGTCGTTGGTCAACTTTTTTATCTGCATACGCCAGTACTGTTATTATAACATTAGAATTCACGCAATTCCAATTAATATCTTCTTGCTAATAATAAATGTTTGTACTGCACGCGAGCCTGGCGCCACATCCTCCCACACCGTACATGTTCCACTAGAGGGCAGTATAGATCCGCCGTATTTACCCCCCTGCGTACCGAACGGATCGCAGACGTTGGCAGCGTAGAGGTCCCAGCCTGACCCCATCTTAAAGCGAACCAACCCGCTTCCTCGTCGTTTCACCAATGTGATTACACCAAGCATAGAGGTAAACTAAAAATAAACGCAGGCCTACATATCTCTCAGCCACTATTATCACTGACTGCCGCAGGTTTAATTGGCAAATACCATTAACTTAACTTTGCACGTCTGGGGAGTGATGATGTAGGTCTTAATGCAGATATCACTGTAGACACACAAGTCTTGTAAAAATAATAAATTCGAAATATCATACAGAGGCGAAGACCTCATCTGCGCTCCGGTCCTGCACATCCCAAAGCCCCGCTGCTTCCCCAGCCTCCCCGAAGGCTCAGGCTCAATTTCACTGCACACATAACACACAACTTGCCCTTTGGAGTCTAAGTTTGGGGTCAGTCACGCCATAATAATAGACCTACCTTCAACTGTTTGGCTGCTTCCCGGACGCCGGTGCAGCAGGTACGAGGGGCTGAATTCCACCCCTTTTAACTTCGCAGTATAGACGGAAGAAATAAAAATGACACTTTAAACCCAGCTTCAATCCTTTAATCCGAAAACGAAAGTTTGGGGGGAGAGAAACTTCTCATAGCTACCAACGCGCACTTTCTCTCTTCTTTTAATTACTGTTTCTTTTTCAATTATCAGCGCGAGTGTGAGAGGGTTTTAATAAAGCGAAGCTGGGGTCCCTAAGACGCAGCTTGTAATTAGGAAGGGAGTTAATTTCAGCTCGGGGGGAGAGCTTGCCCCACTCCGGGCTCGTCGGCACCCCCATCCTGACACCTCTAGGGTGGGGCTGTTAGGGGGTGTCCGCTCCTATACTGACCCGTGCGTGGGGGCCATGATTGCTTAAAACTCACTTGTTATCCTACTTATCAATCGAAGTTTACAGGACACAGGGGTTTGGAGTTCAGAATTATCACCGGTGCTCACCGCAAATACCACGTGGGGGATTTCAGTATGATATAGTACCTACCGCCCCTGGTTTCCGTAGGAAACCCAGCATCAATATTCACCGCACATGTGGCATCTTTACTAACGACGGGGAGCCTTTGATGTGGAAGATCAATGGCAACGATGGTATCGGGGTTCGCACTGCAAACTAGCGTTCATCTGGTGATTTGAATAGGAATAGGATACGTTTCCAGTGTAGATGACAGTGAGATTGTATAGGATGGGTTGATAGAATAGAGACACGGCGAACAGAAGGAGGAAATGGTGAAGGACCTGTAGGTGTAGACAGAGCAAGAGAGAGAAGGCAAAACGTCCGTCCGGCTAAATGCAGCAGACGAGTGAGATAAAGGAAGAAAAGAGAGTGGGGGGGGGGGTTTAATCGGAGCGAAGCAGGGATGCGTGGATGGAGACGGGTGGTGTTTCCTAAAAGGATCCCAAGCACGAAACCTTACACAAAGCGAGCTCTAACACAACCCCCCACCCTCCGAATTGTGCGGACACGATAATGCAAAACACATATTCAAAATATCAATTTCATGGAAGCCTCGGGCAATTTGTAAAAAAAAAAAAAAAAGCTTCGCTACAGGACTTAAACCAACCTATTTCATACCAGTTAAAGACATACTACTTAATTGTTCAATCGACAGTTCAGTGTGTGATATTTCGCTAATAATGCATTTCGGACGAGCCGTACCGTTATGCACATTGAAACCGTTATTAAATAGCCTAAGAGATTAACATCAATCGTCAAAAGTCGTTTTAACGTAGTTTTCAGGGCAGCCATTATAAAGTACGATTTAGGCGCAGCTCACCTGAGTAACGTGAATGTTATGTATATTTATCTTCATTATTCATTATGGTCATGGGGGAGTATTATTAAATAAATTAATGGTTATGTTTTATTAACTCTACCGTTTCGCTTGTATATATATTCTAATACTGCTTACTATAACTGAGGTTATATTACATGGGAATATATTAGATATTAAGGATGTGCATTTTTTCACAGTCGTGCGCTGTAAATGGTTCGCATATCGGTGTTCGCTCGCTTGTAGCTGAATACGAAAGGCGCAGTATGAAAGTGCCTTTGAACTGGAATTCCCTATTTACATTAATTTTTATTTTTCTGGTTTTGTTGTGCCATAGGTGTTTCTTTTTGTGTTGATGTGAAAGCAAATTATGTATGATTTATTTTCATGCATTCTGCACAATTTAATTTCCTTTAATTTTCCCTCCTGTAGTAACTGTTCTCTCTTGCCGCGTTGGAACCAGAAGGCGGCGAATGAAAGCGCATCTTTTCCAACCTAATACTGCGTTCGATTTACCTCGGAGGCCGGAGCTGGGAATGACGTCACAACAGAGTTAACGGCAAGTACAGCAAGTCGGAGAGCCATTTAGCAATACAGTACCAGGGACCTGTCTCAAAAAACAGGATTTCTGGCTTAGATGTGTAACTTGTTGGATTTAAGGTACCCCAGTTTAAATGGCCTTTATCTATGTTTACCTACAATTAGCCCAGACTATACCTAAAATCCTACAAGTTATCTAGCGAAGCAAGAAATCCTGCCTTCTGAAAGAGGCCCTAGTTCTAGCGAGGTTCATAGC
Organism: Paramormyrops kingsleyae; assembly: GCF_048594095.1. Classification (NCBI taxonomy): domain Eukaryota; kingdom Metazoa; phylum Chordata; class Actinopteri; order Osteoglossiformes; family Mormyridae; genus Paramormyrops; species Paramormyrops kingsleyae. The sequence continues at coordinate 18,679,811 of NC_132798.1, read as the reverse complement.
AATACCAGTTGATAACAACATGTTAAGTTGTATTCTGAGCATAGAAACACTGTAGCAACACGTCCACAGATAGCCGTTGGATAGTACTGTATGACCGATTTAATGAGACACAAATAAGAGGTAAGTGCTATTAAACAATATATAACTAGTTTCTGTTGATAAAGGGCGCAGCCATCTTGAAATCTGAGGGCGGAGTTGTGTAAATCCTCTGACTTTCCGAGTAGGAATTCCGACTTGAGGGGTCGTTCCATTTGAAATTTCCCACTAGGAACTCAGAATTTCCGAGTTACGAGTTGAAATGGAATGCAACATAACTTAAACAACGCAGAGGGAGTGATGGGGAATTCAGCTGGTTCCACATGGAGTCTTGATCTGCTTTAATGTGCAAATACAGTGGTAGGCCCTAAATATAGCTGCATGTAGTTCACACATGAACTGTTGGGGAGTTTCTCTCCAGCACGGTGAGGTCTGTGGGTCAGTGAGACACCCCCATACACTTCCTCAAGGGAACACGTTGTACCTTCCTCTCAATAACTGCAGCGATCTGTCAGAAGAGACCAAAGGCTGTCAGACAAGCAAACACATCTCTGATAACGTGACAGGGACTTTCGGACAGTAAATAATAAAATCCTGGCATAATAAGAATTCAGTTTTAAGAATGTAACTTCACTTTGAGGGAAATTGCACGATTTACACACAGACTAATTTGAAAGAACTCCAAAGAAATGAAAAGCTCAGGCTAATTGGCAATTAATCGCTCAAGACTGAAGACGCCGTCCTTCTGATTCTCACAGCTGTCCGGGTAGCAGGCATCAGGACTTAAACTGGGGCCGCGTGTTTTCACCAGCAAAGAAGACACAGACGTTTTTTAACACCCTCTTAAAAAAAAAACAACTGATATCAGAGTAACGAGTTTGAAAATGTCTTTTGAAAAAGTCTCGGAGACTACATCCAATGCCACGTCCCTGCTAAGACAGCCTGACTGAAAACTAACCACAGCATCTGCGGCAAGCCTGCTTCAGGGTGGAAGGTCCCAGAACCTGTGATGATATTTACTGTTAATCCATCTGTGACAGAGACCAGCCTTGCCCCCCTGGCCCACCCTGGGTCGCTAACGGCCTCCCGTCAAGTTTCCCCAAGAACTGCCCATGGGGAACAGCGGAAACACGACCATTTGCTGCCACGCTCTGATGCATTTCTAAGGCTTTCGGCTGCCTTGAGCAAAAAAGGGGGGGGGGGGCTCACGGTGATGTGATGACACAAAAAGCTCCACCCAAACATCAGATGGAGGCACCGTGATGTTTTTGAGATGCCCTACTGCTGCCCAAATAGAGCTGTCTCCTTCCCTGGAGACGTCGTGGGTCTGTCCAGGGGTGGGTTTCTTGTTTCTGGGCCGCCACGCAAAAAGTCACCCCCTAGTGTAGTGACTGTGTGTGCCCAACAGGGGGCAAAAGTCCTAGTGGTAAACACCACTCCTGGGTCTATGAACAACTGAATACTATCATAGATCCTTTTGACAGTGCAGAGGGTTAAGGGAGTGTGTGTCCAGTGTACGATGGGTGGTCTTCACACACAGTCATGCATACAAGAACCACCCCTGCTTTGTCACACTCTTGGCGACCTTATTGGCTGGCTCCCACCTCCAGTCCACTGTTTTGCCCCCAGAGGGTCAAACTTTCTCGCGTACATCTGTTCAACCCGCCTACCCAAGAGCCAGACCTGCGTGGTTGGTGAGTCAGCACATATGAATCATCCATCCTCCACCATGTCCGAAGGCTAGTGGGCAGTGTGCTGAGGTCCTCTGAAGGAGCACCTCTAGCCTGCCTTTACAGTCAGGAACGTTATCATTTGCCTGGGTGGGGGGGTGTTGAGACACTCAGATACAAGACATCAGTGCATGAACTGTGCATTTCCCTCGGTGCAGTGCAGGAGGCGGTGCACCAGGATTCTGTGGTATAACGTTGGTGACCAGACACTCCCCAGCTACTTTGGGCGAGGTGATTACTCTAATTAGCATTCAAAGTATTCTGATAAATTCACTGGGTGGGTGGGGCTGGAGCAAGCAGGCACCGGGAGGTATTGGCGTGAAGAGTGAAGGAGAAGGTGGGGGCTTTTTCAGTCACTGTTGAATGTTCCGGAATGCAGCAGCTATCTCATAATTAGAGCCTCCTTCACACTACTCAGTACATCAGCTAGACTCACTCAGAACGCCACTGGCTTTCTCTGTGTGTGTTTGCATGTGTGTCTGTGAGCACACCGGCGCAGCCACATTGCCGTGTGACAGGAGGCGTGCTCGGACATACATGTGCAAACAGACATGTAAATATACAAGCAAACACTTCGAGCATCCACGGTGCATGACTGGGCAGGCTGAAAGACCAAGTTGTTTAACGTGAAAGTGCGTCAAGCACAAACACAGTTTCAGGATGTAATGAGTCGGGGCTGCAGGGATCCGGTTCCGACTTGGCGCGGCAGGCCGAGCCCAGGGTTAGCACTGACAAGAGAGGTCACTCGCGGGGTCACGGCTCGGAGCGGTGCCGGGGTTGCCCCTGGAGACCCCGGCAGGGCGGCCAGGCCGAGTTTGGCGCTGTTTGCCTGAACTTGAAGCTGGCGAAACCTGGGAGGAAGAGAACAACAGAGTTAATTAGGCGCATGGAGCTGACAGAGCAAAGTCGGCTGGCGCGGTGCCCGCAAAGGCAGGGCCCTGGCAATCAGCGGGATCGATGGAGGAGACTGCTTCATTAAGGGCCTTGGAACAAAGCGGGGAGGCGGGGGTTGGCGCTGGGGGGGCACTGCTGCTGCTGGTTGGGGGAATGAAAGGCTGTTTAATTAAGGCCACGCTGAAGGCTTAGGCGTGAAGCTGGCTTGTCACCATTGCCGTGAATCCGTCTCCTGTGCCACTTCAGAGGAGCCCCTGGCTTTCCACACCAGGCCCCTTTCTCCAGTCAAGCCCCGCCCCAAAACCTCCCCCCCCCATCTCGGTGTGCTTTCGGGAGTCCACACACATGTAGAAGGCTTTGGGAAACATGGAAACCCCCCTCCTCCACCCAAACACTTTAAACCCCCCTCCTGCACCCGAACACTTTAAACCCCCCTCCTCCATCCGAACACTTTAAACCCCCCTCCTCCACCCGAGCACTTTAAGCCCCCCTCCTCCACCCGAGCACTTTAAGCCCCCCTCCTCCACCCGAGCACTTTAAACCCCCCTCCACCCGAACACTTTAAACCCCCCTCCTCCCTCCACCCGAACACTTTAAACCCCCCTCCTCCCTCCACCCGAACACTTTAAACCCCCCTCCTCCACCCGAGCACTTTAAACCCCCCTCCTCCACCCGAGCACTTTAAACCCCCCTCCTCCACCCGAACACTTTAAACCCCCCTCCTCCACCCGAACAGTTTAAACCCCCCTCCTCCACCCGAGCACTTTAAACTCCCCTCCTCCACCCGAGCATTTTAAACCCCCCTCCTCCACCAGAAAACTTTAAGCCCCCCTCCTCCACCCGAACACTTTCCGTGCAGACGGGAGAGCCTTTGGGAGGGGGCAGGCCTCGGAGGGACGCCCGCCTGGCCGCGTCGTGAAAGCAGGGGCACAATCGGGGAAACCACGTGACGCAGCACCGCGTCACCATCAAGGGAGCTTCTTGGAAAAAGGATCCAGTTGGCTGGTTAACTGGAAAATTATCCGCCGCTCTTCTGAACTGCAGCGGAAGGTATAGAGCTGCGTTAAGATGGAATTCTGCCATTTTATTTAAATTAGATCGAGACAGACTGTCGCTTTCCTCCTTCTTAACGAACTACGCAGCCCCTCGCAGACAGAGGTGGGAAGGCCCAGCGAGAGAGCAGGGATCCCCAACTGGCCTTAGAGAAAATAGAGAGAGAATTCGGGGGGGGGGGGTCAAAGATCTCAGGCAAGTGCAAAGAAAAAAAAAAAGGAAATAGAAATAATTAGACATTCATACTCCCAGTGTCATACACCCCCCACCCCCCACATCTTCAGACAATTAGTGCCAGGGAGGGTGATGGCGGCCACCTGAGCGCGCTGATGAAGACAGACTGCCGCTGTCACCGCTCTTCTTCTACACTTATAAGCGAAGGAGAGGCACAAACAAGCCCTGTGCTGCCGTCTGCCCTAGTGACTTGTTCCACTCTGAAGTGTTTTTCTATATTGCACCTAGGCTCCACCTCTCACTCCTTTCTCTCCAGGCTGAAATTTGTGTTTATTTATCATTTCTGATGCCAGGTTAAGGCTGACCTTCGTGGAGCTACTGTCCCCACAAGCTGCCCTGATTTCTGGTCACTCACTGGAAGCTCAGCCGACTGGCTCCGCTTCCTCAGAAGGCTCCTTGACAGCTGTACGCCTGTGATGTCTTATGTATCGTCAGCCTTCATTCTATCTCGCTTTGGACAAAAACGTCTGCTAAGTTATGCAAATGTGAAAACGACGGACGGGTCACCAGTTGCCGCATTGTCTTATCCTATGATGTGCCTGGAAACCATGGTTACCCCCACGGTCGAACGATGAAAACCCCTCCCTCTGTGCGGACCAGGGATGTTTGGGTGCAGGCAGCTACGCGTTTCTGAATCGGCCACTGCGTCCCCTGTGAGTGCAACCAGGTAGCACATCAAAAGTGAAGACTGCGCTCACCTGGGGCAGCGATTAGCTCATTGAGGTCTTCTCAGCTGGACTGGGTGCTGAGAACGACATGCAACGGTGCACAGTACAGCAAGCGTGACAGGAAACCGAGCGTAACAAACGCCCACTAGTGGGACGCACAGTGCGCACATGAGCTGACTCGGCAAAAGGCGTTACGGTCCGTTAGCGATGCTCAGTGCCTCACGTGCGCATGCACGCACACACATGTTCACACGCGATGCAACGAGACAAAACCAACAGTTCCTGGCGTCCTTCCACGCAGACTCTTAATCTCAATTAAGATAATACAAATACACCACCATTACTCATTAAGATAGCAAAATCATGTTCTTTATTCTTAATATGACCAGCTATGTATTCACATATCTATGCTGAATAAAAATGTAGTTAACAAATATTAAAACCATTTTACATATTACCATATTATTTTTGTTCATATAAAGCATATAAATCTCATAATCGACTAATAAAATACTGAATGACGAATTAATAATAATAAAAAAAGACCAAACTTCCTTGAGGAATCATCATCCCATCACGTTATCAGTGGGTCACATGTCATCTTTTCTCACATGTCTAGTCGCTAGGCGGCGCTGCAGATTAGATGGTAGCGGTATGGTTTTTGGGGAGGGATGATTCCGTCCACCGCTCCATCTTTCTCGTTTTAACCTCAAAATTCTGAATTTATAAAACATAACAAATAATGACGTAAGGGAACGCATTTCATAAGGTTTTGTGGCCTCGGTTTGTTAGTTTGAAACTTAAGATAAATACCCATCCCTGTCTTGAACCATATAGACGCAACCATTAAACCATCCCGACTGTCGGTCAACTGTCTCGGATGGCGACCAAGGACGCGGTTTGCGTGCTTTCATTCACTGTTGGATGACAAAGTCATATAGAAACATACAAGAGACAATCCAGCGTCCTTCATCGTCCCCCAGTCCCGTGCTAAGTAAGTGGGGAGAAGAGGTGCTTGTTAATTATAGGATTCACGGAGAAATTTTGGTCAATTCCGCTAAAATTGGGTAGCTCTCAAAATAACAACCAGTAATTGGAAATGTTACAATCTGTTGTGAATTTAAAGCTTAAAATGACCAGGGGGATAGATGTTTTACTGCTATAGTGAAGGCGAGGGCGTGTGAACTTTCTAATTCTCTAAACGACGCCGTTAAGTGACGTATTGAAGCGATGCTTGTCAGAAAGGTAAGAAACAAGTAAAACATGCCACTTGGGTGTTAGTTTGCTTCACAGAGTTAACGGTGTTTTACACCGGACCTTCCTGATAGACTTAGCGGGGTAAGCGCACAGTTGATTACGGCTTGCCCACGTAAAACCGCTGTTTTTTGTCTTTGCTAGAACTTTTTCACGACCAGAGAGCAAAACAGCGTTTCATGGCACTGAACGTATAATGACAAAGTTTCATTCATTATATCATTGAATACTACGATATGCAACAGTGGTGCAAGAACAATCGTTACTTCTTAATCCGTCTTTCAAAAACCGATTGGTTTGAACCCGCTACCTTTATTTCGTTCCAGCTTGGTTAAAGTCCTGTGATTAATAGTAGGCTACATGCTAGCCAGCCACCTTCGCTCCTACTACTAGAGTGGAGTCTGCTTTCCACACAAAGTAAAATGTATTTTTGCCCTTTGTATGTGGAATCAGTTATAATTTATGCTTCGATGATGATTTTCTGATTTTTTCCATTGTTTTTCTGCATATGAATATTAAAACTCGATGAACAATTAAAAGTGTTAGCCTTACGCCTGCGCTCCGCTGTATTACGTTAAGGGGCTTTTATTTTGAAGCTCCAGTGTCCACCGTTCTCAACAGGGTGAAATGCAATCTGCGAAACAACAGCCTTATAACCTTGTAACTCAGCATCTTATAGCCTCGTTGACTAATTAGTATCTCAGGTTAAAATACACGTATCAATTCAACGTATAATTGTTTGGGAAAGTCTTTTATTTATTAGTAACTCTAAAGGCTGTAGGTAAATTAGCATAAACCTCCCGTCATGCACTAGTCGCTTTTTTGTGGAAATCTAGCAACATAAACATTGAAGTAACAATACAAAACAAAGATTATTAGATATATAGTGCATATTATGTCTAAGTATCTTAGATATTGAATATAAATATATTATCTCGGCGTTCACCCCCCAAACGGGAAATATAGTGTACTGCACCTGGTAGCCCCGGCTTAGTGTGTTGTTTTAGTAACTCTGGTTTCTCTTCAAAGCGCATAAATCTTTCGCCTTTTACTAAAGATTTCCGTGCAGAGAAACACGCATGAGTATCAGATAATTTTTCTCTTGCCCTGTCTTACGGTGGGGCTGTGGTCGGTGTGAAAAACAGAATGTGGTGTGTATGGAGACGTCACGAAGATGATTGCTGTTTGTTTTCGCTATTAGTTTGAACTCAATATGCAGTACACTTGATAATTGTAAACTTTTTAGAATAACCTGCTTTTATTTTTTTTGCTCTATTTATGTTTCTTAAATATACATTTTAACAGCTTGATTACTTAAATTGAGCCAGTTTCGTCGAAGGGGTAGAGCATTAGATTTTTATGCAGTATTGGATTAAAACAGCACAGCAGCGATTTTTTTCCTCCGGAAGTGGAGCATGTTTTGTAGTTTCTAATTTAGTGGGCTGTTAGTGTGAAGTACTTAGGAGTGAAGTTGCAAAACAGCCCCGCAGTCATACACTGTCACATTCGGTATACGGAGTTTCCTGGCGAAATAAGACTTAAAATGGAAATGATGCTGAGCAGCGAGAATTTGTTGCGCTTCAGTGCTAATGATAACAGAGAAGTAAAAGATTAGGCTAATTATGTCAACAGTCTGTATTTCCTCACAGACCTTAGCCGTAATCTGTGTGTATGAAAGTTGGGTCCCTAAGTGTGTGCCTTTCATACTCCAACGTTAAAAATAAATTATTTTAATTAAAACATTTAAATATGAACTACTGTGTGTTTCTTTGTACACTTATTTTGAAGGAACTTCATTGTTCAGTTTGTCGATTTTTTTAAACCAGTAATAATGCTTTGACTCCGCGCATTCCTGCAATTTACACTGCCCAACACAAAACGCATAAAATTTTAAAATTTCTTTCCTCATTTATTTGCTTCAGTGACAATTTATTGCCTTAGGCAGCCACTCTGTAAGCTTATTTTTATTTTGGAAATGTCAAAAAATGTAAACCACGCAATATCTTTACCGCCTTAAAAATGAATTTTAAGTAAGCGTAGCCGGCGAGCTTAACTGCTCAGTATTTCGGTGGCTTTCCACGGTATAATTAGGTACAATTCTTTGTCTCCAAAACGTGTGGATCGTTTGGAAGACTTTCTTTAAGGCATTAATAATCCTGTTTTAATCACAAGATATGGAGAAATGCACAGCTTTCCTGTTTTTTAGATAATGATGTTTAAATGAAGGACTTGTAAATGCATAACAAGCAAGGATGCGCATAGCGACGGTGTAAAGAGGTCCCCACCCCCCGCATGGAATGGATGGACTTTTCTGCTCCTATCTGCTGAACCCCCACGGGCAGCGGACGTCTGTTTCGGCCTTCGCCAAACGTTCACTCGCTACAAAATTCATCTTACTAGCTTTGCGTTTAAGTGGGTCATGCATTAACAAAAACGCTTTAACGAAATGTATGGTGGGTCAGGCAAGCGACACCAGCAACCATTACATTAAGGGAATATTTGAGAGATTTGTGATTGATTTTGACATTGCTAGCCACACTGAGCCAGCGATTGCAGCATCTTTCACAATGTGATTTGATTAATTGGTTATTTTCCACTCCCCCGATGAGAGGGTGGGGTTAGAGGTGGGATTAGGGGGAGAGATCGCTCTTACTTGCGCCGAACTTTAAACCTTGTGATCCATAAGCAGTATTACAGTCTACAGCATTGAACTCCGAATGGGAGGAATATTTTCAGGAAGCTACGTGTGTTTACCGCATATGGACGATTTCAGCATGTTTTTAAATTTTACTTTGTTATATAGGCGGAAATTTAGAACATAAAGCACACCGAATGCTGACCGAATATGGCAAGCTCAGTAATGTAAAAAAAGAGAGAGAAAAATGAATAAACTGCCGGTAGCGTGTGGTAGCAATAGAATAGGTGATGAAATCTTCCAGGGCTTATAATGCTGAGTGAATATTTTTCAACCCTGGAAACAGGGTTCTCTGCTCACGCTTCAGTTGTTTATTGTCACTTAAGAATATTGGCTTTATTATACGAATTGAACTCCGCAAACCAGAGAACAAAGTATATATACATTCCCGGAACAGCGCGATGTTTTTGCAGCTGCTTTTAAATTTGAACGAGTAGCGTTTCATATAAGCTGGGAGTCGGGAACACAGAACCGCATCTGAATCCCTTCATGTGTCTAGGCGGAGGAGCAGAGCCGGCGAAGTTTGTTTAAATTTGTTAATGTGGGTTCACGTAGATTCACTGTGACAGCCCCTGGAGACTCGAACCCCAGTCTCTCTCTCAGAGGCCTGTAGGACGGCCCCGCCTCCAAGCTGTAACAAAGGCTGTAGGCAGCGAAACAGCCTTACTGGGCTCACTTCCCATCTGCAGGTTGCCTAATATAGCCACCCCCCCCCTCCCATGACTGAGACCTGCGGTGCAGGCTCATCTGTAGGCCAGAAGGGGCGCCCATGTAACCAACACCCCAAGGCCAATTAGCAAGTCTGCTAAGATCATTACTGTGCTAATAAATACATGTAAGAATTACCGGCTTAATGCACCATAGATGTACTTAAGATTCTGGCTGCTTTGGATGCTTTTATTTCTCTAATTAATGAATCTGCAGAGTATTGTTTTGGGACCGTAGTTCACCCGGTCCTCTGTGCAGGCCCTCCTGCAGGCCCTCGCAGCACAGAAAGCTTACTCGGGGGCAGAGTGACTGATCTGGGTGCTCTCGCCTATAGCGTAGGATAGGCCACATAACAGGTTATTGGCTCTTTGTTGGTTCCACTGCTTTTCTTCTGATATTAAACAAAAAACAATCTATATTTTCTTAAATGTAATGTCATGATCTTAATTTGCTTAAAGATGTTTTGATCCTCTCCCGGATGCCTCAGCACTGCCCCCAGCATCTCTGCCTGTCTCCAGCTTAGGACCACACTGGTGTAGACACCACAATTTACCCTTGGGATCAATTTATCTTATTTGCGATCAACTTTGCTGAAAATCCTTGTAACGACCTCCTTTTTGGACTTTATATGTACCCTGTCGCATGTCTGCAATTTTTCCAGAACGCTGTAGCTCAGAATAGTTTTGGCTTAAGGCTTCCTGGTCCTGGGCTCCTTCCCTCCCTCCACTGGTCGCCACTCTGATCCCTTTTTAAACCTCGAGGATCTTCATATTGGAACACAGGGCGTCCGATGGCACCGCACCAGACTGCCTTGAAGACTTGATGAGTCCCCCTATCCCAAAAGCCCTCAATGTCTCCCCTTTGTCTGGAAAGTCTCATCCCCTGTCCAGCATTCATGTTTAAACAGTGAGGGAGCGAGTATCCCTGTTTTCATGGCCAGTCCTCCCGTACTTCACAAAAGCACTGAACTGCACTTCAAGCCATGAGGTCAACAATAGACCTCCATGCAGTTTATAACCAGACTGATGCCTGTGATCTGCCATGTGTTTGGTAATCTCTGTCATGCTCAGTGATCACATAGCTGCAGACTATCTTCTTTTTTATTACCTGGTTCTGTATTTGTTTTGCATAACAGGTAGATGTTGTTATAGAGGACAGTGTTCACAGCAACTGCCATACAGAGAAATATGGTAATAAAAATACCGTGTTCTGCCATGCTGGTTTTGGCTTTCCTCTGTTCAGTTGAGTACTTTGCAGTCATTGTATGGCTGGCAAACAGTTTCATTACAAAAAAAGAGGAATTATTCATGTATCTCCCAACCTCTTAACCAGCTTAGGGTCACAATGACAACCCCCCCCCTCCCCCAGGAAACACCATAGACTGGATATCATCACAGGGCAATTTTAAAGACAACTAGGAGTGTAACAGAAAACAGGAGGAGAAACATGCAAACACACTCCGGTACCTGTCACATCTTAGTGCCACACTGCAATGTGTCTTTAAACGGGTTTCCTTCACAGTTCAAAAACACTTTTTGGTGTTTGTGTGCCAGTGATGGACTGTGTCTAATGGCAGGAGTGTGTGCCAGTGATGGACTGTGTCTAATGGCAGGAGTGTGTGCCAGTGATGGACTGTGTCTAATGGCAGGAGTGTGTGCCAGTGATGGACTGTGTCTGATGGCGGGAGTGTGTGCCTGTGATGGACTGTGTCTAATGGCGGGAGTGTGTGCCTGTGAAGGATTGTGTCTGATGGCGGGAGTGTGTGCCTGTGATGGACTGTGTCTAATGGCAGGAGTGTGTGCCTGTGAAGGATTGTGTCTGATGGCGGGAGTGTGTGCCTGTGATGGACTGTGTCTAATGGCGGGAGTGTGTGCCTGTGATGGACTGTGTCTAATGGCAGGAGTGTGTGCCTGTGAAGGATTGTGTCTGATGGCAGGAGTGTGTGCCTGTGAAGGATTGTGTCTGATGGCGGGAGTGTGTGCCTGTGATGGACTGTGTCTAATGGCGGGAGTGTGTGCCTGTGATGGACTGTGTCTGATGGCGGGAGTGTGTGCCTGTGAAGGATTGTGTCTGATGGCGGGAGTGTGTGCCTGTGATGGACTGTGTCTAATGGCAGGAGTGTGTGCCTGCGATGGACTGTGTCTAATGGCGGGAGTGTGTGCCTGTGATGGACTGTGTCTAATGGCGGGAGTGTGTGCCTGTGATGGACTGTGTTGATGGCGGGAGTGTGTGCCTGTGATGGACTGTGTCTGACGGAGAGAGTGTGTGCCTGTGATGGACTGTGTCTAATGGCGGGAGTGTGTGCCTGTGATGGACTGTGTCTAATGGCGGGAGTGTGTGCCTGTGATGGACTGTGTTGATGGCGGGAGTGTGTGCCTGTGATGGACTGTGTCTGACGGAGAGAGTGTGTGCCTGTGATGGACTGTGTCTAATGGCGGGAGTGTGTGCCTGTGATGGACTGTGTCTAATGGCGGGAGTGTGTGCCTGTGATGGACTGTGTCTAATGGCGGGAGTGTGTGCCTGTGATGGACTGTGTCTAATGGCAGGAGTGTGTGCCTGTGATGGACTGTGTCTAATGGCGGGAGTGTGTGCCTGTGATGGACTGTGTTGATGGCGGGAGTGTGTGCCTGTGATGGACTGTGTCTGACGGAGAGAGTGTGTGCCTGTGATGGACTGTGTCTGACGGAGAGAGTGTGTGCCTGTGATGGACTGTGTCTGACGGCGGGAGTGTGTGCCTGTGATGGACTTTGCATGGGAGCAGGGAAATAAAGACAGAAAACAAATTGGGCTGAATGAGCTGGGGCGGGTGAAGCCTCTGCCGACCCCCGTCCGTAAATATTGAATCTGTCACGTAGAGCAGACAGAAAGCAGAGTGCGATTTCTCTCCCCCCCCCCCCCACCTTCCCTTGCTCTAGCTTGGTGGCTAGGCTGATTAACACGCCATAGCGCTCACCTCTCCACCCGTGAGAAAACTCGCTATGCAAATATTTGTCACTTTGATAGTGTGTCTCAGTTTAGGGGCGTCGTCCACCGAGACCCCCCCCCCCCGTCTGGCCCTGGTGGGCGGGGAGGTGCTGACCCCAAGGCGGCCGCACCGTGTTACTGCTGGAGGGTGGAGATGATGCAAAGATCGGCGGAGGGATTTTGCGAGAGGGACGGGGCAGCATGGGGGAGGGTGATTTTCTGGAGATTGACGTGCGGCTCTTTAGCGTAAGCGGCTAATAATACCGCGCTGGCGGCGGCGCCGGGACCCGGCGGAGGCCGTAAATAAGGAGCGCTGACGCCTTGTCAGTTGTGGCCTGCCGCCGGGCTGACGCTCCGCCGGATCCTGCGCCGCGCTCCGCCGCCTTCTGGGAGCGCTAGCCGGCCGGTCCCTGACGCCCACCAGTCGCTGTCTGCCAAGGCCCGGGGGAGCTGACGGCTGCTCTGACGGAGCCGCCCAGACGCGGCGTTTAATTAATCTCAGGACAATGCGTGGATTTGGGGGGGGGGGCAGAGACAGGGGGGACATGGAGGACAGTGCATGTGACATCCGGTGAGGGGGACAGGCGATGGACGGCAGGCGGGTGCAGGGTTCCCGTGGGCCTCCTTGGAGAGCGCAGACACGCTGGAGCGGCGATGGGCCGCTCGTGGGCGGGACGCCACTGGGTTCCGCGATAATTAGTCATCAACGTCGTTCGGAGGCCTTACGTACAGGACGCCCCCCCCCCCCTCCCCCTCCATTCAACAGACGACTGCCACTCGAATGAAGTTCTCACCTGTCAGGCCCGGCTGCTCAGAAATGGCCGTATTCTCTCTTCCCAAATATTCCAGGGTGCAGGATGAGGAAGCCGTGCTGCTGCAAGATGCATCTCACTGGGTCGATCCCATGCCCTGCCTCCTGCTGTCGCCGTGGAGATCTTGAGTCTGTCCCCTCGACCTCAGAGCTCAACCCACCCGCCCAAACCATGACTGGTTATCCATCTGGGGACCTGCTGGTTCTCCTCTTGCATGCAGGGTCACCTCTGCTCTCTGCTTCTTCGTGTCCACCAGCAGGTCCAGTATGACATTAAAGATGCTCACAGTACAGCTGTTAGGGATCTCTGGCTGGGTACTCTATATCGTTCATGCTGGTTGGTGAAGTTCTGCAGAAGGTCCTGCTTACGGTCACCAGCCATCCCTTATAATAAAGGTCTGTAACTCTCACGCATCTGCCGTGACGCATTCAGACTCTAACACTCGGGCAAGCAATCTTACGGTAAATCTATATTATTCCATTATAAACCTAAAATTAAATACATAAAAAGCATTGGGGTGGTTTGCAAACGCTATAGTATATTTACAAGGCAATAAGACTGCTACATACATGTGAATGCATGTGCATGCGTGTGTGGACCAGAGTCGAGCCCGACAGTGTGGGATCTTCCTGTATTGGACAAGAAGCTGCTGTGTAAGATGCAGCAAGACGCTGCATTGTCAGGGATGGGCGGCAGTGCTAGTCCTGCTCCACACCTGCAGATGTGCACGCTGTTAGCTTTCCTAGCCATTTACGGGGGCCAGTGGTAATATTTCACTCATCTAACTGAGGTGGTTTCTCAGCAACAGTTACACACCAATTAACGCAGCAAAATGCTAATAACCGCATGATTCGCTTCTAATTCTTTAACGTACCGGAACACTAGGCTAGGCTAAAAGTTAGCATGTCCTGCGAGGAAACGAAACAAAAAAAAATAATAGATGTGATCAACTAATTCAATGAAATATGATATAAATCTCATCGGCACTTGTTATGAGGCGGGACACAAAGGTGGCGTCGGCTGATTGGTTGATGTGCATCAATTTGAAGCGCTAATGTTAATCAGGCTGTAGGTGTGAGTGACCGATGACCTTAGTAGCCCAGTACTCAGATATCTGGGAACCCTAACCTATTACATGAAGGCAACGTGAGTCCAGTGAAGTTGTCCTGTCATGTGGAGTCTGGCGATGGCTGCCCCCCCATTACACACACACGATGTCTGTAATCTCTGCTAATTTTATCTGCTTCATTCTACATCTCCTTTGTTTATATACCAGCTTGTATATAAATTTATGTTTATTAATCATTTCTGCTTAAGTGAAATCAAATCAAAATTTTATTTGTGATATACACAGTGTGCAGTGAAAAGCATGGTCACCCAGCCCCAGGGGAGAATAGAGAGGTTAGTCTTTAATCAATAGTCATAAATTTCCATAATGAGCTGAGTGTCAGGACGGTTCCCTGTGTCAGTTACCCATGTGACTTTGCGGTCGCCAGTCTGCCACCGGGTTCTGGATGTTTCTTGCCGCTGAGTGGGTCTTGGCATCATATGGGCCCTGTTCCCGGCCTAAATACAGGTATCCTAAAATTCAAACCCATGACCTTTTGGGTACTCCAGCAATTTTCCTGACACTGGACTTGAGAGAGCTGGTGGCCTCTGCTGGACAGCAGGTGGCGCCATTGTAGGGGTGGCAGTCTCCAGCTAGCACCTTTTTGGGAGGAACTGCCCCTGGAGTCTGATACTAAATAGATACTACCCTGCCCGGGGGGGGGGTACTCGGCCGGCCGGCTGGCTAGCGGTGCGTGCACGCGGGTTGTCCTGGCGACAGTCGGCCGGCAGGTCCGGGGGGTGTCCGCGGGAGGACGGCTGTGCGCTAACTCCCTGTGACACTTAGCAGATGGGCGGCCTGTCCTCCCAGCCGGGGGGCCTGACGGGGGCCCGATGGGGGCCCCGCTCCCTGGGACTGCTCCGAGCACACTGGCCTCGCTCTCCACACTGCCTTTCCAGCTGGGCCCCCAGCCCCACCCCCCTGCAAAGTACAATGAATGACCGCAATCCACTCTCATCTGCATGCTTTGGTCACACAGACTGTAAACAGGCAGGTCACATGATTGAACAAAAGTGTGACAAATCACTAACCCATAGAGCTAAAACAGCAGCAAGTTTCTTTCACCACGTGTCCGTATGGGAAGTGGTGTTTCAGCTTCATCTAACACAGGGTGCTGAACTTTCAGTTTTTCACAGGCTGACAAAGACTGAATCGCAGCCTTTGAAATGCACTTGCCGATTGGCTGGGGCAGGGAGGAACTGTTGCCGCATGCAGCCCTGCGTACGCGAGGCCCTGGGCCGCCGTGCAAGAGGAAGGGTGTCTGCTTCTAGCTGTTGCCGGGGCAATGGGACCCCTTCACCCAAGGGCAGTGACACTTCCCGGGAGAGAGACCCAGCCTACATGGTACACTTCCCCTGTGTGAGACCCCACCATCTTGGTAGGGACAGAGAGGCTAAGAACCACCCCTCTCCCCGTTTCCTCGGGCCGACAGATCAAGGAGTTACAGGCAGGGGGCACTGGTGATCGCTGGTCTGGGCCCATGGGCTTCTACCCTGCTTCTAAGTACGCCGCTTGTTTGTGCGTGCCAGGCCGACCGCAGGTGCTGCTATTGCAGACGCGGGGGCTGTACCTGCGTTAGGTATTTTTACCTGTGCTCCCGGAGAGACAGCCCCCTCTGCGGAGATCAGGGGAGCTTGTTAATGGGGCTAATTAGGAGCGAAGGGGGTTAGGCCTGGCATCAGCTGTGCTTTATCTGGGCTAATGATTAGGCTCTGTAATCTCCGGCACAGAACAACAGCGGACCGGGCTCCGGGGCGCTGAGCCACACGCGGCACTCCCCGGTAAACAAGCCGCACACCTGAGCACCTAACAATTACACAGGCCTGGGCACCGCACCCCCCCGCCCACCGCGCCACCGCCTGCCTGTTTAGGCTGGCCCCTGACGCCACATCCCTGGCAACCGCGCGGCCGGCGTGATGGAGACATTTCCCGGGCGATCAGACCGACCCGCCCACCCATCGCCTGCTGTCGCCCGTCCCCAAGGTGTGCCGCCTTCCCATCATGCACCTCAAAGTCAGGGGGCCATGTGCAAACCTCAGCCCCCTCCTCCTCCCAACCCAACCTCCTTGGAGGATGGGCCGCCCAGAAGCCAGCACTTGGACACCAGCAGAATGTACGACTCCCCCGGCCCCCAGCCTCCGCGCCCCATTCCCCGGAGCGTGGCATTGTGGGAGGTAGCTACTGCCCGAAATCGATAGACGCTTGACTGAAGTGAAGCTGCAGCCGAAAGCCAGACCTATTGAAAATCGTTACCCCAAGCAGGCGGTGGAACACGCGCCCGACTACCACATGAGGGGCGCTGGGTGCGCGTCCGATACCTCATGCCAATAAACAGGCAGCAACACGAGTGATCCTATTGGCTATGTAACAGCTCGTCGACGGCGTGCGCTGATTTCCATACAAAGCGGACAGCGGGCGAATCTGGAAACGCCGTGGGTGTATCTATACTGTTCATTTTCATCGTTATCGACAAAAATAATAGACACGTACTGGAGGCTCGGTGCATGGTAACCGTTAGCTAATGGTGTGTAGCGGCAATACCCGACGTCATCTCTGGATGGCAGTGTTGTGCCAGTAACATGGTAGCTTTGAGGAGGTTCGGCACAGAAGCCTAAAGAAAGGATATTCAGCTCTCAACTCTGTAACCTATATCTGCCCCCCCCCCCCCCCCCACCACAACAGGCGGGTGGTCAGCATGGGATATTTTCCCCACACTTTTTATGACCTCCATGTCCTTAAGTCATCTCTGGATGACTAAAGGGGACCCTACATTTCTTCAGTGGTGGAGGGGCCCTTCCATGTTGAGGGATATAATATAATACGGGTAACTTAATGGGGGGTGAAGATGAACAGTGTCCAACATCCACATGAAACCTGCACGTGTTGGGGGGGGGGGTGTGTCTCAGCTGTGCTGACGGATACTGGTGGAAGGTTGAGACGTGGGGCAGCTAATTAGCGGCGAGGTGGTGGCGAGTCCCTCCCCAGGGCCACGTGCCAGGAACTTGCAGGGTGGGGGTGGGGGGGGGGATCCGGCTGGTGAGCCACGGCCCCGGGAAGTGGCACTAGCCAGACGCAGCTGGCACGCCGGGAAGCCCGTGCCAGGGAGCGAGACGCCCCCCCCGGACTCAGGACTCCCTCCCAGGAACAACCAGCCTGCTTGGCACTTTACCTGGCGGCTGCTGCGTATGACGGGGCCCGAAAACAGCCCAGCGATTACAGGGTTCTGCTTGGTCTGCGCCACAGTCACCTTTGCGCTCCCCATCGTCATGGAGCGTCCGGGGGAGCAGTGTGGTATTCCCCACACGGCCTGGAAATTCTGGCTATTTCAGGCTGATCTATCGCTTTCCCAGTGTCCCCTATGTCCAGAGCACTCCTGTTTTCGTTTGAGTGTCTCTGTTTCATTTGGGAGAAATGAAATCGCTAGCAAACCCTCAGTGTAAACACAGGAGGGTCTCGTTCACAAGCCCAACTCCAGCGCTGGCGTTTTAGAATGTATTCCCAAAGCTCCCCTGGAAGCTGAATTCGCTCTTGAGGGTCTAAGATTCCAGGCAGCGCAGGA
The DNA here is from genome assembly GCF_048594095.1 of Paramormyrops kingsleyae. NCBI lineage: Eukaryota > Metazoa > Chordata > Actinopteri > Osteoglossiformes > Mormyridae > Paramormyrops > Paramormyrops kingsleyae. Next base: position 18,662,096 of record NC_132798.1, on the reverse strand, counting down.
CCATTCAGCATGCGGTAACCGCGGTAACCGTCTCCTGGCCACGCCTCCGCACCAGCCACACCTCAGCCCATTGGCCTGCTGGGACCAGCGCCCCTGGGAGAGGAGGTGGGGGGGGACTGGAGCCAAGCCCGGGCAGCTGGAGAGATGGGGCTGAGGCGACTGACCCGCGCAGCTGTGGGGGACGTGGGACCGCGGGGGACAATTAAGGAGACAGAAACACAGCGAGGAGCTCACCTGTCAGACGTCAGGGCGGGGATTCAGCCGCCGCCGCCAGTTTGGCAGGGCCTCGCAGCCAACAAAACTCAACTAACAAACCCAGCACACCTGTCACATGGGCCCCGGCGCTGCTGTCACGGGCCGGGGGGGCGAGGGACCTGTCCTGCCGACTCACCGTCACTATCCAAGGTGACGTGGAGGAGTAGGGCCAAACAACGCTGCTTTCGGGATGGAGCCGGGGGTCCGTGCTACAGGGCGGCTGTGAGAACAAAGGCCCAGCCTGGACGGAAGAGAAACGTCCACATACCCTGGTCAGAATTCCTGAGGGTGTCGGCGGGCCTGACTGCAAGGGAGCCTGACGGCCGGGCGTGGTTCCGATGCCGGAGGACACACGGGCAGATCAAACTACCGTCAGCTGTTCGATCTTCCGACGACGAGCATCTCGTTCTAAATCAAAACTTAAACGTCATAAACACAAGAATTGTGATTAAAGAACGCGGCGGGCAGAATCCGGTCTCCCGTGCCTGGAAGAGGCGGCAAGCAGGGTTTACTGACGTCTGCACTAATCCACTTAATTCCCCTTTAAGGGGGGAAGCGACGGCGTGGTGGCGACAGCGTCTGTAAATGTTCGCCGGGATCTAATGTCGATCATTTGAAGATGAAAAGAGTTATGGAGGCAGACAGATCAGTGTGCGGTCGCCCCGTCAGAGCGGAGCAAACCCTTAGGGCATGTCTTCAGGAGATGGGGCAAGGCGAGCGATGTGGGACTTTCTGGAAATCTTGTGCCACTGAAAATAGATATGTGCTGCCGTAAAAAAAAGCCTTCGAAAATGAATCTGAAAATGCAGCAACTCTAGACATGTAAATGCACATGCATAAAATGGATGCACACACACACACACGCGCGGGGGGGTACATACGCATGCATGCGCCCCCCCCGGCCCGCCACAGCTCATCCTGGACCATTGTTCTCTATCAGTGTACAAGCCTCATTCTTGTAATTAGCTGTCAGCACAGCCGACAGCAGCTTAGTGCTGTCTGCTCGAATCACACTAATGAAATGCAATCCACTCAAACGTCCAGGATGCATATCCGTAACGGCACTGCATGGAGGGCGTGGGGGCCGGGGGCTGGGGGAATGGGCATGGGGGGGCAGGGGCTGGAGATCAGGGAGGGCCACTCTGTATAAGACTCTCCGTTTCTGAACTTTACATTTAAAGTCGAGGTCATTAATCTGTTAATTCAGCGCATTTTGACAGGCAATTAATAGCCGGGGCGAGTCAGTGTGTGTGTGGGGGGGTGGGGGTGGGGGTGGTGGTGGCGCTGAGACCACCACCCCAAACAGACCCCTGGCCGCCTTCCCCTCTGGCTTCCGAATGGACCGGTCTACCAGCAGCTCTGGGGTACCGGCTCTCCTAGTCTCACTGGGGTCACCCCAGCCCGTGACAGGAACGTTACAGCATGGTGCTCATGTCACCTGCTGAAGTGACAGGCCCCTCTGAAACATGCTAGACGTGGATGGGTTATTCGGGATGCTGCCCAGGCACGGTGACGTCACAGACCCCTGGCAGTGCTGCTGGATGATGGCCAACCCGCCGGACGCAGTCCCGTGCGTTGCAGCGTTTTCCGTGGCATTTTGGGGGGGGGGCAGCACCACACGGATCTTTTCACGCCTGCTTGGTCCTGAAGATGCTTTAGTGTGTTTGTTCATTCACATCAGTGTCATCTCACTGTCCTGCAGCACGAACTCACTGTATGACTGCCTCACTGCCCAGCCCTGCCTGCCCCCCCAGACCAGAGGCCATCAAAAACAAGCCACAGTATCCCGGCTCTGACAGCACGCCATGTGTGGACACTCACTCACTCACTCACTCACTCACTCACTCACTCGCTCGCTCACTCACTCACTCACTCGCCTCAATTAAAGCGCCGGACTGACTATTCAAATCGTGCCTGTTGACGACGTCTCAGTGCCACGCAGGCGTGAAAACACAAGGGGGGGGGGGGGTTTCTGTCCCTGTGAAAACCCCTCTCCAAACTGCCAAATCTGATAACTGCGACAGTGCATCATCATACAATCTGAAAGTGATATTTCAAAAGTATTCAATGATGTTGCATTTCTCCATGACAGCCTGCAGGGGGCAGGGCCATTGGAGAACTGTACAGTGTTTTATCCATCTATCCAGCTTTCCCTGGTCAGGGTGACAGGTGGCACTGGATGCCCAGACACCATGAGGGCAGTTCTACATTAAATTAAAATTCTGGCCCAGATCTGCGGTTGAATAATAAGTTACTGAACCTTTTGAGACCGATATGACTCAATGAGTAATTAAGTAAAATCTTTACAAAGTGACGGCACCGAGATCCGGGCCTAAATTTTAATCAGAACCCATGGCATACATGATGACTACCCCCCCGCCCAGCCCAATCTCCTTCTGAACACTGGCGTGCGTGATGGTGGACGCAGCACAAAAGCCATGTGGCCCTTGATCTGATGCGGCCGTGCCGACACCCCCCCAGTCTTGCCTACACGGCCGTTTAGCTCACATCACGGACAGCTGGACCACCTGGGCTAGGGCTAAATGGGGAAACCCCGGGCGTCCCTGATGGCTGCAGATTAAATCATTACTCTACAAATCAGGGCTGAACCTGGACTGTACCACTCCACAGAGGTGGGGGGGGGGGAGCTTAATTACCTGGCCTGAGCGCTTTACAAGTGCCTGCAGCTGGAACGCATGTCATCACAGCATGCTGACAGTAATGGTGAAGTCAGAACTGCCAAATAAGAGTGTGGTTCTGTTCAGGGTTCAAACTAGCACCAATGCTAATGGAAATTTTGCAGTCAGTAGCATTAGCCTGCTATGTTAAGCAGTCAGTAGCATTAGCCTGCTATGTTAAGTAGTCAGTAGCATTAGCCTGCTATGCTAAGCTTCAGGGTTGTACAGTAGTGGCCAAAAGTTGTGAGAATGACAGAAGTATTAGTTTTCACAAAGTTTGCTGCTCTTTTTGTTAGATGTTTCTATGCTATACTGAAGTATAATTAGAAGCATTTCATAAGTGTTTTATTGACAATTACATTAAGTTTATGCATGCTGTCAATCAACTTCTGGACCAAATCCTGACTGATGGCAGCCCATCCATCCATCCATCCATCCATCGTCCAACCCGCTTATCATACTGGGTCGCGGGGGGTCCGGAGCCTATCCCGGAAGCAATGGGCACGAGGCAGGGAACAACCCTGGAGGGGGGGCCAGCCCATCGCAGGGCACACTCACACACCATTCACTCACACATGCACACCTATGGGCAATTTAGTATCTCCAATCAGCCTCAGCATGTCTTTGGACTGTGGGGGGAAACCGGAGCGCCTGGAGGAAACCCCACGACGTGCAACGAACATGCAAACTCCACACACTGCCCTGATGGCAGCCCATTCCTGCATAATCAATGCTTGCAGTTTGTCAGAATTTATAGGTTTTCGTTTGTCCACCCGCCTCTAGAGGATTGACCACAAGTTCTCAATGGGATTGAGGTCTGGGGAGTTTCCTGGTCATGGACCCAAAATGTCAATGTTTTATTCCCCAAGCCACTTAGTTATCACTTTTGCTTTATGGCACAGAACTCCGTCATTCTTGAAAAGGCATTGTTCCTCACCAAACTGTTCTTGGATGGTTGGGAGAAGTTGATCTCGGGGGATGTTTTGGTATCATTCTTTATTCATGGCTGTTTTCTTAGGCAAAATTATTAGTGAGCCCAGTCACTTGGCTGAGAAGCAACCCCACACATGAATTGTCTCAGGATGCTTTGCTGTTGGCATGACACAGGGCTGATGGTAGCATTCACCTTTTCTTCTCCGGACAATGTTTTTTTCCGGATGCTCCAGACAATCGGAAAGGGGATTCATCAGAGAAAATGACTTTACCCCAGTCCTCAGCAGTCCAATCCCTGTACCTTTTGCAGAATATCAGTCCCTGATGTTTTTCTTGGAGAGAAGTGGCTTCTTTGCTGTCCTTCTTGACACCAGACCATCCTCCAAAAGTCTTTGCCTCACTGTGTGTGCAGATGCATTCGCAGATGCACTCACACCTGCCTGCTGCCAATCCTGACCAAGCTCTGCACTGGTGGTGTCCCAATCCCACAGCTGAATCAACTTTAGGAGACGGTCCTGGCACTTTCTTGGGTGCCCTGAAGCCTTCTTCACAACAGTTGAACCTCTCTCCTTGAAGTTCTTGATGATTCAATAAATGGTTGATTTAGGTGCAATCTTACTAGCAGCAATACCCTTGCCTGTGAAGCCCTTTTTGTACAAAGCAATGATGACTGCATGCGTTTCCTTGCAGGTAACCATGGTTAACAGAGGAAGAACAATGATTTGAAGCACCACCCCCCTTTTAAAGTATCCAGTCTGCTATTCTAACTCACTCAGCATGACAGAGTGATCTCCAACCTTGTCTTCATCAACACTGTCACATGTGTAAATGAGAGAATCACTGAAATGATGTCAGCAGGTCCATTTTTGGCAGGACTGAAATGCAGTAGAAATGTTTGTTCATTTTCATGGCAAAGAGGGACTGTGTAATTTATTGCAATTCATCTGATCACTCTTCATAACATTCTGCGAGTTTATGCCATCAACTATCATCATGAAAACTGAAATAGCAGACTTTGCCATTCTCAAAACTTTTGGCCACGACTGTATATGTGATATGTTTGTAACAGTTTTATGACCCTGTAAAGGATTTGCAAAATACCACAAGAGCTGTAGCTAATTTTAGGTTTATAATGGAATAATATTGCAGGGGTAGTTGCAGTGAGATTGCTTGTGTGAAAGTCTGACAGCGCAAATGTCACCCAAGATGAGGGAGAGTCTGACAGCGCGAATGTCACCCAAGATGAGGGAGAGTCTGACAGCACGAATGTCACCCAAGATGAGGGAGAGTCTGACAGTGCGAATGTCACCCAAGATGAGGGAGAGTCTAACAGCACGAATGTCACCCAAGATGAGGGAGAGTCTGACAACGCGAATGTCACCCAAGATGAGGGAGAGTCTGACAGCGCGAGTGTCACGCCAGATGAGGGAGAGTCTAACAGCATGAATGTCACGTCAGATGAGGGAGAGTCTTGCAGCGCGAGTGTCACCCAAGATTAGGGAGAGTCTCTACAGCACGAATGTCACCCAAGATGAGGGAGAGTCTAACAGCACGAATGTCATGTCAAATGAGGGAGAGTCTGGCAGCGCGAATGTCACCCAAGATGAGGGAGAGTCTCTACAGCACGAATGTCACCCAAGATGAGGGAGAGTTTCTACAGCACGAATGTCACCCAAGATGAGGGAGAGTCTAACAGCGCGAATGTCACCCAAGATGAGGGAGAGTCTGACAGCACGAATGTCACCCAAGATGAGGGAGAGTCTGACAGCAGGAATGTCACCCCTGATGAGGGAGAGTCTGGCAGCGCGAGTGTCACGCCAGATGAGGGAGAGTCTGACAGCGCGAATGTCACCCAAGATGAGGGAGAGTCTGACAGCGCGAATGTCACCCAAGATGAGGGAGAGTCTGACAGCGCGAATGTCACCCAAGATGAGGGAGAGTCTGACAGCGCGAATGTTACGCCAGATGAGGGAGAGTCTGGCAGCGCGAGTGTCACGCCAGATGAGGGAGAGTCTGGCAGCGCGAGTGTCACGCCAGATGAGGGAGAGTCTGGCAGCGCGCGTGTCACGCCAGATGAGGGAGAGTCTGACAGCGCGAATGTCACCCAAGATGAGGGAGAGTCTGACAGCGCGAATGTCACCCAAGATGAGGGAGAGTCTGACAGCGCGAATGTCACCCAAGATGAGGGAGAGTCTGACAGCGCGAATGTCACCCAAGATGAGGGAAAGTCTGACAGCACGAATGTCACGTCAGATGAGGGAGAGTCTAACAGCACGAATGTCACCCAAGATGAGGGAGAGTCTGACAGCACGAATGTCACGTCAGATGAGGGAGAGTCTGACAGCACGAATGTCACGTCAGATGAGGGAGAGTCTGACAGCATGAATGTCACCCAAGATGAGGGAGAGTCTGACAGCACGAGTGTCACCCAAGATGAGGGAGAGTCTGACAGCGCGAATGTCACCCAAGATGAGGGAGAGTCTGACAGCGCGAATGTCACCCAAGATGAGGGAGAGTCTGACAGCACGAATGTCACCCAAGATGAGGGAGAGTCTGACAGCACGAATGTCACGTAAGATGCGTGAGCGTCTGACAGCGCGTGTGACAGAGTGTGACAGTTGGTAACCCTTGAAGCTAACAGATCACTTCCTGTAACTTTAGAGGCAGAGGAGGTATGATGTCACTGTTACAGCAGAGGGTCCCACTCCCCCAACCGTCAAGCAGGCAAAGGGTGTATCGCCCCTGTGTGGATCTGCATGGGTGTCCCATCTCCACCGTGATGTCAGTCTTTGCTGCATTAGCCTGGTTTCTAAAAGTGCGTTAAACTGCTGTTTCGTGACCTTCAAGAGGACAGTGGCTCTGGCTCCCCCAGGAAAGGGCCCCTGCCATTGTGAGAGGTAGTTTACATTCACTAGGCCTTTTGCACTGGGCCATGGAGGCGTCTGCTGGAGCGTAGTGAGAGATACCCACCTCAACATACAGAGCATCTCAAATGTATGAGGAGCTGTTAAAAACAGCCATGAAATGGTCCCATGTGGATGGTATCGCTGGGTGAGCCTGAAGGCAGGAGGCTGACACCTAGACAGCGGCACAATCGCAAGCCTGAACAACTGCCACAGCTCCGCCCCCACATCCAAGCCCCGCCCCCAGCTCCCCTTCAGGTGCCCAGGGTGTGACTTTACAGCAGTCTCTTTTGCTCCTCTTATGCTAACACCTTGAGCACTTGCGCAAAGCTCTGATCTGTGGCATCTCAGAGCTTTCCGGAAAGCACTGCGGAGTGTGGTGCAGGGGGCCACGCCTCCCCCCAACCCCCAGCCCTCCCCCCACCCTGCGTGAATGCCTTCTGGGTCAAAACTAATTGGTGCAAAGGCAGGATTGGGATGCCAATCCTATAATGACCACAAGCGGTGTGACTGACCACGCATGAACGCCGTGGCCCAGTTCTGGGGCTACATACGCACAAGCACGCATGCACACACATGCATACACACACACATATGCATATGCACACACACACACACATATGCACACATGCATATGCACACACATAAACACACACACGCATATGCACACATGCACATGCACACACACATGCACGCACACACGCATATGCATATGCACACACTCAGAATTTTGGGATCCCACAGATAGGGGAGGACAGAGACATGAACAAACCAAACAGAAAGGAGATGAGGGCATGGAGAAAGTTCTGGAATGAGGACCACAGTGATGGGAGCGTGACAGTGAGTTTTAGCCCTCCTAAAACTCACTGTCACGCTCCCATCACTGTGGGGGGGTGGGGGGACATGAGCAGATGAGCCATACTAGTACACTGAACATTAAAAACATAATCAGGTCCCCGAGTTACACCATTCAGCTGCAAAGCATGATGTTTAAAATGCATCTATATGCAGAATCTACCCAGAATGCACTGCGGTGTGGCTCAGTGGCCGACTTTGCTCCTTGCACCTCCCTTCTCTAAACATGCGGGTGGTTGGAGAGAAGCCCCCAAAGTATATGCACAGGGGGGCTTTCATTCGGCACGACCCTACCCAATATAAACTACATCCTTCCCAAGAGCTTGGAGACAGTGGATTTCATGGCTGGGCTGTGATACAGAGCGCCGGGACTGCGACTGGGATACAGAGCACAGGGACCGCGACTGGGATACAGAGCGCCGGGACCGCGGCCGGGATACAGAGCGCCGGGACCGCGACCGAGTTACAGAGCGCAGGGACCGCGCCTGGGATACAGAGTGCTGGGACCACGACTCAGTTATAGAGCGCAGGGACCGCGGCCGGGATACAGAGCGCCGGGACCGCGACCAGGATACAGAGCGCCGGGACCGCGACCGACTTACAGAGCACAGGGATCGCGACTGGGATACAGAGTGCTGGGACCACGAACGAGTTACAGAGCGCAGGGACCGCGACTGGGATACAGAGCGCAAGGACCGCGACCGAGTTATAGAGCGCAGGGACCGCGACTGGGATACAGAGAGCTGGGACCACGACCGGGATACAGAGCGCCGGGACCACGACCGACTTACAGAGCACAGGGATCGCGACTGGGATACAGAGTGCTGGGACCACGAACGAGTTACAGAGTGCAGGGACCGCGACTGGGATACAGAGCGCTGGGACCACGACCGGGATACAGAGCGCCTGGACCACGACCGACTTACAGAACACAGGGATCGCGACTGGGGTACAGAGTGCTGGGACCACGAACGAGTTACAGAGTGCAGGGACCGCGACTGGGATACAGAGCGCTGGGACCACGACCGGGATACAGAGCGCTGGGACCACGACCGAGTTACAGAGCGCAGGGACCGCGACTAGGATACAGAGTGCTGGGATCGCGACTGGGATACAGAGTGCTGGGACCATGACTGAGCTGGGGGACATGGGGACCGCGACCGGGCTGCTGATTTTGGTAAACGTGCAGCACTCACAGGTCACCGAGCCTCTTAACCATGAATGCCAATGCCAATCTGCAGACTGGACCGTTCTAGCTTAATCAGTTCCAAAAGATCCATGGGGGGGTGAATATTCAGGCTGCCCCCCTCCAGCAGCATCACGCCCTCTGACCTCCGCCCCCTGGCATCCTGAGCCCTCTCCTCTGCCCCCCCAGCATACACAGTGCCGTTATTCTGCACGTTATTCTGTACACCTTTGTACATGCCGGCTGACGGTGCTGAGGAATCCCTCCCCCCGCCTTTTCCTTCCATTGCCGGTCAGCCGTTTTCCTCGACTTGCCCTGCCGCCATATGCTGCGTCTCGTTCGTGAGAATTTTCCGGAAGCTGCCTCGTGGAGACAGGAGCCACATGTCGATATTCAGGGCCGGGCGGAATAACGGACATTTGGCGCAACCCGATGCATGAACCTCATTTATACGGGATTCTGTCCGTTTTAGTTTGATAGGGCAAGACAGCGGTCAAGTGAAGCAAGTAAACCAAATCAACCAAAAGGAACATTTTATATTCTTTTATATTTTTGCATTTGCTCTTTAGTATTATTAGCATATGCTTTTATCCAAAGCAACACGTTTTTTATTTTTTAATTTTGTGTGTTTTTATTTCAGAACGCCGTGTCAGTGGGTCCCTGAGGGTTAGGGGCCCACGCCCAGGGGCCCAGCGGTGACATAATTCTGCCAACCCTGAGATTTAAACCTTTTGATCACAGACACAGTGTCACAGCCTGCTGAGATGCTCATCACCCTCTTTGTCTTAAGTATTTAAAAGTAGCATCATACAGCAACATCCTGCCAAGACGCCGTCGTCATAAAGCTGTGCAGCAGCATTAAGGATCGCCCTCACGGCCACTAGTGGCTACGTCACTGTCATGTTCCTGCCTCACTGTTTACATGGTAAGTGCAGAGTCACTGCACACGCCTGTGAGGTTGGGGGGGGGTGGTGCCGGCGGGGGGGAGTCAGAGAGAATGCCGGAGAGCCGCTGCTGTGCCCCGACTCGTCAGGAGTGTCAGCGTCTCGGCGCATGGCGAGGATGAAACGCCCCGTCTCCTTCATCGGCGGCGCTGGCGGCTTCCCCCGGGTCGCTGACTGCCTCCGGGGGGGGGGGGGGGCTAACGTGCCCGCTTCCCCCTTCAGAGATCACAGCAGACTTCCTGCAACCTGCCAGGAGGCAACATGCCACATATACGTCTGCGTTCCAGCCGGAAAGTTCCACGGTGTCTCTGCTTACGGGAGGGGGCAGAAAGCTTTCCGTGCCCAAAACAGGTGAGGCAGCACTCACAGATTTTAAACCGGGGCCCAGCTGACATCTGGGGAGGGGCCTTGTTCTCATAGCCTTGGGAACCGTCTCCAGTGTATAAACAAGGTGCATTTTTAAGATGGCTGCCTGTAAGACTTACCTAAAGTTTAAACGGGAGCACGGGTCCTTCCCCTGTCCCCCCCCTTCCCTGACACTGACCCCGTGGTAATGTGTGTTACTGGAGTGGCGGAGCAATTGGGATAAACGAAAACAAATGAATCAAGGATTGCGCTGTGAGTGGGTAACGAAGGGAAGGACATGTCTTTGAGCTTTACAGCATTTCCTTTCCGGTTTTATGGTCGGACTGGCTTCCTACTTTTCCGCAGTGATCCAGAAAGCCCGGCTCTAATTACCTGCCGACACCGTAAAAAGCACACGGCACCTGCACATTCCCAACCCGGAATTCTGTCTGCTGCTGCACAACGGCAATAAAATGGCAGTAGACATAGAGCTTTGCCTGTTTCGGTCTGACCCGCCTTAATGAAAGGGGTCTGTTTTCAGGAGGTGCGGGGGGGGGCAGGACTCACGGAAGCACCAGTGATTGAGACCCAGGACCTAGATGGTAGCAACTGGTATACTGGTTAAGGAACTGGAAATGTTATTTATTTATGGTTGGAGATTCAGGAGGGACCGAGTTGTACCCCTCCCTCCTATACCAGCTTCTATTAATTAGCTTTAGATATCCATCCATCCATCCATCCGTCCACCCACCCATCTCCTAAACACACTGATCAGGGTTGCGGTTGCTAACTGTAGATGTATAACAATATATCTGTAAAAGTGTTAACACCCCTCCCCCAATTACAGTTCCTTTAGCAGCTCTGCACACATACATATCCAGTTTGGCTTTACACAGCTTATAGGTTATTTTTTTTACCCATTTTAGTTCTCCTGCAGCTGAACAGGGAAGTTTCCAGGTCTGTAACCAGCTCTCCCCTGCTGGTTCAGTTGAGTGTATGTGTGTGTGTGTGTGTGTGTGTGTATGTGGTGGGGGGGGGGGGTTGTACCTCAGTAAAACCTCTCTGGGTATCATTCATCTGATGGGCCATCATTACGCTCCATGGGAGATGTAGGTGGGGGGGCTGGGGGTATGTGGGGGGGTGGAGGGGGCTGAGAGGCAGTTGTACAAATGTCAAAATGGCTACCTTTACCTGAAAGCAGAAGGGAGGTGTAGTCAGGGCAGGGGGCCGCAAACACTTGATCAGAGAGATAATTATACTTCAAACAGGCGAAGGTGGAACACGCCGCATCTCAGTGCAAGCAGCATTTAGGGTCCTCGTCCCCAGGACCCACGGGAGCGCCAACCTTTTCAAGCAGCACAAAGGGGCCGTTTCCGTCGTGCCCCTCCCCCACCGGCACGCCAATCGCCCTCACTGGTGACATCAAAGGCCGCCGGCCCACACAATGCCACCACGATCTGGCTCAGCAGCCGGAATCAAATCAAAACTAATTCACAAAGATGGGAAATGAAAAACACACACGCGCGCGCGAGATGGCATAGCCGCACCAAGGCCCCGCCCACTCCCCGCCCCCGGATTTCTGATTGGCTGCCTGGTGTGGCACTGATGAAAGGGGCCTGTTGGTCGGTCCCACTTCCAGACACTTAGCACCTTTTCAAGCTCTTTGATCTGATAATTAAGAGGCCACTTGACGAGCAGGTGGCACCGGTAGGCGCCCCCCCGGCCATCTCGATCCGCTTGGAGGAACCAGCCGGGAATAACCTGGATCACAGCCCGGATAGACAACGCACTGTGGACAACAATATTAGCCTGGGCTAAAAAAGACGATATGCCAGTGGTCTGTATCTGCTGTGCACTCGTTTGTTGTCATTATTTGTTAACAGATTTCATAAATGGAGCACCAGCAGGTTGTGGGCATATGACCCACATGACAGCACAGTCCCGACATGCTGGCTGCAGCGTGCACCCCCATCAGGGCCCAGTGGCCTGTCTGCCCCCCCCACCTGACTTGCAGTCTGGCGTACCCTCGCTTGCTCGCTTGCTCGTTCTCTGAGTCTGACTATTTAATGATAAATACTATTATCTGGTCGTTTCAGCTTTGTGTCTAGGGCTGAGAGACACAGGCCAGGATGCCGATCACCCACCTCGACCTCTGAACCCCCCATGCACTCAGCTATGAGGGGCTGGGGGGCAATTGATGGCCCTCAAGGGCCCCTGGCGGCTCCCATACAGCAGGGGTTGGCGTGCCACGATTCCTGGCACATGTAACATGAAACTTAGATAAATCTGCCTCCCCTCGCGTGCATGGCGTTGTAGGGGGTGGGAGCTTGTGTCTCTGGGGGGGCATTATTCACAAGAAAGAAAACAGGACAGTCGAGGAGCTGAACCTCGGTGAAGATGGAAGCATTCGATGCAGATGCATGAAAGGGTGTGCGGTTCTCCGAGTGGCTCCAAGCAGGACTGATCAGACACAGACACAGACCTCCAGCAGAGAAATGCCTGCGAGATCCACTTCCCTCCTCTGCTCTCCAAGCCTTCGTCTGGGGGGGTGGGGGGAGCCTGATTCACCGCGTTCCTGGAAGCCTGACAGGGGTTTACGACCACAATGCATCGTCTGTCTGTCGGGCCGGAAAAAGTCACAATCCCCAGGGGATCAATGAGTAAATGTGATTCTGATTAAGACGTTCATGACACCCGCTACTCAGTGTAACGCGGCAGAGCCGGAACCCGACCCACTCCGGCGCCTTTGAAGTGCGTTTATGGAGTACAGCGGACAGAGCCGTCCACGCCATGACGAACGAGGTGCCAGGGTGGGGGGGGGGGGGGGCAGATGAGCATCAGCAGACGGCTACCGGACCTCCTGCAGGAAACTTGCTCATTGTAAAGCACCGTTTCCCGCTCCTGGCCTCTGAATGCCAAACTGGGGGGGGGGACGTGACATGAACACAAAAATGGCTGCGAAATTCCGTGCTGCGTACGGCACCTTCGAGGGCCCTGACTGAGCACCCTCACTGTCCTTGTGACTGGCTTCTCCTCCGACACATTTCTGACGCTGCCTCTTTAAGGGCTGCCAAAAACTTTCAGGGGGGGGGGGGTAATGGCCTGCCTTGCCGCAGCAGATAAAAGCCTATTGAAGGAGGCGTGTGACTCGGTGCATTAGGACTCGTCCCGCCATTCACGGGGGGGGGGGGGCGCCGCTCGGGGCAGAGATCGAAACGGGAGCCGGTCCGAAGAACGGGAGGGGGGCGATTCTCTAACATGGGGACATGAGTGACAACTTCATTAGCGCTTTAGCCTTTTTTTTACAGAAGCGTGTATCTCCACATGCACACACACACCCCCTGCGCATGTACGTCTGGGCTGCAAAAGACCCTCACACAGAGGGACACTGGAACCCCCCCCCCCCCCCCCAGAACCCACACCAGTGACCCCCGCCAGCTACTCCGGCCTATTAGCAGAAAATGACAGCAGCCCTCACCCCCCAGGCCTCCGCCTCCGTTTGGTCTTCACCTGCCGCCTGCGTCTCTTCCTCCCGCCATGATTAAAGCCTGACCCCCCCCCCAGTGACCTTGGGAGTGCACGGCGCCCTCGTTAGAACGCAGCGAGCCCCCGTCCATGCGGCGGAGCTACGCCTGCCCACAGTGCAGGCCCAGGGAGGGTGGGACGCCAGCGAGGGGGGGGGGGGCTTTGAAGTGCTTAGCGGCGTGCGGTTGGATGGAGCCCGGGGCCTGGATGCCGGTACAGGTGTGACCCGTGGGAATTAGCAACATCACCACCGCTAGTCAGCAAACAAGAAGAATCGCAAATGAAATTCACAGCCTTTCTGCAGGCCAGCACTACACTATAACATCATTTAAACTTTTTACTACAGAGCTACATGTCTTTTAGGGTGAGGAGCAGCTTATATGCTGCCGGCAAACGACACGCTGCCATCCCTGATGGCGTCGTTACGAGGATCCGCTGTGGGACAGGCTCTGCTCCTCTGCCCTCGCTGGGAATCTACAGCAACGCGAGACGCTGCGGTTCACTGAGTCACGGTGAGGAACACGACTGTCGGAAAATCACTGCTGACCTGACTGGTCAACCGTGAAATCTAACGGCCTATAGCTTCTATAATGTCTAACGGCTGAATTCTCCACACAGATTGGTTCAATGATGTTTAACAGCTGAACTCCCAAAAAGGAGAAGGTTCTATGAAATCTAACAGCTGAATCAACATGGATCGACACCCCGGGCTCATCTAACTACCACAGCCATAACGCAGGTCTGATGTGATGTGAAAATGCGTGGAATATCGAAACACGGACCGAATTTCTGAGTGGCCGAGCTCTCATGGCCGTGAGCCGGTGCCATGCTGCCTGCCGCTTTGGGGGGCCCGTCAAGTGCCCCCCCCCCCCCCCCCCGCAGCCTCCCGAGGGTGATACGAAATTCAATTAAAATGCAGTCCGAAGGGGCAAAACAAACAGGGACAAAAGGATCAAAGTGGGCAGCACGTTTAAGCGGAACATCGAGAGAGCAGCCAATTCGCCTCAGTTTATACTCTCAGTGCGGAACTCACGAGAGCGTGAAGATAATGAAAAATCCACGGCAAGGCAAAGCCGGCCCGCAATCCTGGATATCGGAAACGTCGGCAAATTAGAACACGACTATCCCCCCCACCCCTCCCCCCACGGCCAGTCCATGCTCTGTTTTGTATTTATACTGTCCAAATGGCAAAGAAATGGTTCGAGGCAAAAAAAAAAAACAGAAGTAATTGGATTCTCTCCCCCCACCTCTTGCCTTGGAAAGCCCTAATTAACACTAGTTTAGTCAGGGAGCCTGAAGATAAAATCTGCTGTTTGGACAGAAATGACCAGAAACATATTGTCTCATTTAGAGAAGCGTATCCTAATAGCTGCTAGTAACTGCTTATATGTAATGAAGGGCCGTAAAAAAAAATCATTCATTCATAAAATCCCAACGTGTGACTCTCAGCTCTAATTAAAGACCACGTCGGCCTCAATTAATCCGCAGCCTTTCTTCCTCCTAATTCTTAATTAGCGTATCTATGGTAATTAGGGATTTGGTGACGGGGCAGCTTCAGCACGGCCACACAGCAGGTTTATACGGGTCTCTGCGGGGTGGGGGGGGTGTCGGTTGTGCTCGGTACCTTAATGCGTTTTGCTGCTCCCTCTCTTTCGTTCCCTCGCTCTTGGCCACCCCAGCACCTGAAGAGCAGGCTGTCGGGCATGTGTTAATTACACATGCAAACCCTATTATGTGCAGCGGTGACACCTGCTGGCAGGGAGAATGAGGCGCGCTCGTGGGCGTGACGCGCAGCGGCGCCGTGCTCGCACCGTGGCTCGGTCGCGCCGCAGCCAACAGCTTCCTGATTGCATCCACCCCCCCCCCCTACCCAGCCCCCACGCTGAAAATGTACTTAACATTTAAATCATGTGCTGGGGGGGGTCGCCTCCCTCAAACCGAAATGTTTCAGAGCCATGGCACTTCTCTTAAGGGCAGGAAAGGCTGTTAGTTAGAGGTGTAGGAGGTGACAGGGAAGGGGGGGGGGGTCACCATCAACCCCCAGCGGCCAGCTCAACTCATAACACCCCCCCCCCCCACCCTGACAATCAATTACTCAGCCTGCTGAAGTCGCAGGATCTTTACCTCCTTCATAATACATTTATATATATATAAAATATAAAAATGTGTGTGTTGTGCATGTGACTGATAAAAGAGGAAACTAGGAAAGACCATGACTGGTATGTTACTGCCCGGAATCTCACCAGGAGAATCAGCTGAAAGATGGATGGATGGATGGATGGTCTTGGGACCTGTTTACCATGATGCTCCCCCCAACCCCCCCAGCAGGAGGTGGTAATAGCCAGGTAGGGCAGCACCAGGCCCCGGAGGGCCTCCCCTGCGTGCTGCTCACCGGCCGGCCTCCCCGCCTTCCAAATGGCATTGTTTTTCCCCGGCAATTTGCCGCCATTCGCTTTGAAGTGAAGCATGGCTTCAGAAAACCAGCGGCACCAATTTTCTAGCATTTTGCTACCGACGATTACGTCCCAATTTGGGGCTCTCGGCTCGGTGGCGGAGGGGGAACGACCCGCACCGTCCGTGGCCTGCAAGCTGGGGGCTGGGGCCTTGTCACGGGGGCTGGTTCTGTCCAAAACATGGGGTAAAAATGGCTGGCCTGGGAATTTGGCTGTTTGGAAAGGGAACTAAGACGCCTGGTTCTGACTGAAGTAGTAAAAATATAGTAAGACAGAGAATTTTCATATTGGGTCCTAATTAAATCAGTGTCTTTCCAACGAAAGAAATCTACAGGCTTAACAGGTAAGTTATGTTCTGCAGTGACCAGGAGACATATTGTCACAAATTACAGAACATCTGCGCTTCCTGGAACAACATTTCAAATTAAAAGCCAGAAACGGACAGACACTCAGTAAAATAGGCTCCATTCTACATGACGAATGTACTTTCCAGACAGACATCCTATATTTAACTTGTATGTCAACATAACGTACGCGCTAGTCAGTCCACATGTGCTGCTAATGAGTGTTTCCCTGCAGGTCAGCAGTCAGAACCACCACTGCACCTTTAATCAAATCTGACCCTGCCCTGCTTTTAGCCAAAAGGTTCAATTTGCTTTTGTTAAAATTCTTTGTTCATGGAATAGAAAGTTTGTACTATGAGATAGATAGCGAGATAATCAGACAGACAGACAGACAGACAGACAGACAGACAGACAGACAGACAGACAGACAGACAGATAGATAGATAGATAGATAGATAGATAGATATTCAGTAGGCATTCCTGCGCACACTGACCACACTGCCCTGCTGTGCGTGAAGCACCATTTGCAGTATGGCTAAGGCCGCTTGGTCTGGCTCAGCGTGTCCTGTGTGCCCCTGGGCTTCAGGAAAAAAACCTCAATTGGCCTTTTGTGAGCATCAAGCTAACTAGGAGCTGCAGATAATGCGTCTCAATGGTGCCCTAAACCTAACCTTCTTTACAGAATTCTGCCCTGCGTGGATTCAAAAACTCCAAGATAAATGCACACAGTGAGTATCCAGGTAGCAGCACCACCGACAGGCTGTCGCTAAAAGCACAGGTTGACGGTAAAACAGGCTTTTATGCAAACGATGTTGACACTTCTAGTTCCGTCGTTGCATGATGAAGGGGCGTGGCCACATAGAGCCCGCCCACCCTCATAAATATTCAGAGGTTCTCAGTGCTCTGTGGCAAACCCACACACACCGCTCCGAGGCAAAGGAGTAAAAGCGTAATGAATTAGGAACAGAACCCAACAATGACATACCTATTACCACCTGCAACAATAAATTAGCGATTTTCACATTGAATATTCAGATTTCGTAGGAAAGCCATCGAACGTCGAGGCTCATGGGGGGAGGTCTTTACATAAATGAATATTTAATAAGGAAGATATAACATCCACACGCCTTGGAGAATCTAATCTTTTAAACTTTTGTGTTTTTTTTTTTTTTCCTCGGAAGTGAAACCGAGCGCGAGGCTGTCGGGACCTCGGCACCTTTTCCGTGTGACACGGCCGCGTTTCCTAGCGGGTAGCGGTGCTGTGATTGGCACGGCGCTGCGAGCCGGGGGCGGCGTCGACGGCAGCAGCGGCGGCCTGGGTGACGGGCGAGTGCGGCCCGTGTTAGCGCCTCTGCGTGCCGCTGCGGAAGCGGGCGATCTGCCGCGGCCCCCTGTTCGATTAGCGCTGCCTGCGCCGAAGCCAAGCTGTTTCTAATGAGACAGGCTGACGAGCTGATGCCCGCAGTGGCGGGAGGCCGTGGCACTTGAAAATGAGCTTGGCCTCTGCACGCACGGGTGCAAGTGTGTGCATGTGCGTGCAGGCGCGCGTGCGCCTGTGTGGGGGGGGAGGCTTTCTCGACAGGTCGTGGAACGTGGCTGGAGCCACAGAATTTGCCTGGGTGCCCATATGAGTGACACCGCCTCGCTGGGCCGAGCCCGTCCGCCATTTTGCATCTCGGAAATGGTTACCAGGGTTACGTAGCGGACTTGGAAGGCACTGTGTGACATGGATTCTTCTGGAAGTTTAACAACACACTGGGGCCTCGGGAATAAAATACGTACCATGAGAATAAGCCAGCAGTTATGGACCAAATAAAGAACCAACACTTTGTTGACAAAATGCCAGTTCATCCATACGTGCATCTGCCAGACCCAGTGGAGAGTCACAGAGAGCCGGGAACCCCCAGTGTGGGACACTGGTCCATTGTGGGCCGTAAGGCAGGTGACCTTCTGAGCATAGCTGCTGGCGAGCTGCAGATTTAGCAAAAACTGAATACTAATAGTGGCCATAGCAGCATTTAAAGGAACTCCAGCGGGGGGGGGGGCTGTATTCATATCTGCATGTCTGCGTGCATCTGCGTGCCGCCAGAGGCAGGCGGGGGACAGGACTGCTTCACACCTCCTCTGGTGGGAACGAGTCGCTCATCCATCTGCCAGCAGGCCCCCAGGGGGGTCGAGGCCCCACTCCTCTCGCGTCTCGCCCCGGTCCGGCCTTTCATGTGGGACAGGAAGCCGGGCGGGCGAGAGCCCTGTGCCCCTGACGGAGCGCCGAGCGGGCGGAGAGGCTGAGGCCGGGCAGGATTTACAGCCCTGATTCACAGGGCTTTGAGGGCTGTCTGTGGGACCATCTGGACCTGCAGGGGCACTGGACTGCCTCTCTGATCCCAGAGGAGACAGAGCTGGGGAGGGGGAGGCGGAGTTAGGGGGGATTTGGGGAGTGGGAGTTTTTGTACCATGGAGAGCTGTGTTCTGCTGTACAGGCCCAGGAGACAACATCACACACACCCACAGATGTGTACTCATATCTTTGTGGGGACTCTCCATTCATTTCTATTGGTATAACCTTAATCCCAACATGGTGGCAAACAAATACAAGACTTTTGGCATTTTCAGTTTTTCAGATTTTTTTTTATATTGTTACCCTTTGTAGGGACCAAAACATGGTCCCCACAACGTCAAAACATAACCCCCGCACACACACATACAGCAAACACACTCCCTGTCACACACATACACCATACACACAGCTGCTTCGCGTGACTCAACGAATGTCGTTGCAGGGTCCTTGAAGTCCGGCGCGCTTTCGTCCGTCTGAGCCAGTGATTCGCAAATCACCCCCCCCGCCCCCACCTCCACCATAACAACAAAAGGCTGTTAATCTCACACCAACAGGAAGGAAACAAAACGGGGGCTTTCAGATGAACCTCGACAAAAACACGTCCCCTTCAAGGGCCTGGCCCGCAAGGACGGGTTCGAGAGCAGCTCTGCTCGGAGAGTACAAATCGATACACATTAACAGTTTAAAGCAACTGGGGGGGGGGGGGGGGGCAAGATTGAGTGGTGGAGGGGGGCTTTTTAGTTTAATGTACCGCATCTCAATAATCTTGACAAGGAGCTTCTATTATAGCCTCACACAGACGGAGACTCTGAGATGGAAACGGCCCCTTTGTGCTGGAGAAGGCTCGGCCTGAAAGACGACGTGTACTTTTTACCCTCTCCTTTAATCTCAGGGTGCCTGATGGGCACCAGGCGGCTGCAAGTCTGGAGGAGGGGGCCAAAGAAATCCATAACTGCAGAATAAACCCTTGTACCTTCTGCCTTAACGTCGGAAAAACACGTGAGAATGCAAGATCGATCAGGCACGGTGCTGTGGCCTCCAGGCCAATGGGGGGCGATGTTTTGGGATGCCGCTGCATAGATCTCCTATCAGTGAGAGCCTCGGTGCATCCGTGGCCAGCGTTTCAGGTGACATAGGGTTTTTTGTGTGCACGGATGTCTGTGCCTGTTTACGGATGAAAATGTCTTGTCGGCTTGTAAACACACCCATGTTCATACACATGCACGTAAATGTTTTTAGTCATTGCCGGAAGGCTGCTGCACCGCCACAAGAGATCCATTAGAAATCTCTTCCAAGCAGATGTGAAACACTCCTGGGTTTGTAGACGGAAAAGCCACATCAGTTTGGATTACTCTTATATCAAGAGTACGAGGAGGCTTGGAAGTTTAATGAGCAAAGCTATTTGGCAGGTCTTAGGAAGGCCTCCCTTCAGAAGGAACTGCGAGATGCATCCTGATAGCTCTGCACTTCTCTGGATCTGCTATCCATGCTGCCGTCTAGAGCCTTACCTCCAGGCAGGACCTACATTTGTCCTCCAAATGTGGGCTTTCTGAGGGCAGTTGTAATGTAGTTCGTGACCATTAGGGGGCATAGTGGTTAAAGCAGTCTTGCAGCTGAGATTTTCTGGATCCTGTGTTTTTATTCCCCAATAAAATGTTGAGCTGTATATGAGGGAAGAGTTTGAAACCTTTCCTGACTTTGGCTAAAACAGAAGAATAAACAAATAAATAAAATGTCAGGCTCTAAATCAGAGCTCGACTGCTCTTTGAAATCCGGCGCAAACAGAATCTACCTCATAAAACAAGAAAGCAATGCAATTTACTGGGAGTTGGGGGGAGATGGGGTGTATACGTGCCCCTCTGCCCTCTGCTTTGAGACCCCCCCCCCCCCATTAGAGCTCTGATACTCCTCCCCGCTTCACTGACCATGTCATATGGGACAGGGCAAGACATTCCTCCAGTCTGTGGCTACAAAGCTGACTGGTGTATCCTGTCATGCAGGAGGGTTACGGACACACACACTCACAGATACACACACTCACAGACACACACAATCACAGACACACACACTCATAGTAGAAAGAAGCGGAGTGCAGGGCACATACTGTTTGTCGGGGTGGGGGGGATCAGTGACCAAGCACGGGACAAGACAGTGAGGATAGCTTCTCTGGGGGCGCTTACTAAACCATTATGAAAGCCTATTTACAAACTGGGGGGTCCACACACACCACTTTTGTCTTGACAAGAATGTAAACACACACACACACACACACACATGCCACTCTCAGCAAAATCCTCCAGGAAACCCCAACTGTAAGTGTTGCACAGAAACCACCAGCGCTTGCATCACATGCTGGAAACACGATCCGAGAGTCTGGAAAAAAGGGATTTAGCACCGAAGCCTCATCCAAAATGGGGAACCTGGGCCAGCCGGCTCAAATGGCAAAGAGGATCCTCAGGACAGAATTTGAAATGACACCCCCTGGTGAGCAGATACAGGCACATTATAAAGCCAGATGTGGCTGAACACCTTGGGGCACGTCACCGCCAGGCGGACACTTTGGGACAGGCCACTTCAGGCCACTGCTGTATGAAATACGTCCCAGTACTGGAGACAGTCATTAAGACCGCGATACCGCCTTCATCATCGGGTCAGCTCAGCTTTCAGTACCCAGCCATGGCAGCCAATCTGGTGGCCGCCAATGCATTGGATCCACAGGCAGGAAGACAGATAGACTCACAGACAAACAGGCAGACAGACTCACAGACAGACAGGCAGACAGACTCACAGACAGAAAGGCAGGCAGGCAGGCTCACAGACAAACAAGCAGACATATGGACTGATGGACAGGCAGGCAGACAGGCAGGAAGACAGATACACTCACAGACAAACAGGCAGACAGACTCACAGGCAGACAGACTCACAGACAGACAGGCAGGCAGGCAGGCTCACAGACAAACAAGCAGACATATGGACTGATGGACAGGCAGGCAGACAGGCAGGAAGACAGACTCACAGACAAACAGGCAGACAGACTCACAGGCAGGCAGGCTCACAGACAAACAAGCAGACAGACTCACAGACAGGCAGGCAGGCAGGCTCACAGATAAACAAGCAGACATATGGACTGATGGACAGGCAGGCAGACAGGCAGGAAGACAGATACACTCACAGATAGGCAGGAAGACAGATACACTCACAGACAGGCAGGTAGATAGGCACAGACAGACTCACTGATAGACAGACAGATTGGTAGACATTCAAGCAGACATACAGACAGAGGGACAGACAGGCAAACAGAGGTGCTTTAATGATGCTCGTATGACTACAGTCTGCTCTACACGGGCGCCGGGTCGGGGGCAATGAACCACAGCCTGATGCTGCCACCTGCGAGTGTGATGAGGATTACATAAAAGATTATAATGGCCTTATGGGGAAAGGAGTGGAAAGGAGACTGGAAAAGAGGGGGAGATGATAGATGGAGAGACAGAAGGGGAGGAAAGGAAAAATGGAGGCGGGAAAGGAGAAAAGGAGAGACAGTGGGGGAGGAAAGGAGATAGGATGAGATGGGGAAAGGAGAGATGGCGAGTGAGGGGAAGAAAAGGAGCAGAAAGAACAAGAAGATGAGAGAGTGAAAGAGAAAAAATGAAGGGTAGAAAGGGAAATAGGGTGAGAGAGGGAAGGACAAACAGGAGGATGGAGGGAGACAGAGGGAGTGAAGGAGTGGAGGAGGGGGGAGAAGAGAAATAGTTCCTGGAGAAATATTGCAGCTTCCTCATTAGGAGGCAGGTTTCATTTGGAGGGTGCAGCGTGCTCCTAAGAGAGCAGAGGCTTTATTTACATCTAAAGGGATCCGGGGGGGGGGGGGGGCTCCAGCCACCCTGCTCCTTAATTGCTGCCTTCAGCCGGCCGTGAACGGCAGTGCCGGGGCCCGGACCCGGGCCCTCATTATGCTTCCCGCTCGCCGCACGGCGGTAAGACCGCCAGCGTCCCGCCCAGCGAGGAGCCTGGAGCGGCGGCGGCCGGACGCAGACAATCAGGCGGATTACGGTGAATCCGGCGCTGCCTTTCATCCTGTTAATTTTGGCAGACGGGAGTCTTGCGTAAAGGAATTCATGAAAAAAAGAGGCCTTTGTCAATAAAGACGCAGAAGCAGCCAGCAAATAATCCGTGCGATGGGATTACGGCATCCGCTTGCAAAGAGGAGACCCGGCATGCAGGCCAGGATTTAGAGCGAGCTCAGCAAGCACAATTAGGAGCACAGGGATTATCCTGCTGCCATCCAGCGGCCGGGACCAGCGGCAGTGTCGTCTGGCGTGTGATTAAACAGGCAGAGAAAACCTAGCAAACAGGTTACCTGGATGAGCCGAGGGTTAACAGATTACCTGGGGCCAGATGCAGGTTAACAGATTACCTATGTTAGCTGTGGTTTAACAGGTTACCCAGAGCCAACTGCAGGTTTACCTGAGTTTACTTGGGTTTACCTGTGGGTTAATATAATACCAAGGGCAAGGGTTAGTTGTTGATTAACAGGTTACCTGGGTTTAACCTCTGAGGCAGTTCTGTGTTGAAATCAGAACAGACTTCAGGAAATGGAAGAAGCGGAGTGGCATCAAAGGCTGCGCCACACCCCCGCGTGCTATCCTGTTACGGGGGCACCGGGGTGCACATCCGCGTGCGGACAGCAGACATGTGAGGGGGGGGGGACCCCAGGCAGGTCATGCAGGAAAGCCACCTCTGAACTTTCTCACTTCCTAAAACCAACCTCCTCTTATGCTGAATTAACCACGATAAACCACGAGGACAGAGCTGTGCGGCCGCCATGCCATTGCATTTGAATAGATTATAATAACATACATGTCATTTAATTTCTGGCTTGCTCTGCACCAAGTGTGGCCCTGCACCAGCACTTAGTGCCCAGTGGGGGGCACCCTCAGTGTTGCCTGGTCAGAGGTCCTTTCCAGTGCTGCCATACAGAGTTCAAGCAGTCAGCAACACCCACCCCCCATCATTCCCCTCAAAGGCCAGTGGAGTAAGGGGTGGGGGATCAGCCCCTCCCCCTTGTTGTGTGTGTGTGTTGGGGGGAGGTCGAGGGAGACAGAGGCTAGGGAAACCTTTGCTTCACCCTGGTTCTTAAAGAGTATGAACGACATCCCTTTAGAGACCTTCTCGACTTTCAGCACGCATTTCTGAGCTGTCACGAGCCGTCACTCTAAGGTACTGTGACAGACCCAGATCCTGACATTTACCCCTCCGGACCCTTCGCCACTGTGCCACACACTGGTCTGCCCGCAGGAGAAAAAATCAGCGTGTCAATTGATGACTGATAAATGAGAGCAGAGAGGCAAAAGCAGTCAAACTGCATTTTAAAGAGAAACACCTTCAACCGCAAATCACATCAAATCCCAAGAGCAGGTGCGAAATGCCGGGCATAGTCCAAGGAGTTATGGGAAATGAACGGCTCTAAAATGGCAACACAGTGCTATCGATACAGACCATAAATGTGCATAAATACTAATCCAAGTAACATTAACAAGCCTGACTGCTTCCGAATATATTGTCTGGGGTGATCTTATTTACCTGGGAATGTATAGTGACTGGAGTTTACTTAAAAAAAAAATAAAAAAAAATATATATATATATATATATAGCATGTGTGGCGTGTATGAGGTATGTGTGAGGCATTTGTCTAGCATGTATGAGGCGTGTGCGTGGCGTGTGTGTGGCGTGTGTGGTTTGTGTGCGTGACCTGTGTGTAAAGAGTGTGTAAGGAGTGTGTGAGGCATCAACATGGCTGTTTTTAGAGCATTCAGCTGAGAGTTGGTTTCTGTTTGGCGGTCTCCAGAGAGTACGGAAGCAGCCGTTCTGATATATCCACAGAGCGTCACGTACAGACGCCCCAGCAAACCGCGCAGCAGACTTGAACCCTGGCAGGATCAGTGAGCTGCACACTGCAAAGGACCGGCTCCTCCTAGAGGGCAGAAGTGACCCCGGCCAGCCCTTCTGTAGGCCTCTGTGCTGACAGGCTTCTCCAGCTTGCTGTCCAAGCTCACTTCCAGGTACCTTCATGCTCGGGGGACACAAGGACACTTAGACCTCCTTAAACTCACCACTGTCTCCTCAGCTGTGGCTGGTTCTGTTTGTTCCACTCAGCAGTATCCATCACCGGTGGTCTGCTTCTTGTCCCAGTATCGCCGTTTCCTGAGAGCAGCTGACATACTGATGGTCTATATCAGGGGTCTCGAACTCCAGTCCTCAAGGGCCGCAGCCCTGTGTAGTTTAGTTCTTTCCCTTTTCCACCACAAATGATTCAGCTCAAGAGCTGTGTGGTAATTAGCATAAGGAGTTGAATCAGGTGTGTTAAATGAGGGTGAACCAAAAACTGTATAGGGCTCCGGTTTGAGACCTCTGGTCTATGGAGTGAACAGACTATCTGCTGATTGGCTGTTATGCTGCCCATGGCTACAGCTCCAAAGTCTCCCAAACTGAGGTCTGCCAGTCAAGGAGTCCATAATCTAGGACACAATGGACATGTCCTCCTGCACATGGGACACCCCGGGGCTGACGCCATCAGGCCCCCAACTCTGTCACCACCTGAAGGTCTGAAGGTCAGTCCAGTGAGGAAGGTGATGTTCAGAGACGGCGGGGTGACGAGAACGGACCTGTCAGAGGAGCTCGAAGCACATCTGTTCAGCTTCTCTTGGTCCGGCTTCACCTTCCTAACTTCTTTGAATAATAATTCACCTCCTCCCAACACGACGTCCCCCAAAATCTGAAAGCACATCTGTTTCATAATATATAATGGGGGGAAACGCAGGAGAGTCAAAGTGCTACGTGCTACTGGAAGCTAATGGGATTATTTGAAGTGACACATCTGTTTGTTATTTTGTTGGACACTTAAACACCCGGGGGGGGGGGGGGGGGGTTGGGCTGCTAAGCAGTAGCGGTGTTTTAGGGGGGCGTGACAAGTGTCTGAAGCGGTCTGTACTGACGAAGCCCAGCTGCGCTCTTCGTAGATAAACGAACATTACGTCTCCATCGGTACGGGGCCGAATTGATGCCAAATGGCCCTTGAACCTCGAAGCAGCTTTGGGTGCCGGCCAGAGCGGTCTGGATCCTTGCGGAGCAGCGGCGTGAGGTGCCGGGGGGGTGGAGGGAGGGTGTCGGCAGGGAGGGTGGGTTCTGAGTCCGGCGAGGACCTCGTGGGGTTTCAGTGGTTCTGCTGGGAGCAGGGCCTGGAGATTTATGCCGTGTGACACATGTGTGTTTGGCCTGTAACCCAACACTTCCCCTTCCTCTCTGCCGCGCTCAGAACTTTGGAGGAGCCGTCGCTTGCGGGGGTCAGAGGTTAAGCAAAGTCAGGGAAGCTCTGTGCTGCTAAAGAGCCGCCCCCCACCCCCGCCCCGTCAACCCTGGGCCACATTAACAGCTCGACTGGGGCGGCGGTCCTGGCAGATGCGGTCCGAGTTCAAAAGGTTTAGTGGCAGCGTCCTACAGGCGGGGGCAGGGGTGGAAATAAGGCGAGGTCATAAAAGACAGGGTGCAGGCCGCATCCTGCTGGATTTCATCTGGTTACGTTTTTACGTTACAGCCGGGATCCTCTTACACCCCCTGCAGCCCGGCTGCCGGGAGTGACACCTTTATGGGCCCCCTCCGCCTTATAAAGGTTGAGCGCCCCTCCCCAAACGCCGTAACATGCCCCACTGGCTCCTCCATTCGGACCCAACTTGTATAAACATATAAGTTTATCTAGTGTGAAAGTCCCAGACTGCTGGGCACTGCAGGGAGACACCATTCATGATGGGGGGGGGGGCTTTGGATAACACAGAAGGAGAATGAACCTTAGCAAGATGGGATTTGTTTGTGAAGTGGGGTGACTTGTGGTGTCCTCACCACAGGGTGCCGCATCCTAAAAACACAGTGTGGGGGGGTTATCCTTCAGCCCTGACTTCAGTGGTTGGTGTGGGCAGCAAATGAAAGGCAGGCGAATTAGCCTGATGAGCTAATTCTGCTAGCAGCCTTAAGCCAGGTTTAGAACCAACTTAGACTATTATTTAAAGCAGGAATTTATTTATTGGAGACAGAAAAACAGAAGATTTCCAGAGTAACGTTCCGGCAGTGCAGTGTGTATGTGAGTAAAACCATAAGCTACACACAAGCTACACAGCAGCATCATATGGGCCAGAAGGAATATAGTGGAACCACCTGGGTCTTCCCAGGTTCTTCCAGAGCTGCTGTATCCTGGTGATCTGAATCAGTGGGGCCCACAGTTCTGGGTGACCACAAAAAACCATGAAGGCAGGTCCCCTCCCATTAGTCTGGGCCTGGCTGAGTGGATACAGCAGCGCATTGTGACCATCACGCAATCTGTATACGTCTAAGGCAGGTTAGGTAAGATCCCGCCTCATGACCACTGCTCTACTGAGTCCTGGACTCCCTCGTGGCGACAGATGGGCAGAGATGGGAACAAGTACCTGCTTAACAAGTCTCGAGTCAATGCAGGGTAAGTCCGAGTCAAGTCTTGAAGCATTTGACCTTGAGTCCAACTTTCTCCATCGTTTTTGCGGCTGAGTCACAAGTCATCAAATTTCCGACTTAAGTCCAACTCGAGTTGTGAGCCATGTAACTCGAGTCCACATCTCTATCAGTTGTTTTACTTGACGGAAAATTGCAAATCACACATCAAACTGTGTTATCAGACTTAATTTAAAACACAACACTGAATTAATGTCTCGGTATGTGTATGCATATTAAGGCATAGAGTTTTACAGTAAATTCATAAAAAGTCAAACCAAAGTATAAGGCTAGATGCCAAATGCTCACAGCTACATCAGTGTTTGGTTGAGACAATACTTTTAATGCTTAGCCACAGTTGGATATAGAACCTTGTCCGTTTGATATTGAAGCTCAACACGTTTTGCATTTGACTACGCTTTGTTATTTTTAGTGTAATCCTCATTGTTAAATTTGATCATTCTGGGCAGCATCCTTCATCTCTGAATCAAAAACCCGCTGCAACCAAAATTTGCCACGGAACATTGTAGGTTGCAGAGAGGTTGGAAGGAGAGTCTGCATCAGTTTTACTCATGAAGTGTTTATGTCTGTGTACATGCAGGGAGTCATGCATCTTTCCATCAAGTGATCTTAGGAGATCTTGTATTCAGCCAAATGAAAATGCAGACACCAGAGAATTAATATACACTGAATGTATAAAACTAAGGTTATGGTATCTGGGGGGGGGGGGGGGCATAATCTCAAGTTTTCTCCAGTCATAGAGTTCAAGGTCATTCCAAGTCTCAAGTCATAGGGTTTGAGTCGAAGCCAAGTCTCGAATCATAATGTCCAAGTCAAGTCCAAGATTCGAGTCATAAGGTCCTTGTTGAGTCCGAGTCTCGAATGATAAGCTCCAAGTCAAGTCCAAATCTCAATTCATAGGGTTCAAGTGGAATCCAAGATTCGACTCATTTCGTACAAGCCGAGTCCAAGTCTCAAATCATAGGGTCCAAATTGAGTTCAAGTCTTTCCATTATTTTTGCCAGGTTGGTGAGTCAAGTTATCAGATTGTGACTCGACTTCAAGTTGAGTTGCGAGTCATGTTATTCGAGTCCCCGCCTATGCGGATGGGACCGGAAATGTCAGGGCGTCCTCCTGCTGCCTGCCGTCGAAGTGTGATGCTGGGGCATCTAAGGCGGGGGGTTCTGTGCTCACCAGTGTCCAAGGAGGACAAGTGTTTCGGAAGAAGCTCGGAAGGGACAGTGTGTGTGTGTGTGTGCGAGTGTGTGTCCTCCCCCCCATCTCTGACCATACCCCCTTTGGAAAATGCTCTCACTGCTGTATGCACAGCCACCTCTGGTTTCCCCGGTAACCTCATTCAAGCCGCTTAGAGTGCCTTTCGGATCCTTATGCTCGGGATTAATCAGCCGCACAGGAAACATGTTAAAAAGCGAGCGGCCGGGCTGCTCGGAAGCCTGCAGACGGCAAAGTGGCCCTTTTTCCCCCAGCCCTTTATAAAAAAGGCAGGGGCCTTTATTAGCAGCATCGCAGCCCCCCCTCCGAAGAGACCTGACAGCCTTTGTCCTCTGATTCCTGTTATATCTACTGACAAGCTGCTCCCGCTCAGCCTCTCATCACACGCCATCTTCGCGGAGCCGAATTCACACCCAGATGAGGCCACCTGCAGCTTCAGGTTTTGCGGGTTTTTTTTTTTTTAATACATCCGATGGCTCCCCAGGCCCCCACCGCGCGCGGCTCTGCCCAGCGGCTGCGCATGTTCCGCCCCGTGTGAGCTCAGGGCCCGGTGTCTCTCGGAGGGGGCCACATCCGGGCCCTCGGGATGGTACTGCTGTAGGTCACATGTCTAGCTCAGAACCTTCCAAAGATGGAGAGGCAAAGCTGTGGTGAAATGTGCCCTGTGTGTTTTTGGGGGATATTACTGAAGCCGCCCCCCCCCCCCGGAAGTTAAGGATGAGCGAATCCCACAGCTGATGCCTTGGGCGTGACAGTAACAATCTGAGCCCACAGTTTAGGCGATGTCGGAGGGGGGCAGATGGGGAATGGGTGTTCACAGCGCCTCACTGTGGACAGGGGGCCCATCACCAGCAGCATGGCGCACTCCTCCTGTGTTATTTTGTTCTACATTATTCACTAAAATATGTAAATACAGGCTTTTTATTTGCCAGAGTAGTACACATATGAATATGACGGTGAGCGTTTGCTTGCTGAAGCAGCCACGCCGATCCCTTTAACAATTATGGTGCTTTAGCCATTTAGCCAGATAATTTTTTTACTGCTGACCTCACCTAAGGAATCTTTTTAATGTGAAGGCCAAACCCTTAACTGCTACGCCACCTGCTGGCTTTAAAGACATCAGCACAGGTGCTCCCCCTGGTACGGCTGTCACTCACTGGCATCCTGCAAAAGGAGAGCCCTTCCCCGGACACCCCCCCCCCCCCCACCAGTTCCCATGCAACCAGAACATGCTTATTATTGCGCACGCTCACATACGCACACACACACACACACACACACACACACACACACACACACACACACACACACACACTCTCTCTGCCAGCTGGCAGCTTCAGACCAGGAAGCTGTCAGCTTCGATTGGGTTTTGCCCGAAGAAGGCAGGCTAAGGCGGCCTTGCAGACTGGGGGCCACCTCTGTTTCCAAAGCATGGGAAAGGAGGGCCGTTGCATTCCAGGGACGGGGCGGGCGGAGAGGGCCCTCAATGGGCTCCACAAAGGGCATTCTATGGGCCCCGCTTGGCCGGCTTCCACGCAGACGGCTTGCAGGGTCAGGGGTCACGCTAACTACATTCATTCCCAGCGGAGCCGCCGCTCTGAACACAAGCTGCCGGCAGCGCCGATTCAGAACTTTTCCCCCTAATCCCTGGAGATATTCCTGATCTGCCCGTGTGTTTCTGCTCAATTAGAGCAAAGTCGCACCTTGCAAATGTGGGGGGAGAAGGGGGGGGGGGGGCAGGGGAGAGCGAGAAACCAATCTCTCTTTCAGTGTGATCTGGAACCCCCCCGCACAATTGGCCCCTGTGGCCCTGGCCCCCGCGCATGGAACAAAAGCATGTGGTGGACCCCCTCGTAAAGGCTGCACTGTGCTGCCCCCCCCCACCCCAGCCTTAAGACCGTAACCTGGTGACCATTTAATGGGGCTGTCAAATGCATATTACCTGGTGGAAAGCCTCCAGAGCCAATTAGCGCACTTTGGCGGGGGGGGGGGGCAACATCGCGGGATCACGCCATGCAGCACGTCCGTGTCGTTACAGCACCAGGGCTATGGGAAGAACACGGTCCACTTTCGGGGGGGGGGGCTGGAAATACACCGTATTGCTGTAGGTGTAGGGGACTTGTCTGCATCTCCCCCCAGTGAATCCTGAAACTCAAACGGCAGAGGGGATCGTGGGACAACCCACCCCCCCAGGCCACAGTCCTTTTTCAGGCATTAAAGTCGATCCTGGTTTTGAGCCGAGGGGGACTCCAAGACCGTTGCGCATTTCGGTGGGGGGGGCGGGGTGGGTTTGGGGGGGACAGAGAAATGCCACCCAATGACAGGACCGTTAGGGGACACGGTGCTGTCAGAGTAACACACAGAGCCGGGGGCAATTGGGTTTCAAAGCAGCGTAGCGCGGCCCCCCCCACCATACATGCTGGCTAAGCTGAAAGGAGCCAGGCCACAACTATGCGCTAAAACTCCACGAAAACTGGCTCCTGTCGGCCCAGCGACCGTCACCGTGCCATAAAAACAGGGACTCCTGCCATCTCGCTGGAGCAGCTCAGTAGCACGCCCCCCCTCGGCATACCCCATCGCGGGACCGCAGCCTGGTGGCGTGATAAATGATTCCCCTTTCGGGTACACATTGCCAGCCACCTTTGATGCCAGCGACCCCCCTGCCCCCCCACCTGCAGTGAGCCCTTTCAGGCCGCACGACACGCACTTCCTCTCTTGCCCCACCAGCTAATTAAAGGTCTGGGGGAGTTCCCCCCCCCTCTGCCTGCCACCCTCAGTCAGAGAGTACACGATTAAAAACACACACAGGTGAGCCTGTCGCTTGTCCCCCCTCATTGCTCATTAACGCTCAGGAATTTCGCCTGGGTTTTGGGCAGGCGCGGAGGGGGGAGGGTGTTCATTTGAGGCTCACCTGATTGGCTGATGACTGTAAACCGGGGTACTGCAATAAACATGGTGACAGTGTCACAGTCGGGGTCCAGTACGCATAAGATAACACCCCCCACCCCCACCCCCGAGTCCTTAATTTACTGTACAGTGAGCGATGAAACACAACAAAATTGTACACACTCACACACACACGGACACTGTCACTCTCCATTAATTTCTATGAGGAACAGTCTAATCCCAACCTGAACCCCTACCCAGCGCTAACCCTAACAATAAGTAGCCAAACAAATTATGAGACATTTGGTCCCCACAATGTATGATAATTATGTATATATACATAATCCACACACACACACATGCCAGAATATGATGCCAGAAGGCTGCTGCTTACAGATGCATAGAGTTTCACAGTCACATCAGAGATTCCCTAACCTTTAGCACCAGCCAGACGTCACCCAGAAGCCCCCACTTCCGCCTCTCTCCCATGTGCCCTGACGACGGGCCTCGCCATGACAACGAGGAAGGTTTCTGCAGACATGTCATTCTCGAACCAGGGGCCGGGCCCACCTCCATGCATCCCTTCACCACTTAGGCAGACTCAAAGGCCACGACCCCCCAGGCTGGAGACTGGTGGCGTGAAAACCCGGAGTCAGTTCACATGTGATGGAGATCGCCAGCGCCCCCGACCCCCACACAGCGCCCTCCCCGGTCCCCACACAGCATTTCACCTGTTAACAGCTTCATTATGGACGTGCTTATTGCACAGCCCACACCGGAGAAGCATCCATGTGAGAAACCTGGGTCTTTTCTCTGAAATGCCCCATCTCACCCACAGAGGGCACTAGCATTCAATATCTGAGCTATACATATAGTATATGTACGTAAGCCAATATGCTTGCAGTCTGTAAGCATGTATAGGAGCAGTAGACTACTGAGAGAACTTGGTTTATAGAGTCTGATAGTTACTGGGAGTTAATCCCCTACATGTGATGCTAGCAGACCCAGGTAACCGAGGTATTTGGTACTAAAACATCACAGCATACTGCCTCGTTACACAAGGTGATACATTGTATATTTGGTCAATTTGTATGTGGCGTTAGCAAGAAGTATTGCAGGTTGTTTACATTTGCAGTAATATTTTTTTTAATATTGTCCATGTTAAGGCATCAGTGTGTTCACCCCTCCCCAGATGGCAGGCCCCGCCAGTCACTGGCCTCTATAAACTGTCTTGCCTCCCCAACATCATTCACGGCCATAAACTTATTTTGTTCCCAGAATGCATTGCAACACAGTCTGTTAATTATGGAACCATAACACTGCAATTTACAGTGCGATATTTACATACTTACAGTAACACGTAGTCAAGGACCAGTTTAGACCAGAATAAATAGAAATAAAACAAATAAAACAATATTTAAGCAATTTTGCTCACAGTCGTTAATATCTTATCAGATTTTAATAATTTATAAAGTATCCCCCACGTACGATTGGTGGAATGACCGCCCTCATTTTTATGATGTTGGTCAAATTCTCACAGGCTGACATGAGCACATACATGAACCAGGAGGGGGGGGGACGGAGAGGGAGCGGTCAGCCTCCACCTGGGCCGTCTGAAGCCAGAAGCTTGTGGGTGCGTCTGGGCAGGCCATGTAAAGGCTTCCTGTCTACCTGGAGGGGGGGGCAAACCCCCGCAAGCGGCACTTCCTGTGAGGAAAAGGAATATAATTTATCCATCTAACAGGGCCAATAAATCTCAGTATTAACTGCAGCACACTATATAACAGGGCAGGGCCCAGAGAAATGCAAGACGGATGAGGGGGGGGGGGGACTTTATCACTTAAACCGTGCATAGAATGGGGGGGGGGCTGGGAGACAAAAAAATAGCAGGTAAGATCCCATCACTCACACTAATGTTGGAGATCAAAATTAAAAAATTGAAAGTAGGGGGAGGAAAAGCACAAAGGAGGACAGTGGTGGGGGCTCAGACCCCCGAGGAGGGACTGGGGGCCGGGGGGTGGTCTGGTGCGGGCCTGCGTGCGGTGGCGCTAACAGGCCCCCAGGGATCTGGCGCTGCCGGACCATATGGGCGGCAGTGAAAGGGAGCGGGCGGCAGGAGCCCCAGGGCATGCTGGGCCGCGAGGGCCCCGCTTCAGCTGTGATCCGGAAGCCCAGGGGGCTTGGGGGCCGTTGGCCACGGGGCCCCGGCACAACAAAAACGCTGCAGTGAGGGGGGAGGGGTGTGCCACGCCACAGCAGACCTGAGTGGCGTTGCCACGGCAGCAGGTATCCAGGGCGATTCTGTCACCAGGGGCACCATGATTCTTACCCTCAGTATCGTGATGAGGGTAAGAAACCTCATTCCTCTGAGAGCAGCAGGCAAGCTGTGACAAGCGCAGGTCCTGTATGCCACACCTGCCCCATACCGCCACACCCCGGCCCCTTTCCGGTCAGTTCCGGCACTTTCTACCAGGCTGTGGCCTCCTACGGTTACACTAAGAGCCACGGTGTGAAAACGACAAAGTGAGAGTCAAGGGCAGGTCTGTGTACAACCCGCTGAAGAGCTGCATCATTTACACCTGCTGTTATTAATGTGGGGGGCAGGGAGCCCCCCCGTATGGCAGCGATGCGTCTGTGGCCCCAATTCCCCAAGTTCAACTTTGGATGACAAACGGCTAATTAATTTTCAAAAGGCCAGAGGAGGCCAGGGCATGTGTGGGGGTGGGGGGGGGGGGAGGAAAAGCCAGCCCCAGAGAAAGAAAGTTCTGGTGTGGATGCGATGTCCGCTTTACACACATGAAAACTAATGACAAGTTATTGCAGTGGGAGGATCTGAGGCCTGTTCTTTGTTCACTGTCATCTGGGTGCAGGTTGTGAAGGGGCAGGAGGTGGGGTGTGACACTGGGGAACACAGGCACTCACACTGTACACAATCAGCCTCGCTACCAGTGTTCCTCAACTGCTCCAAAACAGCCCTTAAGAACATCTATTGTTCCACATGTGCCAAAAAGACCCAGTGACATACAGTCCAACACAGTCACACATTGACATACACAGTAATACAGTCGCACACAGTCACACACAGTCTGTACTCTCACACTGTCACAAAGTCACACAGTCATACCAAGTCACACACATTCATGCACTGACACATACAGTTATACACAGTTATACAGTCACACAGTCAGTCACACACAGTCATACATAGTCACTCACTGTCACACACAATCATACAGTCACACACACAGTCATACAAAATTTTACAGTCACGGTCACATACAGTCATGCACTGTCACATACAGTCGTAGACAGTCATAGTCACACACTGTCGTACACAGTCACATACAATCACATAAAATCATGAATTGTCATACAGTTACACACAGTCATGCACTGTCACACAGTCAAACAGAATTATGATGTCACACACAATCACAGACAGTCACACACAGTGACTCACAGTCACACATAGTCACATATAGTTGTGCACAGTAATGCACATATAGTGACACACAGTAACATGCGATCAGACACAGTTACACACAGTCGCGCACAATCACACACAGTTACACACAGTCGCGCACAGACTCTGCTCTCTGCTCAGACCCGGCCGGCCGCCTCCCGCCTTTCTCTCTGCTCCCCTCTGCTGGGGGCGCAGGGCCGGAATGCCACCTTCATTACGTTCACACTTAAGGTGATGCACAGAGAGGTTACGTGCCCTAAACGAGCGGCCCTTTCCTTTTAACGAGTGCATACATCATAAAGCAATCCGAGGGCAATAATCGTCCATCATTATTGAGATGCTGTGATCCAGCTCACAGAATGAGAAACAGATTTGCGGGCGGGGGGGGGGCAGGCTGCTCCGCCGCATTCGCTAAGAGAGCTGCTATGCAAGGCTTTATTGCTGCCCCTGCCCCCCCAGACGTACACGTACACACATGGCCCCCACCGCCGTCTTCACTCAAGCCGCTCTTTTAATTGCAGGCCTGGATGCCTCGGTGGGGCTCTTTCTCTGACATCACACCCCTCCCACCCCTGCGGCCAGTTCCTGATCCCACCTCACCCCCCCCCCCCCCAACCCCGACCCCAAGCCCCAGGGGACCTGATCCAGTCGTGTGCTGTCACTTCCCGTGCTGACGCTGAGCACCTGGCTTTCGCTGCACCTCCCCCCCCCCGCCCCAGTCCCCTCCCCACGGTGAGTCCCCTGTGCCCCCCAAGTTGACATTAAACAGTTCACAGCTCCTGTCTATAATGTAGCTGTGATCAATCGACTCGTTCCTGATGCTCCTGACGGAGTTCCGCAGGGGCCCATCGATTGAGCCCCCCCCCCCCCACCCCCCCGCTGCTCTCGTCCCTCTTCCCTGACCAGCCGTTTTGTGCCCATAACAGCTAGTGTTTGGAACCCCCGCCACCCCCCCTGCCTCTTTTCCTTGTGTTTGGCCTGAATTGTGTGTCACTAGTGCTCACGCCCATTTCATCATTTAAACCATGATTAATTACATCGGAGCAGCCAATTAAAAAGCAGAGGGCCTGGTCTATGAAACAGATATTACTAGCATGCAGGTTAACTTTTACACTTGCGTCATCTAACGTGTAATAAGATGAGGGGGAGGGCTGTAAACAAACAAACAAAGTGTATCCTGGTGACACCACCTTGACTTTAATTGCCAAAGAATGCAAACCCTCCCCCCTACCCCCCCCCCCCTACGAAAACCCCACCCCTCCCCAGGTCTTTAAATTACTGTCCAGCGAGTGATGAAAGACTCTAATAAAAGCAGAAAAGGATAATATTGATACTTCATAATAAAAGCGGGTCAGGAATGCACCACGGTAACAGAGGCTGTGACGCTCATTAGTTTCAATGAGCTGGCGAACCGATTATGGATCCTGAAATATTTAAATTGGTGACACAGGGAGAGTAATTTCCCAGATATTAATATTAAAAAGGCAGCATTGCGGGAACAGGGGAGACAAAACAAACCGGCGTGTGGCAGAGGGGATCCCACAGACGGGGGCTGCCGGGTCCTGGTGGGCCCCCAAGCGGCAGCGTCGCGGCGAGCGGTCAGCACCTCGCGGCCTGCACAGAAACACAACAACGAGGACAGGTCACATCATCTGTGTCCCTAAAAACTCACAAAAAGCCCTGAGGATCATAAGCCTGCACCAGGTGCTTTAGCTAAGTCACCAATAGTGTGGATGGATACCCCTCTGCATCCACTCCAGTCTTACATGAAGTAAAGAAGCATCTAGACGTGAAACAAGCATCTCACGTGGGGCTATGATCCATCTACTGCAGCTACACAGAAAACCCAGCAGTGACACGCTGCTCATGAAATCATCTTTTGCTTAATTCCTCCACAAGGACAGAATTGGAGAATTTGGCTCCCGTTTTTTTCTGATCTCTGGTTATTTCCTCTGTTCTTGAGGGTTATGAAAACAGTCAAAGACAGAGCAGGACGGGACTCTGCTGTCTGCTGATGACAGTCTGGCTCCCTGTTATGATTACAGAGGCCTTGACTTCCACACCCGACAGCGCGAGATGTAAATGAAACATTTTATTACAGATTTAATTGTGGCTTCGGCCAGAGCCGCCTTAAGATCAGTGGAATTATGGCCTCCATCCATCTTTATAAAGCACTTGGGGGAGGGGGGGACCCTGCGGACGGGACAGTGATCCATTGCTCTGCAGTGACACACGGGCAGGCAGGGGGGAGCCCCACGTGGATAATGGGGACTGAGAGACCTGTGGTAGGAGGTCACACACACACACATGCACACACACACACACACACGTGCGCGCATGTTGGGTAAACATATCTTTATGGGGACCGCTCATTCATTTCAATGGGAAAAATGCTAACGCTAACTATGACAACCTTAACCCCCACCCTGACCTAACCATAACCATAAGTAACCTAACAAAATACAAGAGTTTTTGCATTTTTAGAGTTTTCATTGCAGTCACAGATTTTTATTAAACTGATTTTTCCCAAGGAAACTGGTCCCCATAAAGGAAAAAAAAACGGGTATTCATCACGTTGTGGGGACATTGTGTCCCCATAAGGTAAGGTATACCTGCTCATGCACACACACACACACACACACACACACACAACTGACGACCTTAACCCCTACCCAGCCTTAACCTTAAACGTAAGTAACCAAACAAAATATGAGACTTTTGGCAATGTGACTTTTTTGATTGCATTCAAAAAACTTTGTAGGGACCTGAAGGTCCCCACAGCATCAAAAAAACTGGTTTTTATTGCATTGTGGGGGACATTTGGTCCCCACAATGCAATATAAACCTAATCCACACACACACACGTGCACACACACACACACACGCATGTGCACACATACATGCACACACACACACACACACACACATGTGCACACACACATACACACACATGTGCACACACACATACACACACAAACCCTGGATGCAAGAGACCACAGTGTGACTCACATGTTTAAACCTATATATAGGTTTAAACATATAGGTTTATATATTTCACAATATAAACCTAATCCACACACACACACGTGCACACACACACACACACACGCATGTGCACACATACATGCACACACACACACACACACACACACACACATGTGCACACACACATACACACACATGTGCACACACACATACACACACAAACCCTGGATGCAAGAGACCACAGTGTGACTCACATGTTTGTATTGATATTTTTGTGAGGACCGTCCATTCATTTCAATGGCCTTACCTTTAATCCTTAGTATGACACCCTTAACCCCTACCGAGCCCTAACCTTGACCATTAAAAGTCACGCTTGGCTCCTGTTCACACGCAGACATGAACATGACCCGTCTGCTACTAAACACGCAGACAGAGAGGGACGTAAAGCCTGTGAGCCGCTCAAAATCCAAATAACATATACAGACAAACATCAGCGGCCAGCAACAATTTCCAAGTGATTTCACACCTGACATCACATGAAACGCATTTGTAAACACAGACTGAAGGTGAGATGCTTGGGTATAAAACGTATGTTTGGTTCATGGTGGTTTTTGTTCTGTTACACAGACCTCAGGACCTTGCGTGTCTCTGATGTTAGTGTTTAATTTCCCACAATGATATGATAACCAGAGGCCTCTCCGCGTGTGTGGCCCCAGCCCAGGGGTCCGACCTGCGGGGCCCCAGCCGCCCCCTCCTGGACCTTGCCGATGAAGTCCCTGTCCCTCTAACCGAGGACCAAAGGTTGCCAGCATCACCTGTCACTTCTGTTGCTCTGCCCAAAGCTACACTGTATCTCCGGGAGGTCTGGGAAGTTCATGATACCTGTGACCCCACCGTCATTTATAACTAATGGTGAACCCTCAGCTCATGAAGTGCGCCGTAGGAAAGCAGTTTATAGTGAGATAAAAAATCGCATATGATGCAAAATATGTTCTGCAGAAAAGCAATTATCTACGAAAGCCGGAGAAACACATATAACAACTTGCCAGAAAGTTCCTGATTTCCTGACCCCGCTGCTTCAAAAGTACCTGGGATACACAATGGCATGGGAGGACCGACAGGGCGAGTGATCAGGTACCGGGTAGATCCGGAATCCCCTTCCTGTATCCTTACAGCCCAAAAGGTAAACCACCCCCCCCTCCCGCTGCCCCCCCACAGGACAGCCCCCCTAGTCACTTTGCTGTACCCCCCCCCGCCCCCCCACCATCCTTACAGACAGATCTGCAAAGCTACCTTCTGGAACGTTCCATGCGGGCTTCGCTCGGGGCCGGCCCCATCATTTTAATGACCCCAAGATCCCTTTAGCCGCCCCCCCCCAATACAAGCGGCTGTTCAGGAAAAGAGGGGAGGGGGCAAAAAAATGAAAATCTTTTCATTGGGATAATTTATGCAAATCCAGGGAGAAGAGGGGGGGTAGAAAAGAAGGACAATCAGTTATGAATCCTTTTCTGACCACCAACACCCGCCCCCCCCCCCCCACCCCGCCCCCGTAAAGCCTCTTCATGGGGAGGACGAGCGGAGGAGCAGGAGCGGCCTCGTACAGCGCCGGGCCCCCGGGCCCCCGGGCATGCATATTCAACAGCGGGGCCGCGGGGCTGCGTCAGGGGCCCCGGTAAGAGCACAGGGCCCCGGCAGAACAAAACTAACGAGAGGCGCGGCAGATGTCCGACAATGCGGCGGGCAGCACGGGCAGCTCTCCCTGGGTCGCCATCGCTGCCCCCCTCGCCCCCCCACACCCGTCTTAGGGGCCGTGGAGTTCGGTGTGCCACAGCTCGAGCCTGTCAGCCCTCCCCAGCAGAGCACCACCCAAAAGGCATTATGCAAATGGACCCTTTTCGGCAAACCTCTCCCTGCCCCACATGCGCTGCCCGGCTCTGCGGCGCCCCCTGGAGTATTGCATGCCGCGGCTCTCCGCTGCTTGCCGGATCTGTTTGCCTTAGGGCCTGCTGCTTGTTTTGACAAGGGATCCCCAAGATAGTTGGGATTAGCTGAGCTTGTTTAGATAAACTTGGGGCGGGGGGGGGGGGGCTCCCCTCACATCACCGAGGTTCCCGCTGAACCAGATGCCTCCTGCTTTCATCCACGTCTGGGGCGACGCCCCCCCCCCCCACTGTCACAGTCCTCGGGTCCTGTCTGCCCTGCCATGGGTGCTGTCACTGCCGGCCGGGGTTCAGGACGCGGCGCCACCCAGGCGTGGCGACAGCAAGCACGCTGCCACAGGGAGGCCATGACGACATGACTGTACCTTCGAACACCATCACACAGGAGCTTATTTAACCGGCACTGTAACACTCAGCAGGGAAACTGAAACACTGTGACATACTGAACACCATCTCAGACACAGTAACACACTGACACAGTGACGTGCTGAACCCCACCTCACACATGTAGTGACACACTGAAACACTGTGACACACTAAAAACCATCTCACAACCACAATGACACACTGTAACACTGTGGTGCACTTAACACCATCTCACAACCACAGTGACATACTCAAGAACTGCAACGTGCTGAACACCATCTGACACATACAGTGACACACTGAAACACTATGAGACACTGAACACAATCTCATGCAAACAGTGACAGTCCGATACACTGTGACGCACTGAACACCATCTCACACGCAGTAACACACTTGGAACCTCCCTCAGCGGTTCCCTGCTGCCCCTCACACCACGGGTTGGCTTGCCGTAATTAGTGCTGCCCCCACCCCCACCCGCACTGGGAATGCGGATCGGGACCAGCTGCTGGCAGATGTGACGGCACAGAGGCTTTTCTGTCGCTCGGGCTTCTGCGGTCAGACGAGTCACACGTGGCGATAAGCAGCGATTAAACGCACGGCCACTGAGAACATTATAAAAGACCTTTAAGAGAGGAAGTCTAGCTGGTCGTTTTTCCAGACAGTAATGTTTTAATGATGATGTTAGATTCCTGTCCCTTTGAACAAGGCTGTAACCTTTCTATTAAAATGTCTGAGTCCTAATCCCTGGCTCTGCAGCCCACTATATTTGGTCATTAACCCATTCTTTGGTGTTCTTGTATCGAAAACAGGGATGGCGATAGATAGCGCTGGGGGGGGGGGGGGTCAGTGTAACACGCTTTACTAGCAATTCCAGCTGAAGGCCAAGTTAAGCTTTATACATTGTTCGATAATGGCAGCGAGGGCAAACAGTTCCTATTTTTTACATTTGCTCAGCAGTGGAGATCTTAGAGCAGCCAAAAGGAGCGAGAAAGTGACTGTGAGGAATGTTTAACCAACAGGAAACGAAAACTAAATGAAACACCGTCCAGAACGAAAGCAGACAAGAAGGCATGTGACGCCACAAAATGGGGCGGGGCGACAACTTCGATGACTCATTCACATACCAACACACACGTCCACATGCACATGTACAGATGCCCACATACAGATGCACACGGCCACACACCCACAGACGCATACATACCAATGCAAATGGCTTCATGCACATACAGATGCACGCATACAGACACACATGTACAGGGGCACACATCTGCATGCACACGTACAGACACATATGTACAGGGGCACACATCTGCATGCACACGTACAGACGCACATGTACAGGGGCACACATCTGCATGCACACGTACAGACACACATGTACAGGGGCACACATCTGCATGCACACGTACAGACACACATGTAGTTGCTCATCTCACATGCTGCTGAGCTGTTAGCTTGGGGCAGCCATCAGCCATACCTGTTTGCTCCTGGAGACATTGTGCACCAAGCTGGGGGCCTTATTTATGATGTAATTGGGGGGCTCAGCAATTCGGGGAATCAGTGGGGCCTTTTATCAGAGCATTCGGACGATGCCATGTATCCGTACATCGTGCCAGAGCCCACACATCCACAAACACACTGACGGACCCCCCTCCCCAGCTGTCTCTTGGGGCAACAGCACAGGTCTCCACAGCAACCTCCCTTCCGAGGACTCCTAAAAACAACATGGAATCGATGGAGGCTGGAAAAAACGAGGCAGGAGGAGAAGGCTGCGAGGCTGTCCGGCGCCGGGGCCTGAGGGGCCGTGTCAGACCATTAAAGCCATTTTTGCAGGCTCCCTTAACGAAGGCGGCCACCACTTAAAGGGCAGGAAGCGTCTTATTTCATTGTTTTTTTTTTTTGGTCCCCTTTCAAGCCGAGGGACGCGCGAGGCGTGCTGACAGGCGGGCGTGAGGAAGGGCAGCTGCTGGGGCAGCCCTCTCAGGACCCCGCGCTGCCGGAAATACAGGTGGGGTGCAGGGCCAGCCGGTGGGTCCTTGGGACCAAGCACTGAGGGTCCCTCAGGATCACATACACAGACACACACACACATGTTGGCATACCTATCTAAGTGGGGACCTTCCTTTCATTTCTATAGGAAAAATCCCAATCCCAACAATAACAACCTTAACCCTAACCCAGCCCTAACTTTAACCATAAGTAACCAAACTAAACTGCATGTTTTGTTTTTTTATTGCAGTTACAGAATTTTATATAATTGAATTTCCCCTTGGACCAAAAAAAAGAAATGGACCCCACAATGTCAAAATAATAGGTTTTTATCACACTGTGCTGACATTTGGTCTCCATGATGTAATATATATATACACACACACACACACACACACACATGTTTTAGCGTCTCCTGTGAGCAATGACAAATAACAACAGAAAGTAGGCGTGGTTTCTCCCTCCCTCTCATTCCTGGGGAGACGTGGGCAGCATTTGCTTCAGCCAGAGATGTGACGTTTTCACAGCTATACAAAGCACCTTCATTCGGAGACGGTATTTACAATGAGCGACCAAAGCTGGAACAGAGACGCCGGCTTCTTTAAGATGAGCTCTGTGCGTAAACATATTTCACGATATTCTGCTTTTGGGGGTGTACCTCATGTACCTCATGTACCTCATGTACCTCATGTACTTCATGTACCTCATGTACCTCATGTACTTCATGTACCTCATGTACCTCATGTACCTCATGTACTTCATGTACCTCATGTACCTCATGTACCTCATGTACTTCATGTACCTCATGTACTTCATGTACCTCATGTACCTCATGTACTTCATGTACTTCATGTACCTCATGTA
The DNA here is from genome assembly GCF_048594095.1 of Paramormyrops kingsleyae. Taxonomy (NCBI): domain Eukaryota; kingdom Metazoa; phylum Chordata; class Actinopteri; order Osteoglossiformes; family Mormyridae; genus Paramormyrops; species Paramormyrops kingsleyae. Next base: position 18,619,091 of record NC_132798.1, on the reverse strand, counting down.
CCTCATGTACCTCATGTACTTCATGTACCTCATGTACTTCATGTACCTCATGTACCTCATGTACCTCATGTACTTCATGTACCTCATGTACTTCATGTACCTCATGTACTTCATGTACCTCATGTACCTCATGTACTTCATGTACCTCATGTACCTCATGTACCTCATGTACTTCATGTACCTCATGTACCTCATGTACCTCATGTACTTCATGTACCTCATGTACTTCATGTACCTCATGTACCTCATGTACCTCATGTACTTCATGTACCTCATGTACTTCATGTACCTCATGTACCTCATGTACCTCATGTACTTCATGTACCTCATGTACTTCATCCTTGGGCTGAACACAGCAGCGTCTAAGCAGCCTGATCTTACATGAGCTGACATGACACAGCGGCCTTAACGCCAATGTTCAGTTTGGCAGTCGGTGTCCATGCGTGTCGCTCAACAAAAGCCAATAAAATCGAGTAATTTATTGTGACATAAGTGATATAAGGTATATTTGAACAAATGCTAGTAAGAATGACAAAGAAGCGCATTAGTCCCCTTACAGAACAGAACAAAACAGCACTGTGCGGAAAACCAGCCGCATACAGAAGCAGCAAATTAACTTCCATTCATTATCTTAATGACCTTAACTTAAATTCACATTATAGCAGGAATAAAGTAAGAATGACACTTCTATAGTGTGACATATCATTGTGATTTCCCCCACCCGCACCTCCGCCCACCTTCCTTTGCCAGGAATAGCGGGGTGTAAAAATTAATACACTCACAATAAACACTCGTATCACCATATTGCTGGAACTTAATTAAGCCACAAACATAATTAAGTTAGTGACCAGCTAATTATCAGCAGCAGCAGAAGTTAATTTAACGACCTTGGGGCACACTCCTGCAGCACCAGTTAGACGCCCCGTCCCGCTTGCTTGTTTGTCAGTGAGACGCCGTTGCACTACGAGGGCGTAAATGGGGCAGAGCTGCACCCGCTTAGGGCCCTGCCCTCCGCCCGCAGAGGGGGCTCCTCTCCGCGCCCAGATCCCAGGGCCCCGCGCTGGCATCGCCGCACCCCGCAGATGTCGGGAGTCGCATCTCGCGTGCCACAGCACCGGCAGCATATGTGCGGCCAGGTGTTCCCTCCCCCATCTCCGACGACTTGCGGCACGGCGCGGAACATTCCGGAAGCAGTGAGCACGCCTGCAGGTACAGCCGGCTCACTAACTTATTATTCATGGAGAAAGTAACTATGGTCACATGAGTATAGTGGTCTAAAACAATGTCAACCCTCACGGGGTCTGTTTCATTTAGCAACCCCCCCCCGTCCCACTCTAGAAAAACCTCCCCTGTGCTGCTCACTGCAGCTGCTATCGTCCATTTGCACTCCGGCATCTCGGATCCCGAGTGTTTTGGCCAAACACAGATGTAAGTATGACCTGGGTTCTGACCTGAACTCCCCACGGGCCAGTCTGGCATCTCCTCATCCACCCGCCCAAAAAGCACCCCTGCGTCTCTCCAGGTGAGGGGTGTCTTTCAGCGAGTCCGACACAGCTGCCGGAGGCCTCGGAGTCTGGGGGAGCAGGTGTCACGTGACTCAGCCCTGTAGGAGTCAGGAACCTGCCTTGGCAATGCTCAAAGCCCTACAAACAGTGACTGGGACCAGAACCAGAACTGGGACCCAGCAAATCGCAGGACGGAGCGCCCAACCCAAATGGCCCCTCCCCTGCGGATCGCTCTCTCTCACCTGTCCCTCCTTCGACTCATGTCTTTGCTAGAGGTCAGCGATTTGAATATCTCCTCATAAAAGCCCGAATCAGGCCTTTTTAGCAGGAAATTCAGAGTGATTCTCGGCGACGGCGTGACATCAGAGGCGGGGAACTTGGGAAAAATCACAATTTCAAAAAATGACAAAGTCGCCTGCCACGGTAAGTTTTTCCGGGGGAATCTGCAGCAGCTGGCTCATATGCCGGATTCAAAGCGGAAACACAGAGGCAGTCTGCTCATGTCAAAGAGGACAACAGTGCGGTGGCGGGGGGGGGGGGGCAAAAAACATAAAAAAGCCAGGGTGAGGAGGGGGGGCTTTGTTTTAATTACAGGCGAGAAACAGGGGCTGCAGTGGTGGAGATGCAGCTCGTTACGGCATCGCTTTGTATCAAACGGCTTATTTACATATCAGATTACAGTCTGAGATCTATCGCCACGGGAACAGAGCGCGCCAAATAATGAGGGGCTGGGTCCCTCCCTGACTACACGTGTACGGATACACACCGGCGGGTGGGTGGAGATTGCGCCACGTTCCTCTATAGAAACGACCTCATTTATCGCGTCCTTTAAATGAGATGTAGAAGATGGGAATGATTAACTTTTGCTGCCTGTTTGGCAGGGGCACACAATTAAGAGCCGCCAGGATCGGGCTGGATCATGGAAGGAGGGCGCAGATGACTGGTAGAGCTGCGATACAACGTCGACCCCCCTCTTTTTTAAACAAACCACCTTTTATCCTCTCCCTTTCTTCTGGGCCCTTTGTCACCCCCCCCCCCCCCCCCCCCCCGCCATTCCATAAAGCGAGAAGTATGAGCTTTGTGATGCAGGGGAGCTGAAAGGCAGCTCGTCATTACTCCCCACCAGATGCCCATCTCGCCCTCTGCTTGCACCCCCCCATCCCCCCCACCCCCCACCCCCGCTGCCCCGCCCCCGCCTTCTCCATGCAGCCACATGAGGCACAATAATTTGAGACAGATTCTTTACTGTAAAGAACAAAGGGCGCTGAGAATGAAACACTCATCAGCAGCAAAGGACATAGTTTGTCCTGGACATCAAATCGTTGTGCAAAAAGGCCGCGGGGGTGGGGGGCTGGAATGGGGGGTGTTGGGAAGGTTTTAAAATAAACAAGCGGAGGTCATTAGCTGGACATGCCTGCTCGGGCGAAAGTTCCGAAGACCATGGCGAGCCGTCGGCTTACTATTAATGTCACAAAGAGCCAGAGGATTCGGGCCAGAGAAAAATCATTTAAATACTTGTTTTCTATTACTTATTCAATTATTTTTAAAAAATATGGAACACAAATATTTTAGTTTTGCAAAGAAAAAACATTTTGGTTGAATTCTAAAATGTTTAACCATTGAATAAACTCCCAATATCCACAAAATAAATAAAACAGACATTATGTAGACGGCAGCTCTCAAATATTTAGAAATAAAAACATTGTCCCTAAACCGATATAATATTCACATATTTACATGTAAATTATTCTGCAGACTTAGAGAAAAGGCCAAGGATATAAATACCTCCTTGTTTGTTTAGAGCGGCGCTCCTCTTAGCCCAGCGTACAAAGGCCTGTCCCCCCCAAGGAGGATCCTACATATTCATGATGCTGCCTGCCTCCATTGATGCTGGGCTCTACTTACACCTCAGCCATGCAGATGAGAGTCCGACCCCCACCCCGCCCTGCACAGCCCACAGCCCACGGTGGTCTCCTCGGTCGCGACTGAGGCGGGAGAACGGAGGCTGAATGGCCAGCCACACCGACACGCTCCACAATAATCCAACATCCTAGGATGACCTTCGGAAAACACTTACAGACAGATACATGCAGGTGGGGGTGCTGAGTTTCTCATTGGTGGAAGGAGACAGGAGCAAATCAAGCCTTCGAGTGACATTTGTGGGACATGTGCCCTGACTCCTTAGCGGCTGTGACTCTTCAGTGACTCTGACTCCTCAGTGACTCTGACTCCCTTGACCACAATTCACGATTCGGATCCATTTAGAGGCACCGTATGAAGATTTTATTGAATGTCACAGGCTAGTCACACCATTGCGTGACAGAGGCCTCGGGAGGGAGACCTGACTGTGGACAGGGAAGTTACATATGATGCCACCATGACCACCATCACTGAACATCATGGGTGGTATGGCAGCCAGCCGGCAGTCCGGAAGCGGGCGTATTGGCATACTGCGGTAGCCAGGGGTGGGGGGTGTGGTGGAAAAAAAAAGCGAGAGGATCGACTGAGGCTCAGGAGAAGGCATCCACCATCTTTGAAAAGGATGGTGGGGGGGGCGGGGGGGGGGGAGGTGGTTCGGTCATCACATGATCAGTATGCGCGGAAAGTTGAAGGGGTATTCAGGTTCTCCTCAAAAGGAGCTTCGCTCATTTTAATGAGCCTCTGCTGCCTCGCGTATCCTCCACCCCCCCCCCCCCCCCAAGGAGGAGGCTGTCAGGACACTTTTCAAGTCAAATCGCCATGGCAGCCGTGCCATCAAAAAACGGCGGCCTTTTGTTTAACGCTAACGAGTGATACAATAAATAAGCGCGAGGAGCGAGCGGCCCTCAGCCCGGTGCGCCGCTAACGAGGCACAGGCCACCTGTGGGCGCACAAAAAGCCGCACCAGAACCAGTCGCTTCTTCAGGACCGTCGGGCTGATGGTCGGCCATAGTGACCGTTCCCTGCGCCTTGAATACAGCACACCAGCAGCAGTGACGAGCGACCACTGTGTTTTGCCAGTTTAATCCCTCGTTATTGTCCTAACTCCATTTTAGCGACTTAAGATAACCTCAAACACCAACTAAACCATGTTCAGCCACTTAAGTCCAGGTGGGTCATCTTACAGCCTGTTACTGAGAGATTATCCACACTGCGGCAGCTGCTAGCACGCCTGCATCCCGCCTGCGTTTGCTCTCAGTTAAATTGCGATGTTTGACCTTTAATGCGAAGGTGCGCATGGCAGAAAGAGGTGAATGTAAAACCTCGCAAAAACACACCCTCTGTGTGACAGGAGGGATCCTGTAGATCGCTGGGGTGATCGCTTCATAGCTTGTTGGTACGACATTTTGAAGGAGGCTTGTGGATAAAGCTGGAAGACAAAACGCAGGAAGTCTGAAACGACTGAAATAACAAATGAGAGAAATGTGTCAAGACATTTTTCACAAGGTAGTCTTGCTGGGCCCCCAGTTCTGTCGTGATCCAGTACCAATGAAGCATGGATCTTGGGCCCTGTTACCCCGTGAAGTCCACCCCCGACGCTCCATCCTGGTTCCCCCACCCCCACCACCACGATTAAGTTGGGAGTGACGCCGGTCATCCAGTCGCATGCAGAGGGGGATGTGAAAACACATAAACGAAAGAGGGGATGTGCAAGAAGAAGACGCAGGAAATTAAAGTAAACAGGAAAAGGGTGAGAGAGAGAAGAGGAAGAAAGGAAAGATGTGTGAGGTGGGGGCGCTGAGATGGCAGGGGGGTGGGGGGGTGAGGAAAAGAGGAAGTCAATTATGCATTCCGAACCTGGTCGATGGGCTTCCTCAGGGATCTGCCTCCGCACCTCAGGATCTGTAAATAATTGACAGATAATATTAATTGGCTTTGGATTAGTGAGCAAGCAGAGTATCAGACATTAATATTTGATCAGAAGATGATAGGGACCCTGGCAGGGGATCTGGGGGGGCAGCTGAGGCTGTTTTGTTGATTAGGCCAGAAAGGAAACTGTTCGAGCCAGCCCCCCCCACCCCTTCCAGAGAGGGGGGGAGAGCAGGGGGGTTGGTGCTCCTGTTAGCTCAGGGCTGCTACAGAGTCTAACCTCCCACCAGCAGCAAATTGCCTGCTGGATGTATCGCTGGAGAGGAAAAAAATCACAAGGACTTTCAAACCGGCTTTGATTGTTGTTTCATTATCGGGCCCCTGGCGGCCGGCGGCTTCACCGCCTCACCCCAAATATCGGGCAGAAATTCGTTCTTTCCTGGCCTGTGATATCCGGGAGCTGCGATCAAACGCGGCACCTCTGGCCCCCGTGTCTAGGCGGGGGGGGCAGGGAACGCCGGTGTTGCCGGGGGTGAGCTCACCGCGTGGAAAGCGTCCAAGCCGCAGCGCCCCCCCCCCCCCCCGCTCCCGGGGGCTAATTAAAGCGTGGCAGCGGCCCGCCACGGTGACCAGCGACAGTGGAATTAAAAATTCAATCTGGATGGGTGGCCGCGGGTGGCCCGGTGACAACAATGACCGTGTCCCTCTCTCATCTGCCATATGCTGTCATTTGTTTGCCGAGATCTCCTTCAGCACCGCCGATTTGCTGCTTTCTCGCAGGATTCTTGCCCGGTGCGGCCAGCGCCCCCTCCCTCACCCCTGTGGCCATTAGCCTCCCCCACAGCACACGTGTTCTCTAATCTCTTATTTTGTTCGTTTTAAGGTCTCGGGATGCGCCAGCTTCAGCCACTGGTCCTTCCAGCCAAACTCCAGGGCAGGCGCTAATGCTAATGCTAACGCACGTGTGCGCCTATCCTTATCTGCACCCAGGATAATCTGCACCTTCAGTGCTAATGAACGCATGTATTTATGTTAATCTGTACCCAGGCTCATCTGTACCTGTACAAATGCACGTGTGTACCTCTGTTAATCTGTAACCAGACAAATGTGCACCTGTACTAATGAATGTGTGTGCCTATGTTAATCTGCATCCAGGCTAATCTGCACCTGTGCTAATGTGTCTCTACATAAGTCCACCTCTCCCCCTCCAATTCCCTCATTCCTCCATGTTTTTCAGGTCCCTCTAAATATTAAAATACCTGGCTCTTCGGGGTCATGCACCCATGCACTAATTGAATAATAATAGTGATTCTAGATGCATTATTAACAGTTTGGAAGCAGACATGCCTCCAGCTACAGGGTTAGCAGCAGTTCCATGGTCGTCACGGTTACTGTGGACTCTGCATCTGAAGCTCAGATTCAACACAATAAGAGCGTCAGGCAGCGGAGACGGGAAAGCCCATCAACGCTCATGCTACTGGCAGGAAGAAAGCGACCACGAAACGTGGCTTGTCAGCACCAAGACACATGTTTAGCGTCTGCATGCGTTACGTAATAAAGACGGGCTTCTGTGCACGGGCTCGCAGACGCAGGCTCCTGATGGCGGCCGTGGCGGGGGGGGGGAAATGTGGAAGGGCTAAATGGTGCCGTAAAAAACCAGGGAGCTGCCCTTTGAAATTAGCCATAAACCTTATGATCTGGCTGCTCAATTTCATGGAATTTAAAGGCAACCCTGCTTTTTCCCATAAGACCTTCTCAGTGGGTTACCCTACAAATTAATCCGAGGACAGGAGGCCCTTCGCGATTTTCCAGCTGACAGGATGGGAACTTGCTGGCGTGGTACAGGAGAGGGCCGGCGTGGTACAGGAGAGGGCCGGCGTGGTACAGGAGTGGGCCGGCGTGGTACAGGAGAGGGCCGGCGTGGTACAGGAGTGGGCCGGCGTGGTACAGGAGAGGGCCGGCGTGGTACAGGAGTGGGCCGGCGTGGTACAGGAGTGGGCCCTCTCCACCGGCCGGGTCAGCTTCTACCAGCACGCTCCTCTGCATCTGTATGCTTTTAGAATTACTTCATCCATCCATCCATCCATCCATCCATTTCTCAAGTGCTCTTCCCATGCAGCATCACAGGGAGATCTGAGGCCTGTCACAGACAGCAGAGTGACAAAGCCAGGGACACTGTGGATTGTCACGGGGCAGGGACATGGCTCATGGGAGTTTTACTTACACAAAAATGTTCTGAGGGCAAAATGAAAAATTATTAGTTCAGATAGATAACCAATGAAAGTGTAAATAAGTTGGGTCCAAGCGACTAGAGTAGGTGGGACCAATTAATCAGAACGAATGCCTTGGTCCCGCCTCCTCTAGTTGCTCAGACCCACCTTCTCTACAATCTGACTGGTTATCTCTCTGAAACAATCATTTTTCATTCGGCCCTTAGAACATTTTTGTGCAAGTAAAACTCCCATGAGCTGGAACTTGCTTATGCTATAAGGGCACTTCCGAGATGCCAGTGAATATGAAAACATGGGGAGACTGGATTCGAACCTCCAACCCTGGAGGGTACCAGTGCCACCCACTGAACCACCAGAGAAATAAAGGAATTCAGAGTCAGAGTGTGTCTTTTAATTGTGGATTTATTATAATGTACCTACCCATGGAGTGACCGTCTCCATGGTGATCACACCTCCCAATACACCTCTATGCCCACAGTACACCACCTACGCCCACAGTACACCCTCTATGCCCACAGTACACCCTCTATGCCCACAGTACACCCTCTACGCCCACAGTACACCACCTACGCCCACAGTACACCCTCTATGCCCACAGTACACTACCTACGCCCACAGTACACAACCTACGCCCACAGTACACCACCTACACCCACAGTACACCACCTACGCCCACAGTACACCCTCTATGCCCACAGTACACCACCTACGTCAGCATGGTTACCTTGTCCAGTTGCACCCCTACAACAGCAAACAGCCCGGGTAGCCAGAACCGGACGCCCCCTCCACCCCCCAGGCTCTCTGAAACCCTACTGAGGGAAGCAGTCAGACACCCAGGGGGGGGTATCTGCAGACCCCTCACCTGAGGCATCTCATTTCTGGGCAGGGATGTACCAAGCAATTTAACGCCTAGCGATATATATATATATTTAAGTTTTAAAATGTGTTCTCACATTATTATGAGCAGTTTTCAGTCTCTAGAGGTCAAAGTAGTGAGAAGGGAGTGGGGGGTGGGGCGGTAGCTGCACAATTCAAACCATCTCCTCTATGGAAAGAGGTGACGTGACTGTAGCTGTTAGCGGCTAGCTGATTTTGGGGGACCAAAGGAGGGGGGCCGGCTCTTCGTTTTATCACTGTTATTATATTCAGACCATTTGACTGTGAGCTACTTTTTAATAACGGCTCTGATTCTTTTGGAGGAATTTGTGAAAACTGCCTTTTTAAAAAAAAAAAAAAAAAAGAAAAGGACAGCACTAACGGTCTTCATCACATTAGCGGCAGAGAGTCCTCCCGCGGATGGTGCGGCCCGAAGCAGACATCGAGCTCCTCAGAGTCGTTTGAAGTCTGGCCATTAGCTCGACGCCTTATGAGAAACAACACGCTAACTTCTGGAAATTATCTGATTAAAGATTCATAGGTTTTTGCCGACGCTTTTAAAAAGTTTCTTTCATTTAAAAAAAAAAAAACCTGAAACACCCACAATTACAAAAAGGCACGCCCAGCATGCAGGTATCAATAATTATGAAAATAGTTGTCTTCCTGATCAGCTTCGTTCGATCATCTATTTCGACTCCTTAATCGTCTTTAGGGGGTGTTGGAGGGGACGAGTTAGTGTGATCGGCCTATGAATCGGCCTGTGATGTAGCTATTTTATTCGGTTAAGTCAGACAGTTGATGCTTTTTATAATAAAAAATGTTAAATTTCAACATGCCTCCACGGATACCTCACCCCAGGGGCCTCTGCGTTCCTCGGGGACCTTAGGCCTATCTTTGCCCTTCTAGCACGTTTTCCTGACTCTGGCACCCAGACTCGCCGATTCGCAGCAGAAGGTACCAATGGGAGCTCAGGGACTCATGGGCTGTCTGCTCTAGCACCTCCTGCTGCCCTGGGAGGTACAAAGGGAAGTAAATCGAAAGCGGAGCGTTCCGAGGGTCGCTGTCCAGGTTCTGAGATGGAGTCACTCCGATGAGAAACCTTGCTAGGTGCCTAAGCCGTGACTCCAACTATCCACCCCCCCCCTCACGAAAGAAGACAGCAGAAATGTGCCTGGCAGCCCGCCTGTCCTCTGAGAGCTGGGAGTGGGGGGCAAGCTGCCTCAAAAAGCCCCTTTGATCCGCCAAGCTGCAGGTTAAGATGAGGATGCGCTCCTGCTCATCAAATTGAGGCAGCAGGAGAGGCAGCCTAACTTGTGGAGAAGGTCCTGGAATCGGCGAGGATGTCGGCTCCTCTGGGGCGGAGCGGCAAATCTTCCACAGAGTCGCCCTCTAGTTCTAAAGACAGGCGTTGCGGTGAAATGAGGGGGCCGGGTTGGAGTTTGGTGCTCAGGCAGGGGTGGGGGGCTTGCGGCCAGCTAATAATAACCCCAACCACAGAACACAAGAAGATGAGGACGCCCTGAGGAGAGGCAGGCAGGCGGTCTGCTCAGAGCCATCAGCAGACGCCCCCAGTTAGCATCACCCTGACCCTGTGAACGCCCAAAACCCTGGGAAACGGGAGTGCAGCCACCCATTGGTATGGTCTCTCTGGGATGCCATGTCCTCCCCCTGCCAGCAGGGCGGCACCCTCCTGGACGGGTCCCCCTGGATGTGTACTCAAGGAAGATGCTTTTTTCCAGACAAACCCAAACATTCAATGTAATGAAACACACACAGGTCAGGTAGCACTTCCTGCTGTTGGCCTGCCTTCCTGGAGAGTCGCGGGAGATCGGGACAGGAGATCAGCATGGGTATACAGAGAGCTGAGAGCCCCTCCTCTCACCTCTGCCCTCAAGCCTCTGTTGCCAGGCGACAGGTTTGAGTGAGCAGTGGCAGCTGGCATAGCCTTGTGGAGCCTGTAGAGGAGGGGGGGGCGGGGGGGGGGGCTTTGCTCCTTGAGTTACAAGGGGCCACAGGACTTAGACCCTGAAGGAGGTGAAGGGGGTGGGAATGGGAGGGGGCACAGCACGCTTTTCACACAGCCCAGCGGGGAAAAACAAACGTGGATACAGCACCATCAGTGGGTTGTCCAAACCCCTGGTGCGATTAACCGGGGAGGGGGGTCATTCACCTCACCCTGCAATTAAGCCCCGTCTACATCTGTGCATCCTGACTCTGGTGGAGGAAAGGAGCTGTGGAGTGAAGCAGGGAAGGAGTTCAGATTTGAATCCAGAAAGCGGCATGGGGATCAGACCCCCGCCCGCCCCCCCCCCCCCCCCCCCCCCAGTGCGGGGCAGGAAACCGCACCCTCCCTAAAGGCGTCTCGCAAGCGTTGCTGACAGACGGGTCCAGTGTGCTCCCAACAATCACTGTCCTCCACAGGTTAAATCTGCCCCCTGCCCCACCCCCACCAGGATGGCCCACCCAGGCCACGTTATCGCTCAAACGTGGCTGGTGACGCTCAGGGGACTCTGTGCTCCACCTGGCCTTTCAGGGAAACAGTTCCCCCCCCCACGGATTTGCACTACACCCCCCACTTTAAAACACCACCATCACTCACATACACATTTGTGGGGGATGGTTGTCCTCACTAACAATTTTTATTTCTAGGAATATTCACCGAACATGACAATTACGGCATGGAAACGTTGGAAGTGTCCAGCGTTTCAGACGTTCCTAGAACATCATCCCACCAATACAGCTACTACTACAAGAAAGGTTATTAGCATAAACACGAACGCAGGACCTGGTAGGGCAGAGGATAATGCTCTCACTTTACACCTGAAAGGTCACAGGTTTGACTGGGTGGTGCATGTACAGTTGGCACAAAAATAATACTTTATATAAAACAATATTTCTCAAGAATTTTGCTAAAAGGACGCTCAGGTGATAATGTTATAGTGCTGACATTGACAGAACCTGGAACGCAGAAATAACATTCCATTAATGTTACAGTAAGAATGTTCTCTGCTAACTTTGTGAAGACCTTCACACAACGTTCCCTGTTAGCTGGGGTCCATGTGGCAATGATAAAAAGCTAGTTGAAGGATAAAAGCTTCTTTCAGAGTGGTGGGAGGTGCAGTATGGGGGGGGAAGTCGTGTTGGGTATCTCTGTACCTGTTCCCCCCTGGAGCGGGAACCTGGGACGGAACCTTCGGCGGCTCCTCGTTTCCCTGCCAGGAGCATCGCTCTGAAACTGACGACCTCGTCCCCCTCTCCCAGGCAGGAAGGCCGAGGGGGGGCTGTGAGGCTGAGAGCAGAGACCCGGAGAGGGGACATTGCCCCCGCCGCACCAAGAATGTGGGAAGGAGCTGCGCCGGGGAGCTGCCCCACCCCCCCCCCCCAAGCACTTACACCTCCTTACAGGACAGGTCAGGAGGAGGGAAAATGCTTCAGAGTAACACATGGGCACCTAAACACTGTCCACACACATCTGGGGCTTTGTCACCCCTGCCTGGCTTTACCATTTTATTGTCAGTGGGCACAGCCTCAACACTGAAAGGAACTTAAATAGAAATACCTATATGTATATATACAGACACACAGACACTTTATATTACAGTCAGAGGTTTATATATATATATGTGTGTGTGTGTGTGTGTGTGTGTGCACACATGCTGTATATATTAGGGCTGTGAAAGTCAATGTGTTAACATGTGCGGTTAATTTTAAAATAACGCATTATTATTTTTTTTATCGTGTTGACACGCACTTGCGCAGTCTGCCATATGGCCCGTTTCAGGTTAAGACGATGCATTTATTGCGTTCTTCATCTGCACCACGTTCTTCATCTGCACCACGTTCTTCATCTGCTCCCACCAGGGTCTTGGCCCTGTGAGGTTACTGTAGTCACTTCTGTTTTTTTCTGACTGGAAGCCCTATCAGGACAACGCATGCGCCAGAACATTCCATTCATGTTGTCACGCTTGTTGATGTTGTGTCTTTTAAATGGTGAATTTGACTCCACTATGGAAATAGCAAGCAAGTAAAACTCTGATCGGAGTCTTCACATTTCATCTGTAAAGGTATTCATACGTAGATTAAGAAACATATATATATATATTCTTCTCTCTTCTGCAGCTTCTTTAATTCATGTACGCACAATGTACTGCATTTTCAAATTATTGCATGATTGAAAAGGAGAGTAATTGCTTTATTAATCACTCAGCTTACGTGATTAATCGCTATTAAGAAAATCAATCCACACACACACACACACATACACACACACACACACACACATATACACACACACACACATATACACATACACACACACACACACAGTGCTCACAGAAAGTGAAAACATTGCAAAAATATTGCACATTTATTGGTGTTATAGCAAAAATCATTACTTTATTAATCTGTTTACAAAGAAATATACATATATTTCATTAGAAACAAGCAGTAAAAGTTATGTTTTAAGGAAAACATTAATTTCAAGTAATAAATCGAAACCCAAGTTATAGTTATTAAAGATCTGTTCTGAGTTAAAAAGTTTATTGACAAGCAGTGGCATTGGCTGCTTTGTAGTTAGCAACACCTTTGCAATAACATAAAACACCAATACTTGGTATCCCTTTGGGAGCCAATGAATATAATTGCAATTAACTGCAAAATGGCAAGAACAGAAATGAATGAGTCAGTGAAAAAAAAATTGACAGTTTTTCTTGATTGCTTTGGCAGAATTCATGAAACATATCTACAGTAACATTCTCAAGACTATATACTTTAATTTCTCAAAATAGTTCATGCATATAGTATAATTTTATACTAAATTTCCCGGAGGAACCTTCCTGAGGGATTAATAAAGTACTATCTAATCTAATCTAATCTAATCTAACATTATGGTTTAGCTGCAAAAGTTTGAAACTTATCCCAAACAATAAAGTCATGTCTCAAAAGCAAATAATTCCACAGTAAATTAGTCAGTGCCACCAAAATAAAAAGTACAATCAGCTTCGTTTTGACCATGAGAGCCAAAGTGCGTAGATATATTGTCAGTGTGTCAGTGTAAATATGCTCCTGAGCTTCACAGTTCTGAATGATAGTCGGTTCCCACTTTCTCATTGTCGCTGACGGATCATTTTTCTTTAGCAAACTGATACTTATTCATGTGGAAAAACACCAGGTTCAACATTGCAGGGCTCTGCGTTGCAGTATGTAAAGTTCACTGGCAAGAGAAAGCACTGGAATGCACATGTAACTTCAGAACTCAAGACACAGTACAAAAGCAAACAAAAAGTCACAAGTCACACAGCACTGTGTAACATAAAAATAGCAAAATGGCAACAAAATCAAGTACTGTGGACCAGAATGCTGCTAGAGATTTTGGACCCCATGGAAACCTGTCACACTGGGCCCCCAATTCCAATTATGTTTACATTTTTTAGGGCCTCTGTCACTCAGGGGCCCTTGGAATCATCCTAACTCCCCTCCTCCCCCTTTACTGCACATTTGGAAATGTGTGTGACGCAATGAGAAATGATGCTCTGCTGTGCAGAAGTGACATTATTGTGTAGAAAAATTGTCATAAAAAGAAAATGTCCATATGGACGATATGTGCTGATATGAAAAATTAATTTGCAACATTTTTACTAAATTAAGCAATCGTCCCAAAATTTACTGTGGAATTATTTGCTTTTGAGACATGAGTTAATTGTTTTGGATCAGTTACAAGATTTTGCAGCTAAACCATAGCGTTGTGGTATATGCATGAACGTTTTGAGAAAAGCTCTTGAGAATGTTACTGTAGTACTATGTGTGTATGTGTCTGTGTGTGAATTGATTTTCTTAATAGCGATTAATCACGTAAACTGAGTGATTAATAAAGCAATTACTCTCCTTTTCAATCATGCAATAATTTGAAAATACAGTACATTGTGATTATGTTGACGTACATGAATTAAAGAAGCTGCAGAAGAGACAAGAATATATATATATATATATATAAACATGAAGGTAGGGCAGGTATCCAGGTATCTAAATAAGTAATAAAACCTCCCAAAGGGCCCCTGTCAGGTGGAGCGACACGCTAACACAGCGCTTAGCTTCCCACGCATGGAGGACAGTCCTCAGATCATTTTCTCTCAGAACGTGCCAGAAACCTGCCCCAGGAAAGCAGCAGAGAGCTTGGAAAGCTGCTCCAAACAGGCGTCACATGGGGAATGTCACAGGCAGAATAAGGTCCTGTCCTCGGGAGGGCTCCCCTGGGCTCCGCTAGGAGCGACAGCTGGAGGAACCATAAGAGGAGCCGGCGAGGCGGCCGCGGACAGTGGTGTCACAACACGCAGCTGGGTGCCTCGGCACAGTGCTTGAGGTTAACTTCCAGGGAACGAGGATGTAGCCTTCAGATCACACAGACCCTGAACCGTGCTCTCCCAGCCACCATGACAGGCACAAGCGCCCCCCCCCCGCCCCCCCCCACACTCAACCTCCCCCCGCGCTTTACTCCATGCAGGGCCAAGTCTGCTTATCCCAGCCTGTTTGCTACTTCGGCTTAGGATTCCAGTTCTCTCTTGTGTTAGAAACATCACTCATCGCGCAGGTTGGAAAGCAGGACCCCCCCCAGCTACAGGCCGCCATCTGCCCCCGTAATGCCCAAAAGGATGGGGACTCGTACCCTGGCATCCAGCAAGAGTGGAACCGGGTCAAGCTAGCGCCAACAACCAGCTGGACCGAGTCGCTTTGCCGCTCTGTGAGAGAGGGGGTGCAGACGGAAAAAGGGGGGGCAGACACTGAGACCGTGTTTCGATGAGGGTCTATTTTAAGTCTCTCCCGCGAAAGAACCATCACACTGACAAATCATCTTGTGAAAAGTGTCCTATATAGATTCTGAGTTTACACTTCATTTATACAGCTGGGTATTTCACTGAAGCAGGTTATGGTGAAGTTAAGTACCTTGTTAATGGGCCAAACATGGGTTCTCTTTGAGACATCAGTTGATAAGAAGACTCTGTTCTCAGCCACTACAATTGATGCAGGATTGCTGTCTAACGTGGTCATCTATAACACAATAGATGCTTTGTAACGTTTCTCTTTGTGACACAGTACTTTGCAACATTACTCTGTGAACCAGTGTACTTTGTAAGAATGCTCTGTGAACCAGTGTACTGTGTTACATTACTCTGTGAAACTACTTTGTAACATTGTTTTGTGCTTTGCAACATTTGTACTTCTAACCTTACAACTCTGTGCTTCAGTAGTATCTCTCTTTGTAACACAGTGGTGACTGCGGTTCACAAACACAATCTGTTCCAGGAAAGTGGTCGTGAACCAAGGCAATTTTTCCTAAAAGTAAGCACTGAAATTCAATTAATTTGTTCACAAGTCTACCAAATAATAATTTTTGTTAATTAATTTTCTGGTTTTTATAGTAAAAACTTTAAAGAAAAACACAATATAGTGTGGCAATGGGCCCAGAGAGAGACATGGAGACTTGCTTGCTGGGGAAATCACGCTCTTTAACCCTTAACCCTTGTATTGTTGTTGTTGTTAATGTTAATGGTTGCGTATGTTTTCCGTGTCTTCTGTGTACCCGGTCCAATCCTCGCGTGTATTTACCGTGTGTAAATCTTCCACCGTGTGAGCATCTTGCAGTTCGGCGTCTGACATCCTTGTGTTTCCTGTCTGCGTATTTGGGTTCGGTGCTCGTTGGTTGTGTGTTGTGGTCCTTCTACTTACAACTGCACACAGGACATGCTGGGACATGGCGTCCCGCCGGTGTTACACTAGTATAAAATAAGAATCTGGTTGAGGAATCTGTTCGTCGACCAAATTTTGTACGCGAACCAATGCATTTTTTTCACAAAATTTTTGGTCGCAAACCACCGCGTTGGTGAAGCGCAGGCACCAGTGTACTTTGTAACATTTCTCCCACGTTAAAGGCATCAGAGGGGCATGGATACCCTGGCAGGTTCAGGGGACCCTGAGTATGAAAGTAAATTATTGTGGGGGGGGGGCCCTCAACTTGGCAAATTCTGCCATACACCATTTACTGTGGGGGACCCAAATTTTACCATCCCATCTTTTCCAGCAGGCCCCAGTATTTGTAGCTACCCTCCTGGCTGAACCAGTGCATGGAGTACCACCTCGACAGCCAGGAGATGCTCCGCACCTTCACTGGGAAAGTTGAGTGTCCTTGAGGTGTAACTCAGAGCCTCCAAGCAGAGGGTAGAAAGTCATGCTAATTGACAGCGAGTGTGATTAAGACAAGCTGATAATGAGAACCGGGGTAGAAAGGAAGCTAACCTGTGTTGGGGCGAAACGCGTAACCCGCCGTCAGCGAGGGGCTGCTTTGATGTGCTGCGCGCTTTTCATCAGGCCCTTTTGCTTCCGCAGAAAGAGATTCTGTGCACAAAGGGAGAGCTCACACTCACGATCTGTCCTTTTCTCAGGAACAAATGGTAATCAGGAAATGGTTTTCCCCCCATTTACCCCCCTCCCCCCCCAAAAAAAATGTGGAGAAAACGTGAATGGCGAGAGGCTGGGGGTATGACAGGAAGGACCGGGAAGCGGGACCGGGGCGGGGGGTGTCTGACAGTCCGAGAGTGGTCTGGCAGGGCCTTACGGATATCCGCGTGTCCCTGTGATCACACCCCACCTCTGCTGCTGCCACCTGCAGCACCGCTATGCTTGTTAGGGGTGGTGAGGGAGACGGCCAGTTCCCGCCGGTGTGTAAATTGTGGTGGCGTGGAGGCGTGGCCAGAGCCCGGCTCGCCAGCCTATTAACGTGGCCCGGCAACGGCGGACGGGTGGCCCATCCAGAGTTGGCCGTTTGACACCCGTCTTGAAGGGGAAAGGAGTGAGAATTGAGGTGGATACACCTCGCCGGGTCCCTGGTCCCCTCATTTCACACTGGTGGAAACGCTGGGGTGAAGGCAGGGGGTGCTGCAGCCCCCCCGCCCCATGACACGGCAGGGCTTTATTTTGTAGCCCACCATTTTCATAATGCCGGGAAAAGGGCGATAGCATTCGGCAGACTTCAAAGGGCTGCTACTCCATTAAAAGATAAAAAACTATCGAGTGCTCGTGTTTGGGGAGCTGGGGGGGGGGGGGGGGGTTGCGGAGGGAAGGGGGGGTGTTGTTCGGGGGGGGGGGTGTTGTTCAGGGGGGCGCGCAAAACGAAACTAAACGCTGAGGCAGCTTTGCCGATTAGCTAGTCGCCCTTAATGATTTCCAAACAGACAGGCATCAATAAGGCGATCTGCATTTTTCTGTTATGTGCAGCCACGCTAGGGCGAAGACGCCTTTTTGATCTTCCTCTGTGTTTTTTTTAATTGTGCTCCGCACAAAGGTATAAACAGGGAGCCAGTTAATGGGATAGGGTGCAGCGAAGGGGGGCGGTGGGGGGGTTAAACTCTGGAGAGAGATCTCTGAGGAAAAACACTGCTGTAATTAAGAGAAGAATCCGGAATCTGGGGACTGAAAATACATAAAAGGGATGAAACTCTCTCTCTCTCTCTCACACACACACATACACACACACACACATTCACACGCACACACACTAATCAATACTCACACACATGTGTCCAGATGCTTCCCTTTGCAAATAGCCCTGCAGTTGTGAGCGCGCTCAGGTGGCATTGGGCAGAAAGGCAGGCCCTGTGCTGCTTCATGTGATCAGAGGCCGCTGTCAGGTTGGGGACCAGCCGCAGTCAGGTTGGGGACCAGCCGCAGTCAGGTTGGGGACCAGCCGCAGTCAGGTTGGGGACCAGCCGCAGTCAGCCTCTGAGTGCGAGCAGCCGGCAACGCCGCCACACCGGGCTGACGGCGAGGAGGGCAGCACGCAGGCAAGTTTTTCCACATCCCTGCCTGTTTTACACGCTCAGAATCATCCATAAAGTCATGACGACGAGACTCGACCCTCGGTGTGCTGTTTAAGGGCACAGCTGGCCCATCTGGTTAGCGGAGCGCTGTTCAGCGTGATTATAAAATGCTTTTAATAGGCTGAGACATTCCAGACCGGGCCTGGTCATGCGTCACACACACATGCACACACACACACACATTAAGCGGTACCCACAGCCAGGCATTAATAAGGCAGCACAGGACAGGAAGTCTCACATGTGCCCAGAGACAGGAAGGAAGCCGTGAAAACCAGGCTGCTCTGGACTATTTCACCTCCAGGACCCACAGCCCCACCTACAGTCAGGAGCAACTTACCCACCAGCCAACACCGGACCTGATGGAGGGCTGCTGTACACCAAACCAGTGTTCATCTTACCCTCCGCCTGGCACCTGTATTAAAAATCACCAATGAGAAGCCAAAGCTGCTTTTCAAGGATCTGGTCAGTGCAGGTCACACTTGGGACACAAGTACTTGCTGAGAAAGATCAGAGTGCTTGTTTTTCGGTTGATCATGTGACATGCGGGCTGCCAGGTACAGCTGAGCTCAGGAACAAAGTATGAGAATGCTTTGGAAGGCTGGCTCCGGGCTGGGTGTGGAGCTGAAGGTGTCACAGGTCCGATTACCCAGAATGCACCAAGGGAGCCACGTGGAAGGCTCTGGACAAATGCGTGCACTGAGCAGCAGGAACGTGGCGAGCGGACGCTGATGCATTCGGCATGTTATTTGGCAGCATTCCGGCCACGGATTGTCTTCGGGGAGGAATGCTCGGTGGAGACAGCGTCTTTTTGTGCCGAAACGGCGAAGCCTCGTAATCCGGGCTGCTCTGAACCCCGCGTCTGTCACTCTGGCTCTCAGCGGTGCAGCACAAAGGACGTCCCTGGCAGCCACAGGAGCCCCCCTTTGTAAAGCAATTCTGGAACTTTCATGCTTCTTATTTGTTGGGTCAAAGGTTAAATTGCTGACCCCTCCCCTGTCGCCCCCCCCCCCTAGCATAAAGCCGCCTTCTGAGAGCAGTATTTACATGGATTAGGCCCCTTTCAGGGTACGGCGTGTACAGAAGCACGCTACACTGCCAGAGTGGCCACAATTATTCAGTGGCGTACAATGACGATATTGTGGTTATCTGGAATAAAGGGGGCCAGAGGGGGGGCCAGGGGGGGGGGCTCGCCGTGGTAAAGTCCTGCACTTCTGCCACAGAGCGACGGGGGCAAAACTCCATCCGCCTTTCGAGCCAGAGCAAACAAAACCAGCCCGCTGTGAAGTAGATGAAGATGTCAAAAGCTTTCAGGCGGGGGGGGGGGGGGGGGGTGCCGTGGGGGGGGGGTGGGTTAGCTGAAATGGGGGTTTAGGGGATAAACCAACAAAACAAATGAAAAGGGCTTTTCTTCTAATAGGAAAGTCCTGCTAAGTCTACATTTCCACATCAGCTTATCAGCTTTGCTTTCTCCAATCAACCCCCCCCCCACCCCGCACCCTCACTCAATAAAATGATCAAGAACAACTGAGCAGAGCCATCCAACTAAAGTAACCTGCTTCTGCAAACAGAACTAGCCAGCTAATCCCGGGGGGGGGAGGAAGGGGAACAAGTTGTTTAACGAAGAGGAGAAACTTTTTTTTTTGAATAAGAGACACAGGACAGGGAAAAACACACGGCGTCCCAAGCGGTGAGCTGCTGCCCTTGTGCTGATATTCAGCGCTGTACGAGGTGTTTAACCATGAATCCAGTGCCGAATGTCCAGAGTATGACAGGATTCATCCAAGTTTTATCTCAAACCCATTCTGAGTTTTGCCCCAGATTCCAGTCACGTTTAATCCTGGTTTGCAACCCCTGCAGCCCTGAAATAGGTTACGTAATCTATGTGTACTTCACATCTCCCTGGTCAGGACGCCCCCCGCCCAGGAAATTAGGATGTCCCCTCTGAAAGGTATCTGGAACTATTGGGAGATCCCACATCCCGCCGCTCTGCAAGGAGCCAATCAAATGGAGTTAATTGGTGGCAGAAGCTGCCAGGGCCTCCCGACGCCGGGAAAGGTAACCCATGGCAACCATGGGACACTGTCCCACTGGGATCTCCTCTCAGCCCATGGCAAAGGGGACACGGTCCCATCGGGAATCCCCTCTCAGCCGATGGCGAAGGGGACACTGTCCCATCAGGAATCCTCTCTCAGCCGATGGCGAAGGGGACACCGTCCCATCGGGAATCCCCTCTCAGCCGATGGCGAAGGGGACACCGTACATTCGGGAATCCCCTCTCAGCCGATGGCGAAGGGGACACCGTCCATTCGGGAATCCCCTCTCAGCCGATGGCGAAGGGGACACCGTCCATTCGGGATGCCCTCTCAGCCGATGACGAAGGGGACACCGTCCCATCGGGATCCCATCTCAGCCGATGTCGAAGGGGACACCGTCCCATCGGGAATCCCCTCTCAGCCGATGGCGAAGGGGACACCGTCCCATCGGGATCCCCTCTCAGCCGATGGCAAAGGGAACACCGTCCCATCGGGAATCCCCTCTCATCCGATGGAGAAGGGGACACCATTTCATTGGGATCCCCTCTCAGCCGATGGCAAAGGGGACACCATTTCATCAGGATCCCCTCTCAGCCGATGGCGAAGGGGACACCATTCCATCGGGAATCCCCTCTTAGTCGATGGCGAAATTTAAACTGTCCCATTGGGAATCACCTCTCAGCAGTTAAAGAGAGGTATATCTGCTACTGAAAAGTTTACCTCTATTATGCTGTATTTCCCTTTTTATATAATTATCTGCTGGCAATTGTGCACGGCAACCGCAGCGGTCATCCCTTCGGGCCCATACCAGAGCAGGAAGTACTTACAGGCAAGGTTTTCAGGCCTTTTCAGGAGCAGAGAGAAAGGACTCCAATGCAGAGTCATGGCCAATTCACATGCTAATGCTGAGTCCTTCACCCTGACTCTGATTAACTCCCCCTCAGTTAATAGTTTCTCTGTTAACAAAGAGTTAGCCCCCTTTTCAGACCCGTTTAGGGGGAGGAAGGTTGTACAGGGGTGGGTGGGTGGGTAGAGGGGGGGTGCGGCTTGCGGTGAACCTTACAGTAAAGCCCACTCAGGATATAATACAATCTGCCATGTTCAGGAGCTAATCCATGGAGCAGATGTTGGATAGGACTACTGCCCTTATAGGGGGGTGGGGGGTGGGATGAGGGTGTAAAAGAGGGAAGGAGGAGAGCCAGGGGAGGGAAGGAAAGCATTTCTTTTCATTTTGTTTTTTTCCTTACATCCAGCATGAGGTACTTTTCCATAAACGGGCAGGGAGGGGACACCTGATGGGCAAATTTGGCATTTGGTTGAATTGTCCTCACTTTAAGATGTAATCTGAGCACTGCGATTACAGGGCGCCTCCCCCGTCATCAATGTCGGTCCAATTAAAGGAAAATGCTAACACTCAGGTCCAGCCAATCAGGGATCGGAGCCCTGGTCCCAGTCCACCTCTGCTGCTGGTGCCCCTGCACTCGGCTCGGTGTTCCCCCCACGCCGTTAGGTGAGGCAGCTGATTCTTATTTGGCTGGAGCGGGGGGGGCACTAAAGAACCTTAAAAAGGTAGCAGGAATTAGTTCTATTGTCCCAAGTTGGCGGAGCCTGTTCATTTCAGCTGGAGTCACTCCCGTGGAAGAGGAGGAGCATTAAAGCGCTTTGTGTGTCTGTGGAAGTTCTGATCCAAGCTGCGGTACGGCACACACTGCAGAAACAGCCCCCAGGCCCCCGGGCCGCGCTGAGGTCATTCCTGGGATCTTATCATGTCGGTTATGGGGGGCCGAACCCATTACTTCTCACTTCCAAGCTAAACTTCACAAGTCTGCAGTTAAAAAGATAAAAAAGATTATAACAAAAAAGGTGAAGCAGCCAAGGTGAGTCAAGGTGAGGCCCAGTTATTTGTTAGGGCTAATATTCAGCGAAAAAAAGTCCGCCGTCTGCCAGCGAGAACAAAGGCTTGCATTCTGTCGCCGTGAAGAACGTTCTACACACCTCACGGCCTGTGACCCAGCCATTATGAATTATTATGCCTGCAAGCCTACTATTTTTTAAACTTGATATTAATATGAGAAAAAATCAATATGGCTCCTGAGAAAATGGGCCTTTTACTGCCAGGAAAAAGTAAAAAATGTAACATTTCTAGTCACATTTATTTAGATGCTAATGTAGACCACAATTCTGCATTCATAACATTTTCATCCTTTGTTCCAGACAGACTGTCCCAAAAAAAATTTTTAGCTTTTGTTTATGAGAACTGTGGCCAAAGAAATGGAGTGAGCTCTGCATGCTCTGAGTAATAGGGAGTGAGAGCGTTCTGCATTGAGGAGAAGCGGAAGAGTGAATATCGCAAGCTGGGGGTAAAAGGAGGCATAAACTGAATGCTGTGGGTAACAGGAAGTGTGAGCTTTAGATGCTGAAAATATCAGGATGTGTGAGCTTTAGATGCTGACAATGTCAGGAAGTGCGAGCCTTAAATGCTGAAGGCAACAGGAAGTGCAAGCTTTACATGCTGAAAATATCAGGAAGTGCGAGCTGTACATGCTGAAAATATGAGGAAGTGCGAGCCTTAAATGCTGAAGGTAACAGGAAGTGCGAGCCTTAAATGCTGAAGGTAACAGGAAGTGCGAGCTGTACATGCTGAAAATATCAGGAAGTGCGAGCCTTAAATGCTGAAGGTAACAGGAAGTGCGAGCCTTAAATGCTGAAGTTAAACAGGAAGTGCGAGCTGTACATGCTGAAAATATCAGGAAGTGCGAGCCTTAAATGCTGAAGGTAACAGGAAGTGCGAGCCTTAAATGCTGAAGGTAACAGGAAGTGTGAGCCTTAAATGCTGAAGGTAACAGGAAGTGTTAGCCTTAAATGCTGAAGGTAACAGGAAGTGTGAGCCTTAAATGCTGAAGTTAAACAGGAAGTGCGAGCTGTACATGCTGAAAATATCAGGAAGTGCGAGCCTTAAGTGCTGAAGGTAACAGGAAGTGCGAGCCTTAAGTGCTGAAGGTAACAGGAAGTGCGAGTTTTACATGCTGAAGGTAAAAGGAAGCACAGCTTGCATGCTGCACTGTAATCTGTATGTCTACAATTCCTCAAGTTCCTGTGCATGTATTTTTTCTTTAGCTGTTCATTTATTTATATGGCTCACATAACACAGAGTCATAGAAAAGTACAGTACCAGTGCAATCGAGCAGTAGCCTACCAGTGCAGTAACTACTGGCCATAATTACTAAAATGAGTTCAGTAAGTCCTGCCACAATCTAAAGCTAATGGATGACAAATTACTAGCGTGTTTGTAGTGAAAAAACCTGCAGCAGGATATGCCAGGGTGGGAATTTACACGTAAATGTGGGCGGCTGCATATTTCTGCCAGCTCAGCACGGGCAGTAAAAGCACAGTATAGTGCACAAATATGGACTTTAGCTGCTTTCTTTCAGCCTGGTCTGCCTGTTTACTGACTGGCACACTGCTGGATATACTCTGCTTAAGCATCCTCCCCCAGGTGCGAGCACGGCGCCTCTCCCGGCTTTTGAACCCGCAACCATCCCTGCAGATGTTGCGGGCCCCGTCCTCCTCACCTCGCTTGTGCCAATTTACCGAAGGACAGCGACAGGGGGGACCTGGCCTCCGAACTCATTACAGCACTGTCAGTCACGGGGGGGGGGAGCTCACCTGCTTCCCATTAGTTGACTCTGTCGATTCCCATTGGGCTAAATCGGGCCGTGCCTAGCAGGGTACATTAATCCCTCCCACTGCAGACGGAGGATGCCAGAAAGATCCAGAATATCATCAGCAGTGAAACAGTCATCAGCAACAAATGTTTACACACAGAAACTTTTATACGTACAACTATGGGAAATTAAGCATTAAAATTACAAATGGAAAAACTGCAAACCAATTTACTTTAGTGCAAGTCCTCTCTGGTCCCAACTGTAACAAATCAGTCACTGCGCCCCCCTAGTGGGTTTGTTAGCTAAATGTTTTACGGATACAGGCACAGTCACACGCTCTTCCCGTTCACATCAAGGGCTGTGAACACACCCCAAAAAAAACAACAGATATCAAACACCTACGGAGGCGCCATTACTTTCTGACTTTCACATTTTGCTCTCGCTTCCTTCCGACCATTCAGGTGGGAGGTGGTGAAACGATTAGCCAATTAAAGATGAGAACGACACAGATCCAACAGGTTTAGCATGAAGCCGTGAGAGAGCTAACAGATGTGAGAATTTAGGGCGAGTCTGCCTTCTTAATAACACAGAGAAACAGCAAAAAGTTAAGATGAGGACACAGAGTCCCAGTTACTGAAGATGTTCACAGATAGAGTTGCCCTGGCTTTCTGCACAGTGCAGGCCCACCTACCTCACGTCCCAAACTGCTTTCTGCACAGTGCAGGTCCGCCTGTCTTACTTCCAAACTGCCTTCTGCACAGTGCAGGCCCACCTGCATTACTTCCCAAACTGCCTTCTGCACAGTGCAGGCCTGCCTGCCTCACATCCCAAACTGCCTTCTGCACAGTGCAGGCCCTCCTGCATCACTTCCCAAACTGCCTTCTGCACAGTGCAGGCCTGCCTGCCTCACATCCCAAACTGATTTCTGCACAGTGCAGGCCCACTTGCATCACGTCCCAAACAGCTTTCTGCACAGTGCAGGCCCACTTGCATCACGTCCCAAACAGCTTTCTGCACAGTGCATGCCCTCCTGCATCACGTCCCAAACTGCCTTCTGCACAGTGCAGGCCTGCCTGCCTCACATCCCAAACTGATTTCTGCACAGTGCAGGCCCACTTGCATCACGTCCCAAACAGCTTTCTGCACAGTGCAGGCCTGCCTGCCTCATATCCCAAACTGCCTTCTGCACAGTGCAGGTCTGCCCGCCTTACACCCCACACTGTAGCCATCTCTTTCTGCATGCGCTCCTTCCCCAAATCTCCCCAGATGTTCCCGCTGCATTCGCTCCAGCTACCTGTCAGCTTCTCAGTCCTCCGGTAACTCCCCCCCCCCCCCCCCCGCCAGCAGAACTCAGCCACATCTTCTTGGCCTTCGCTGTCATCAAACGTCACTGTCACTACGTGATCTGAGTCACCCGTGGCTTTGAGTCGCGCATGCGCTGCCAATCTGAGTCAACCATGTTAAACTATTAAGGTATTAAATTATTCAAGTAATATAGGACTTCAGACCATCTGCCAAACCTGCTCCCTTACCAATTATAGAAAGTTAAGACCCATCTCATGTATTTGCATAAATTTTCATAAAATGGTTGATTACCTTTAATTGTCTGTATTGACACTGGCAAAGCCCCTCACAGCAACTGAACGTACACATTTTTTATTTGGCTTGCTTTTAGTTAGTTTTCAGTTTAGTTAGTTTTAGCTGCTCTTTAGTTGCTCTTTATTTGCTTTTCAACCCCGGCATTTGCACAGCTCACATCCACGGCGGAGTCTGGCCTTGTACTGACTGCCACACCAATATCTCCAGCACCTCCTTCTGTATTTACTCCTTTGCATTTCGTGCTTCATATTCTGGGGCCTATCTTTCCAGAAAATTCCAATATCACATGCCTACAAATTTTAGTCATGCTTTAACACAGCACATAATTTATCCAATTTAAATATTTCATTTGGAACTTAGCTAAGATACCAAAAGTTCTGTAATTAATTCACTAGAGATTTTCCTGATGTGCTACATGCATTGGGAAGTGGAGTGGAGTGGAGTGGAGTGGAGTGGCGGGGGGGTAGGGGTTAGGCTAGCCACTGGATGGGTAGTCTGAATGGCTCGCTGCTGTGTGACATCATCAATATGCGCCTCCGATAGTGATCTGTGGTGACATTCTGCCTGTTATGAAACTTGACTCTTCTTTGTGTCGGACTGGAGCATTTTGAACGTGTTCCTTCTAAGAGCTGTTTGTTCGTAACGTGCACCACATCACTCTCTCGTGTTACGGGATGGTCCGCCAGCACACTTCCTGAACGCACTTAACTGTGCATTCGCGTGTGTCGACACTCTGTGTTATTTCACAGACCTCTGAATAAAAGCTTTTGTCAAACAAATACATCCATCTGTTTTACATAAACACTCATCCAGTACAAGATGGCGGAGGGCCCAGAGCTGTTTGGGGCACCAGGCCGGGACTCTAAACCAAGTATGTGTGGAACTGGAAACATCTCTGTGAGAGTGAGACACATCCATAGGCGCTGGGGTCACAAGACACCATTCTGAATGTTACTCAGATCAGTTAATCAGCTTTACATTTGTTTTGTGTGGGATTAACTCCCACAAAAAAAGCTACAAGCTGTAATGGAATATACCATTCCTTCTTTTTCTCATTGAAAGAGCTTTCGATTTTACCTTGACAGGAAACTGGACATTAAATCATTTTAATATGTGAATATGCTAAAAGAAATATTTACCAGATTTTATGCTTTCATTCCATTAGTGCATGCATATTTAAGGAAAAATATATCCATCTGTTATTTCCAGATACTAGTGATTTAAACTGATCAGCTTCATACAACACTGATGGTGTAAACCTAATTCTTTATCCTGAAGTGAATGTATTATAATGAGGTACAATACTTATTTATATAGCAGCATATGTGAATTAACTCCCAGTTTGACTTAGTTTCTGACGTAAATAACATGATATTCTGTTCTAGACCTCAGCTAACAGCGTACAGATGCTCCTCGTCATATCATGGTTAGGGTTAGAATATTTCAAGTTCACCACGGTGCGATAGCAATGCACGTTCAGGAGTCATCTACCTTTTAATTGTAATCTGGACTAGCGATGTGCTGTACGATCATTCTACCAATGCAGGGCATCAGTGCAGTGTCACGATCACCAGAGTAAACAGCTCACACAGTATTTAACAACATATTGTACAGGGTTTTTTCTCTGTTTAACCAAATTAACTTGTTTTCATTTATTTACTTTTCAATTACTGGTATTTAGTTAGTTACAGTAATTATTTATTTACTTATTCAGTGACAGTGGTTATTTATTTACTCATTTATTTCTCATATCATATTCACATTCGATTTAAGATATTTTCCAATTATGATGCGTTGATCAGAATGTAACACCATAATAAATTGAGGAGCATTTATATTGAGTTTACATATCACATTAAAACCACCAAATTCAAAAACTACACAGACACACAAGCACACAAAACAGAGGTGTGGAGGCAGGGTCTGGCTCTGTGCCAGTGATTAGAAGGTCACTGGTTCAAATCCCAGGGTCGGCAGAGTGATGTCACCATTGGCTCCCTGAGTGAGGCCCTTAACCCCCAACTGCTCCTGGGACAGACTGACCCTGCTGTCTTGAAAGAAATGCAAAAAAAAAACATGTAAGTCACTCTGCTATAAAAAGAAAGGGAGCAGGATTTGAACTGCTGTCCCTGAGGTGTGAGGCAGCTATGCAGGCACAGAAAATCACAACTAGACACAAATGTAAATATCTAGTTAGGTGGGAAGCCCTCCCACTGGTCATGCTGCATTTGAACCTTTCTGGATACTTATTCAGTTTATCTAGCAGATTAAGCATACAGCACAGCACAAAGAGACTCAAAGACAAAAGTGAAATATACTCACAATGCACCAGTACAGGAGGCAGAGTCCTCAGGACCACGAGCCCCAGGGGAAGAAGCATCCCTTTGCTGGATGTCCTTAGAAACAGATTTTAGGGGTCCGTCCCCAACAATGCCACCCGTGCTTTCATTTAATGATAACTTCGGGACACAAAAAAACCCACCCCCCAACCCCCGGGTCGCTTGTGAGATGCAGTACTTTGATTCAGAACATGTCTCCCCTGAGTATTCAGTTGTTGTCCACTGTTTTCTTTAACACCACCCCCCCACCCACCCCCCCCGGAGGAAGGCCACTTTGTTTTTCCATCTTTGATGCATCAGAAGTCACACTGAGGCATGACGCGCCTCCTGTAATCTGACAGGCTGGCCTTCCGTGGGCAACATGCACTCTCCAAGCAGCATAACGCACTGGGGAGAACCTGCATCGGTCAGCGACAAGCCTGCTACCCAGCATCGCGATCCAACCCCCTGTCCTAACTCCCGCCTCGTCCCCACGCAGCAAGGACTGGTGACCCATTCGGGCGGCAGCTCATTGTCAACACAGGGCCTGAAGGTGTCTGAAGTCGGCTGCGATGCACATGGGTCGGCATATGATGCTCTTTATTGTTGTTTCAAACACAAATTCACCAGGGGAGCCAGCCACAAAGCTCTCCTCTTCTGAAGCTGGGACTTGGGTCATTATTACACTTTGTGTAGTTTTCATTGTTTTTACTTCTGAAGCTGGGACTCGGGTCATTATTACACTTTGTGTAGTTTTCACTGAAGCTGGGACTCGGGTCATTATTACACTTTGTGTAGTTATCACTGTTGCTACTTTGACAGCAAGTGTAGTACATATTACGCTGTTTATATATTGCTTTAAGGCATATCACCCAATGGCACAGGAGAGAGTTTGGGACTGCGGGGGGGGACGGGGACGCCCCCCCCCCACCAGTTCCTACGCCCCCGATATCACCCCTTGGTTCCTTAATCTTCTTGAGCCATGATATCAACAGCCAAAAGATCACAGATTCAAGCATTAAGCCGACTTGTCCTTACTGTTTATGACCAAATACACATGCTTCAGGCGCACCGGCTAACATTCCAGAAGCCGGTCACTCTGGCTTGCGTGCATCACGGTCTGTAACCATTTCAGACGAGGTTCATTCTACCAGCTGACGAATCAGATAAGAGCTTCTTCAAATGAATAATAATTAGAGTCCATTTACGATGTTCCTAATTGTGATAATTAGCCACAGGAGACCAGACCACCATCAGAGCAGGAGCGTCCCTGGTGTGGCTTGGTATGTCCTGGCATGCTTGCCTTTAGTATTTTTCATACTCAAACCCATCTAATTACTCTGTACATACTCTCTGTGGGGTCATTTGGTCCCCAGCGTACAAGTACCCACAATATCACAGCACATATAACTCAAAGCAGGGCACAGCAACAAACGTTTAAGTCTATATACAATTAAATATTTTGGTCAATGACGAAATTCACAATTTATATATATGAACGAAAAAATCTTTTGAAATGTTTTGGTGTATAATACAATACATCAATTCCTCAGTGCATATATAGAGATTTCAAAATTTCATTTTCTAGAAGGTCACTATTGATATAAACTATTAATTCAGCACCTAAACACAATTATATTAACTAGTTTGCTACTGTGGAAATGATATGGTGCTTTTTGTTTGCTGACACACTTTATGAATATCTGGTGACCATTTTGTTATGGCTTGGGTAAAGGTTTTTTAAAAGTAATGTAAGCTATGCCAAGGATCGCCATTGTGAGATCTGCAGCGTAAATCCATATCTACAGCTTCCTAAGAACATCGACTGCAAGAAGAAAGTAAAACTGAACTTTTTGGAGCTTGCATATCATTGATAGGGAAAAATATTTAGGTCCTAATTAAAAACACATTGTGAGGGAAGCGTGGATTCATAAATTTAGAATGGAAAACTGGGGCACCATTACAGAAACGTTTTTAAATAGCCCGCTTCCCTCTTTTTATGAAAACAGGGGCTTGTGGGTTTTATTTGTGCTTATTTGTTTGTTTTAATATACTTAAGAAGCTTGAAAAAGCAATGTAATGAGGACGTGAGTTGAGTGTGTATTTATTTAAGTCTTACCCTAGCTACTTTCAAGTATTCGGTAGCTAATCCAGCTAAAGGTTATATATAGTCTAACATAAGGGCCGCTAAATCGAGAGTAGTTTTTTTTTTTTACGTTTTTTGTTTTTATTTGCATAATCGGCCATAAAGCTTCTTGCAGTCCTTAAGTTTCCAGACTTAGGAGGCATCCAGCAGGATGCACGGGAAACAGTTAATGCCGCAGCGCAAGAAAACGTCACACAAAGGAGCAAGATCCCTTGCTTCAAGACAGCCTAGCTTAGTCTTAACCTCAAATGTCACTGCTGGCAGGATTGATGTAAAACCCCATAATCGTAGGCCTACTCATATATAAAGATTCACGAAAGGATTAATTGAAAACAATTTTCGAGCTCGAGTATAATTACATAAATACCACATAAACTGAACATATAACAGGACTTCTCCACTTGATGCGGTGGGTCATTAGGAAATTATGTTGTTAAATAAATGCAAACCAATACACGTTGCTTAAGGATGGATGACCCTAATCTTTAAGTACTGGGCGCATCTTCAGTCCCTTCGTCAGTGATGGCCGTCTGTAGTGAATGGCCCAGAACTATCCATACAGCGGTAAAATGTGAGGACGTGTATATTTAAACATACATCGAGTTATTGTATATTTAGCAAGTGTGACGTACTTTGTGAAGTAATCAAAGTTCAGGCAAACCCAGTCGTGAGTGATTTGAATTAGGGTGTTTCCATCGGGAGTGATATAAGATATTTTTGTATCAGCATTAAAGCACTTATTCGGGTTAAAAGTTAAGCGGGTTGGCCGTCTTTACGTGCCCATAACAGTCGCACCGTATTTCAGTTAACGTGTCACGGTTTATTCCCTGGCCCCAGTCCCGGTTATACTGGTAGGCCTATCTAGTTTCTGTAAAGTATTATCACATTAAGTTTGTTTTGCTTTTACTTGCTGTATTCAAGTTGGAAGCGAGATGCAAGCTGTGAGTTTGTGTCACGGCGTTTCCGTTTTGCCTGCAGTCGCTCTTCACGCGTCGAGGGGACGACGTGCTTCCAGCAGGCAACATGACGCTCCTCCTGAACTAAGGACAGCGGTGGCGTGATAGCCGTAAGTTACACGCAGCGCAGGACATAGGCGCCCGCCTTGAGCGCCAACTTCTGCGGAACGCTGACTTTCTAGCCAATTTCACTTTGCCTCTGACGGGGGCGCCGGCGGTGATACTCGCCTAGGGCGCCACATTGGCGAGGACCGGTACTGTCTACTAATTAAGGAGGGCGTTAAGTCTGCACTGGTAATGACTGGCATACAGTAAACGGCTTTGCAACTTTCATTCACTTAGATCACCCGAAGTTAAAGAAAACATGCGTCTACAAATCGTGAAACAAGATTGCATTTAGCTTTTTTCACAGATTTTTTTGTGTTGTTCTAATGCAAATAAAGGAAATAGCCTACATATGTCATACCGAAACATTTGTAATGTCAACATTTTTGTGGGAGAATTTGTGCATTATCTGAAAAAAAACTACAGTTCTGCTAATATCTTTGCCCACATTGTATAATCAGCTTATAAAAAAACTTAATCAAATTTCGGTATGCAGATACAATATGATAAAAATTTCCCATCGCCGTAACTTCTGAGAAGCACGCCGTTTAACTCTGTGTAACAGCAGAAAATGAGTTTAAAAAGCGCTTACTTGGTTGGAGCCTAATTTTCATTTTCTCACAACATGCATATTTGTTGGAAGTGACACATTATTTCTCCGTTTTGTTGTACAGTGGTCTTCTAGTACGCAACAATATCTTTGAACAGATTTATGGGGAGTGTAGTTTCATGACGGGAAAATATACCTTTAATTTAGGTACATTTCATTCGCAAAAACCTACATTTACCACAATTCTGTTTAGTGCCTCCTGAAAGTCTTAAGACGCTGTTTAAAATGTAAGCGCTGTTAAAATAAACCAGCTGCCGCAATTCATTCATTCATTCATCTTAATTCATTCAATTATTAATCCATTTATTTTCTATTTATTTAATTTTTTTTCATGTGCGCTGATGCTCGTGAAAACGAGTCGTATGTTTGTTTCGTTTACGGCTGCTCGTTTTCCGTCCATTCGTGTAGGTATATATGTTACGATCATTAATATGCACAGAAAATCGCAAAGGGTCGTATTAAATGTCCGTTAGAATCAGCTCATTTGTCACTTCTAAGTAAACCGTTAGCAAGCAAAATTGTATGATATGTGATGATCATGATACTCATTACTATAATTCATTATTCATTAACGTATTTTTTTCTGTAGATATTTTACAAACGTGAATAATTACATGTGGGTTAATAAAAACTATTTAATGTCGTGTTTGTTGGAGCTCTAAAACACCACGAAAGCCCATGCTCCGCGCGCTGCCGTAACTAGACTCTCTTTGCGCATCTTGAGCATTCAGGCGTTAGATTTACGTAACATTTGGATTTTGCTGGAGAACGAGTTCACAACCGTCACCGGGTTTGCGAATTCCCAAAAATGTTTGTTGTTTTCCTATGTAATTTATTTACCACTGTTTTCGCTGACATTCCCTGTACATTGTAGAGAATGTAATGTCATTACATTAATCAACTTAATAAACAAAACAATCATTCAGCAAAAGGTCAGCTAATGCATTACGGCACTAACAAGCATCACTGGATGGATTGTTTATAGACGGCAAAAGGTTGTTGGAAGAGTTTTAACGCAAGTTCTAAGGTAGTCGAAAAACTGTATTTTCACGCAAACCTTTTGCGCTTACGAACTGGAGAAAACTGTACAACTTCCAAATTATGCATTTTTTAATTACATATATTGCAAAAGTTTGCGTGAATTGTGTAATAACGTTTAGGCTACCACGTTGAAGATTAACTAAAAAAATAAGCGTAAAATATAACAACTGTTTGCTCAAAACGTATTAAGTGGCAGAACTATAGTTTGTACCATGAAATTTTACATTTGCTTTCAAATAAAAAAAAAAACACAGTGCTCCTTTTGGTTTGGAACTAAATATATTATTAGCTAAAGCGCAAGAGTAAACTTGAAAATCAAAATTATGTCTTCAACCTTTTCTTACACTAGCCTCGTGGATTGACGTCTGTAAATTTCGGATCACCTTATGAGGTCAGAATGCGTCAGCCCACCAGAGAGATTCCGTAATTGTATAATGAGTACTATTGTTGAGTTACAACGGAGGATGAAGTCATTTATATCTGCAAATTTTATCTTTCCATAGTTTCAGTTTGAACAAACCAAAACCACCAAGTTCCGAATAAACAATCGAATAAATACGTTTTAAACACCGTGTGAAAGTGTTATTTTATGTAGTGTTCAAATGCCTTTAATGGAAATATAATTATAGTACCTTTAAACACCATAATATTATTTAAAAAATATATTTCCTGCATGTCAAATTTGTTGGAAACAGGTGATGTAGTACCATACTTATGCGGTAAGAAATTAATTTATGAATAAATGGAGGTACGTGCGTTTTCTGACTTTATGCGCCACGTGCTTGTGTTAAGTAACTCACTACGGTATCCGTTATTTTCTTATTGTTGAACTGTAATGTGTCACACTTTTTGACTTAAACGTAAGCAAAGGTGTAATATTTCAAGATTTGCACATAGGCGGCTATTAAGAAGTATAGTTTGTTTTTCTTGTTGGGATTTTAAGAAAGTAATTTCTGCATTACGTTAACCTAAGCTGACAAGCACGATTTTCGTTAACATTTAAATATCAACATATATCTTAAGCCCCCTGAGTTCTAATCTTAATTCTAAAATAACGAAGTCTTAAATATGCACCTTTAATTTGATACTTTCTTTTTTTATAATGGAACTTTTACTGGTGCAAATGTTTATAAATCCGATGTGATTTCTTATTTTGGGGGGGGGGGGGCTTGCTCTGTCCCGACAATGGCAAAGTAGTCGGTATTTTATGATTAGATTCAATCTTGTTCCGGACACTTTTCCAAATCGATAGTGAAAAACTGGGCACCTTTAGAATAATAAAATATGTTAGTTAAAAGGTAAGAAGGGTTAAGCAGTAAAAAGCGTGCCCCTCCCCCGACCTTCAACACCTCTCCCTCTCTCAGTCCATCACACACGCGCGCACCCTGCTCCTCCATTCTTCTAAAGAGGGACTGATGTGGAAGTAGTTAACCGCTTCCGGTCTAACACTTCATCGGAAGGATTTGATTCCCAGAAATTCCGAGGGGAAGGTAAAGGGCAAACCTTGAACTTATTATCGGGTTAAAGCCAGAATTCACAGCAGCGACAAGGAACAGGCTTCACACTTTTTTTGTGAATGAGTCCGTCGAAACCATCAGATAGAAAAGCACCCAAAAAGCATGGACTTTTAAACCCAGAGTTTACCGCCCTACACACACACTTTAATTAAATAAACAGCATGACTAGCCACAGGGCAGCGTAGCGCTGTAGCTAAAGAAATGAGTTCAAATGTTGAGTAGGCTACTCCTTTAAAAGCGGGTCCGTCAAGTTCAGCCATGAAGGATCTTAAATACGTTTTTGTGCTGTAGCTTAACTTTTTTTCTAGTTATATACCAGCTCTTTTATTGCGCATGTGTATTGAATTATATATTTGTCTGTCAAAACCTGTCAGAGGATCCAAATGTCACACTAATTACATGGTAATATTTTATACTTATAGTCTAATCCTGTAATACCACGTGGCAATTTTGTTTAAATATTCCCCTTTTCAAATCCATTTGTATTAGCATTATAATCATCTGACGCTTTGCTTTTTGTGTTCAGATCAGAGATGAACAAGCGACTCGGAGGGATTGTAAACCGGGAGCTGATTGTGAGTGCGTCGGGAGGAGTAGCGGGGTATGGATGCCTGCCATGGGCTGCCCGTCTCGCCGAAAAGAAATATCTGTAGAGAGATCGCAGCTTGATCACGACCTGGTAGCACTGTCACTGAGGGAGACTGTAACAGTATACAGACAAAACACATGTGAATTCCCGGTGCTTAAGGACAAACTGCATTAAGCACTAATCAGCGCGACTGACTCCGAATAGACTGGGGAATGGAGATGAGAGCTGCCGTTCAAACTACAATTGTCTGAGAGAGAAAAGAAGAGCGCCGAGACGAAACGCAAGAAAAACCACAATGTATATAAACAAGGGAGGCGTTTGATTCCGCCCTCAATTAGACCCTTCTTCGGAAAACAAGCTAAGAGCTGTTCACTGGGAGGCGAAATCAGGTAAGTTATAATTTATCCACAGGTGTTGATTTTTTTCTCTCTCCGTGGATGTATTTGAGTCGCAGGATTTAGCCTGGTGATTGATTTCCGCTTGGCCGCTCCTTGCCGTATCACTTTTCATACGCGCCAGCAGATACGGTGCACATGCACCGCAATGTTTAATGTATAAGCCAACCATATTCCAGACATAGGATGCACGTGATAAATATGCATGTATTCAATTAAAAGTATTACAGAAGATTTTATTTGCATACTGTTTTAGAAGCTTATTACGCCTTTTCATGTAAGTCACGTGAATGAAAAAACACAGAAGTGTAAGCCTATATTGTACCAGATGTGTTATTATTATTATTATTATTATTATTATTATTATTATTATTATAGTTTGTGCCGTTCTAATTCCTACATCTTTTTAAAGTAGTGAGGTCAAATTTTCTTGTCATTAATGCGCAGCTGAAGTGCTGGATAATATCATGGAAATCGCCGGTCTAATATGAAGTTAATTTACATTTTATAGTTGATCTGCGGACTCACCCCAGGACTGGGGTCTTTTCCAATACAAAAGCACTGAGATCCTTTAACTCGTATAATCCGAGGCGCGGCTGGGGTCGCCTTTTATCATGTAGACTCCGCTGTGGGTTGTCTTCAGTTGGGTCCTCCGCCCGATTGGCTGTCCGGTCGACGCTAATTGTGCAAAGATCGTTTTTAGGTCTGATGTATTTTATGCCAGACAGACAATTGCCGCACCAGGACAAACCTGTCTTGTCTCATGTGACAATGGAAGACAGTACGACTGTACCTTTAATTAGGGCATGCTTGAATATCCAACGGATGGTAGCGATACAAAGCGCACGTCAAGACTTATTAACTAGAATTAATACTCTTTGCGAACGTGGTTTGCACAAGCTTTCGCACTTTCTTCGGTAGCCTTACAAATAATAGTATTTACAGCCATATCTATAGGTTTGAATGTCATTTCAGGTTTCAATAAGATCGCCCGTTGCGTGATGGAAGTGATTTTATTACATTAGAAGCGAAATTGCAAGTTCCCATGAGCTTAGAAATTTACAGGGTTAAAGAGAGTCGTACTTGTTTTCAACATAGCTTTCGCGAACAAAAATTTACGTCAGTGGGCTGTGGCCAGTATGAACATTCAGTGTAATTTAAAACTGAGTAAAAATCCAGGGCATACCTTAGAAGTGTTAAGGGATATGTCTATTAGCTACTGTCTTTCATTTCTATGCGCACTATGTATACATGACCATTAAATCGATCTTCATAACCAAACGCGTTACTAAACTAAATGTATTATTGAATGAGACACTGTAAAACAATGAAAAAGGATGGCGTGCGCAGCTGAAAAGTAAAAAAAGAAAGTAATAACGATTTAAAAAGGAGACGCGCCTGTTGGTTTTGGCACAACACGGAACTGGTGAAAGTAGTGTTTTGTTAATTTTTTATTAATTCTTCCGGTGTAGCGTTTTAGTGAGTGTATGTCTTAATATAAGCGTATCCATTAATAATCCAACAGTTATTGTTGCTGGATATTGTACACTGATATGTTTCCGGCGGACCGTCCAATTACCCACCGTGTCTTCGTTGGGGGGGGGGGGGGGGCAAAACATCTCTAGAGGATGATGATGGGGACGCCTTCTGATAGGCCCCTATAACGTATTAGATACAAAGCCATATTGAAACTTTGTACATTTATCAGGAGTGGGATTCAAATCAGCCTCCTTCAAGTTACAAGTGCGCTTCCTTAGCCACCCCAACACCTGCCCCCCTGGCGGCTCAGGGCCGCAGCTGTCTGCTGCGCTTACCGGACGCACCCTCACCGTCTTCGGGGCCTCATACAATGCCAGCGGTCACTGGCTTCATGTCAAAGAGGGCAACACTTGTAAATCACCTGTTACCCTCTCAGTTCTTCCACATCTGGGTGTCACAACCTCAACACCGACTGGCACCGACTGGAGGTGAATTCAAAATGGCACGAAGCATACATTTTTATCCGTTTTGTTTCCATGTCATTCCTTGTATTTCTCGGAAATATATCACAAGACCTCAGCCTCTAGACAGCGTATAAATACAGACAAAATGCACTTCCACGTGATTCAGTTCCAGAGTAATATGTAATGAATTCAATGTGCAAAGCACACCGCTTTTAACAGAGCATACCAGATATAAAGGACTAAAGTAAAGCCCGCATTCTGTTTAACACGCTTGTGCGTTAACTCGCCTTCTCTGTTTCTGTCATCAGCTAAAGCTTTCTGAAGCCCCTAACTGGCCGCAGTGGCCGTATAACGGAGGGCCGTGCTGCTCTTTGTCATCCGTATGGTTTTTTAACGTCTGCTGAGTTGCGAGCTGTACGCGAACTGTGCTAAAAGGCGCTATACCAAAATATTTAAAAAAAAATAATAATAAAAAAACACGTGGACACGAGGAAGCCGGCTCTTAATTAAATACAGTGCTCTTTCAACCTTTAGCATCTGTTGAAACTGGTTTGTCCATACTGTCACTTTCAGATGCTGGCACTAAATTCATGTCCTTCTGCTGTTTAATGCAAAAATATATTTTGTATGCTACTGAGTGAGCAGTCAGTGAGGCCATTACTTTTGTTGGTCATACAGTGAAATATTATTAGGCCTATTATTATTAGCAATAGCAATAATATCAAGAGTGGTATATAGTCTGTACATGTGTATACAATATTGTCTGTATTGTACTGCCTTCTAGTAACAGTTAATTTTGGAGGGAAATTGTTCTTCTGTGAAATTAACCTTTAAGTATAGTCAACTGAAAAACTAAAGACACTTCAAGTCCAACAATACACTGAGTGACATAAATCAAGGAACTCAACAAGTGTTACAATATCGTGCCTCAGCTTGGAAAAGTTAACGTTTGTTATGGCTTTAACATCAGTATTTGTAATCAAAGCATTTCCCGCAGCTTATGTAATGTCAGAATTAGTATTTTCTCCCGAGAGTCGTTATGCGTGTCCATTAAAGGAGGCAACGCGCATTAATTTTATTTTTATATATCATCAAAGCTCAGCGTTCAGGGGGTTTAATCTATACAAATATATGTATATGTTGGGGATTGTGTGTCACGGTAAGGGATCAACGTGCCGGAAGGGGATTCGTTTAATTTGCGAGGTTTACGCTTGCGCTTCAAATCGTCGTAACGTGGCGTACGTCTCATACGCCGGTATAAATCTCCCAAATCAGTATGATAAAACCATTACTGTCATCACAAAATATATTGTTTTCGTATACGAAAAGAAAAACCATGCCTTTTTCGACATTGTTTCCATTCTCACTGTCAAAAAATCAAATTAAACCAAACACAAAGAATGTAGGCCCAGGTCGCGGCTAATTGTAAGAGGACCCAGAATCAAATGAGATCAGAGAGGCAATTAAGGCCATTTTAAAGGTCTAATGAATAAGGTCGCATCCTGATGGACGCAATCTCCAGCACGTTACCCAAGCGACTTAATTGATCGGTCATCCGTTTAAACATTACCTTTCTACACCATATTATATTATTATTACGATTAAAGAAAGATATACACATTGTCTGAATAGAAGTAGATCATGACGAAAGCTCAAAATGATCAGCTATATCATATCTAGCACGAGTTTAACCTATATGTCGCGCCAATCTTTTAATGTTACATTCTCTAAAATCAAGTAAATTTGTTGTCAACGTCTTGATCCTGTGCTTACTCCGTATACCCTTAATGGCATCAAATTTAAATTACAATTCAGTTAATATAGCACAAATTAGGTTGCTGGCCTTTGTATGAGTTTATCAGCCTGCAAAGTTTGCGGGCCAGTCTCAGAGGGGCCATTTCTTCCTTCAAAGATGAATTTGCAAAAGCAACGAAGGATAATCTTACTCTATTCTTGCGATGTTTGAATAAACACAGTTCCATATCTTCATAAATCAATTTGTATGCTAATAATATACCCATGGGAATCTACGGTAATCGCACTATCGTACTTTATTGGTATAGGTCTAAATATATTTTGCACTTCTTTTCTAAGCATGCTGTTCCATGAAATCTGGCGTTTTGTGAAATATAAACAATAGCTTTTAAGATCAATTAAGCCGTTGGCTTTTGCATGTCGTTCACTTTTTCTTAATATTTAAAGTTGATAATTAGCGCAAAGGAACGATTTCTTAGAATAGCAAAAACTAATACCAAAATGTAGAATCAGCCAGAATTTTAATCAGCTGCCTCTAGTACTATATCCCCCTCACGTTACACTTTAAAAATAACACGTCGTCAGATACTGAAATTACAGGCTATAACCAGTCTAAACAGCCAATTATATAAACCGTTTAATGTAAATGTAAAAAAGGAATAATTTCGGCAAAATGTTCCTTTCTATTACCCAGTAATGAAACAAAAGTGCTGTGTTTCTTAACAAAACAGGTAAATCGGCCTCAGAGAATTGATTCTCGCTCTTCAAGTAAGTGGATTTAATTAAAGATTTTGTTATTGTGTAAAACTCACTTAAGTCGTATGGTTTCGACAGAGACACAGTTTAATCTAACAGGAGGCAATACGCTGAATATTTATGTGCTGAAAGAAAGCTTTTCAGTTTTGATGAAACTGTTTAATTATGTGATGTCAATCGGTTGTTTATGAAGACCCGGCGACCTTAGAGAATAGTACACGCCTGGAGCGTATAAGCATACATGATTTAGTTGGGTCTGCGTAGCTTTGTTGAAGTTGTTTTACACGACTCTACAATGCACTTTTAAAAAGCGCTTTCACGAACGTCTCAATTGCTTCGCTTGTACTTTGGCGGACGGGGGGCGGCGTATGAACTGAAGTGGAGATTAAACAGCGAACAGTGATAGATCGCGGAAAATAAAATATCAAAATACAACATGATGAAATTCGGCAAGCTGAAATACTGTGAGATTTGTAGTATTCAAATAAAGTTCGACAAATCGACTTCTTCTTTGCGGTACTCGCAATTCTCACAATTTTCCAAGCAAACTAAGTGCTCAAAAGTCTAATATTAGACCCTATTTATTGATTTTTTTTGTTTATATTAAATTTTCATTACATTCACAGCTCAATCGCGACGAATC